>NC_059427.1:25331636-25665386 GCF_021028975.2 Sphaerodactylus townsendi | reverse complement strand
CTTGGCTGGACGTGCTTGCCGAGATTGCCACAAGGGCAATGGTGTATCAATAGAGCTGAACGCTGCTTTTCCTTTATATGATTGTTCATTTTTCAGTGCCATTCATGTTGGAAGATTCGAATGGGAATTCTGAAACACAAACTTAAAAATAATAATTATAATGGAGAGGCAGTAGTGTTTTGCAATATGACCTTGATTTCTGCTCCATGTCCTTGGGATGTCAACAGGGTATTGCAGGGTTAGATTTCTAGCAAAGATCAGTGCCCTTCTTTTGGATCCTCTGAAATATTCACAGTATTAGTCAGGAATCAGAATTGGATTTCATGTTTCATTGTATTGCCATCTTTGTGTGTGTGTGGGGGGGGCGGTGTCTGATTGCCATTTGTATTGGTTCTCTAGATGGCAGGGGCCTCTTTTGCATGAATTCTGCTCCAGATGCAGATGTATATCTGTAGAAAAATCTTGTCCGTAAAGCCCCTTCCAAAACTGCAAAATAAACAAAGCAGACAGCCAGCTTCACAAGGTTGTCGGCATGTGTTGACACGGAGATCCATCTGAGTGAAAAATACTGGAGGATTACTCATGCTTGGAGGAGTTGCCAGATAACAGGTTTCTTTCTTTTCCTCTCCTTATACTTTTCCTGCTAGTGTGGAGTGATAGCTTTATATTTTTATATCATTTGTACCAGTTTATGCCATTTTATACCACGAGTTGTGGTCAGCTGGCTAACTGAACTTGGACTTCTTCCTGGTGGGTTTATGCCAGAGGTGGGATTCAGCAGGTTCTCACAGGTTCCCGAGAGTAGGTTACTAATTATTTGTGTGTGCTGAGAGGGGGTTACTAATTGGTGATTTTGCCGTGTGATTTTTGCCTTAGTTACGCCCCTCCTCTCAGCAGTAGCGCGCAGAACTTGAAGCAGTCTAGCAGGAGGTGCACCGGCGTGCGTGGCAGCCTGCACCTGCGTGCATTCGTTTCCTGCCCAAGGACCGGTGCAGCAGCTGTGTCCTTGCCACAGCCCCGCCCAGGAATGCCTGGCCATGCCCCTGTTGTGCCTCGCCCAGCCCCATTGGTGCTATGCCACAGTTTGAATCCCACCACCATGGGAACCTGCTACTAAAATTTTTGGATCCCACCACTGGTTTATGCTGTTGTTATATGATTGCAAAGTACCCTGAGGCAGTGGTGGGATTCAAATAATTTAACAGCCAGTTCGGATGGTGGGATTCAAATACTTTAACAACTGGTTGTTTACAAGCACCATTTTAACAACCGGTTCTGCCGAAGTGGTGTGAACCTGCTGAATCCCACCACTGCCTTGGGGGTACTTTGGGCCAGAAGTATTATAAAAATTAAGTAATAAAATAATAAAATAATTGTTTTATTTTATTCTGTTTTTAGGCGACCTTTCCCCATGTGGTCTCAGCATGGCTTGCAATATCCATATAAACATTAAAACCAATAGCAATAAAACAATCCACATAAATCATAATTCTGATCTCATAAATCTTGGCATTATTCAATTCAATTCAGGGAGATGTGTCATCTCCCCCCTCCCTTCCCCGCAGCATTCCAATATAACATAAAGGGTGTGTGGGGGGGGGGGAAGTGATTGGAAAACAGGGAAGGAAAAGGAAAAAGAAAAGCAGAGGAAAGTAGGGGGAAGGGGTGAGGAAAAAGGAAAGAGAAAAAAAAGGAAGCCAGCTAGTTGATAAACTGTTGCAACCCTCATCCATAAGCCTTATTTTTAGGAGCAGCAGTGGCATAGTGGTTAAGAGCAGGTGCATTCTAATCTGGAGGAACCGGGTTTGATTCCCCGCTTTGCCGCCTGAGCTGTGGAGGCTTATCTGGGGAATTTAGATTATTCTGTGCACTCCAACACACACAAGCTGGGTGACCTTGGGCTAGTCATGGCTTTTCAGAGCTCTCTCAGCCCCACCCACCTCACAGGGTGTTTGTTGTGAGGGGGGAAGGGCAAGGAGATTGTAAGCTCCTTTGAGTCTCCTACAGGAGAGAAAGGGGGATATAAATCCAAACTCTTCTTCTTCCCTTCTTCAGGGAACAACTCCATCTTACCTGCCTGCAAAATTGCAGTAAGTCTCACAGGGCCTAGGTCTCAGGCAACAAAGCATTCCACCAAACTGGGGCAAGAACCAACAAAGCCTTTGCCCTGGTGGAGGACAACCGAACATCTTTTGAGCCAGGGATCCCAGTGAGTTGTTACTTGCCAAACAAAGGACTGTTTAAGGAACATTTGTGGGGAAGTGGTGCTGCAGATACGAAGGTCCCAGACTGTTTATAGTTAGATCCCACCAGCATTTTAACTCAGTCCTGCCAATTTCTCTGCTTCCCACAGCCTCCATCTCACATCATTTTTGTCCCTTCAGGTCCTATAACAGTGATGGCGAACCTATGGCATGGGTGCCAGAGGTGGCACTCAGAGCCCTCTCTGGGGGCACGTGCAAACAGAGTGCCCGCTCCACACATCTAGGCTGGCCTGGGCCGCTGGGCTCAATTATTAGCATTAAACCTAAGACCTAGTTTTGAGGAAGCAGTGTAGGTAACCCTGTTAAGTGCTGTTAAACTAAAGCGCAATCCTTTACCTGGGAGTAAGCTTGGTTGCTGGCAATGGGGCTTGCTTCTGAATAAACCCTCCTAGGGTCGTGTTTCACCTGTTGGAAGAGTTGCACGGTTGCTTCAAATCAAAGCCACTGACTACCACCAAGCTTACTCCTGAGTAACGCACGCCTCGGAGCCAACCGTTTTTCTAAACAAAAACCTCAGTATTCAGGTTAAATTACCATGTTGGCACTTTGCGATAAATAAGTGGGTTTTGGGTTGCAATTTGGGCACTCGGTCTTGAAAAGATTAGCCATCACTGTCCTATAATCCGCAGCATGAAGCTCTTTGGGTGACCTTTGAGGAAGGGAAAGTAATGTACACTGCCTTGAGCTCTGGAGAAAATACAGGTTTAAAAACATGCTAGATCGAGAAATCTACTACGATGCTAGATAGAGAAATTCACTATGATCTGATGTGTGATTAACAGTTTATTAAAGACCTTTCTGCCTTGCACAGTACTGAAGAGTTTGGATTGTAATATTTTTTCAGGCATATTTCCCTTTTCTTTTGGATTCAATGTTTACCTCTTATCTTTTCTGATTTAAATGTCATGGCATTTAACTTTGAATCATTGTAACAAAAGGGAGTCTAGCAAGAACCAGCTAACACCCTGTAGAAACTGATCCTTATTTTTCAAAGTGAATGCTGTATGGTTGAGATGTTGGACTTGTCTTGTTACCTGCCGTTTGACAACTCACATCATCATATGCTCTTGGAGTATCCTGTTGGTTTTCCTGTCAAGAACCGGATTATATTTGGTTGGTGATGGAGAATAACAGAAAGGAATGAAACCGCTGAATCACAGCCTTGAAGCTCAACTGTTGCTTTGACAATTAAGGGCGTTTCCCCACTTCAAAAAAAAAGCTGAGGCAAACCGGTCTCGTTTGAATCGGTGTTTTTGAGTGTGAGGTTGTACTCCCCACCGCAGCTTCTGCCCCTCAAACGATCCTCGGGCAGCAGCCACCAGGATTCCGCACTTTGAAGCTGTGGAACGCGCGTTGAGCTCACGGGCTATCCTGATTGGCTGTTGCTGCTGGGCTGAACTTTTTAAAACTTTTATCCACGTCTGTGCGAGCATGCACACAACCATATCTGGAAACAGGGAAACAGGCGATTAAGGGCAACCTGCATGCCTTCGCGTTTTCATATCTATCCCACCTGAAGCATTCACATGAAACACTCTCCCATTACTAGCACTTCCTGCTGGGCTGAAAATACATAGCGCTGGAACTGGTCCTTCTGTTAGACGTTCTTCTCCATGCCACGAGCTGCTTAGTTCTATGAAACACACACACATAAAAATCATTCCTGGGCAGGCTCAAACCGGCAAGCTCTTGCAGACCAGCACAAACACTTAAACTGAGCCACAGCCCCCCTTCTAAATGAAGGTGGGGGAAAAGGCATGTCAAGGCAGAACTGACTAACACAGTGAAACAGGGAAATGAAGCTCCGTTTCCACGTCCTGTCGTGCTTAATGCTGCCTCAGTAATTCATTCACTGCTGCCTCTTCATTCACAAATTCATTCATTCACCAGCCAGACGTTGCTTCGAATAGTGGATCTCAGCTCCACGTTTTTTTAAAAAACAGTGAATGGAAGGTGTTTAAACTGTGCTGGGGACAGAAACTGTGGGGATTCATGGTGGTGTGTTTTGAGTAAACCCGAATGACAGTGGGACCACTTGCTTTCACGCTGCTTTCAACCCAAACAGAAGAAACTTGTCCTGTCCAAAAATCAGCCCCAATTCCTTCATACACGTTTTTTTAAAAAAATGACTCATCCCCAATGGGACTAGAACTAGCGAGCTTTCACATTGCAGCACAAGCAGACAGAAGGCTGCATTAACTAGTTAAGCCACAGAAACTCTCACAGCAAATAGGGAAAAATACGAGGCTTTCAGTGAGTGCTCCCTTGCATTGCTATATAAATGACCCTACGTTGCAACGTGGGGTCAAATACACGTCAATCTCTGTTCCCCGAAATAAAAAAAAGGGTGCACGCTTGCGCACAGCCCACTGCTTCCTTATTGGGCAAAAGGCTCCACATCACTGCCAGGGGTGGGAAACTCAAACCCGCAGTCACCTCCTCGGCTTCCTTTCCGCCCCGCGGTCCCTGCGGGTTTTTCCAAAAGGCTCTGTTCCAAACAGCGCCAAAAATGACGCACACTGAGGGGGCGCAAGAGCAGCAGAATCGGAGCTGCTGTGTTGTCGCCACCCCGGTAGTGGGGAGTGCCGCTGGACCCCACGTTACTTGGCAAGAGTAGCACGCACCAAAAGGTAAGTGAGGAAACGACCTAAGTCTTCTTGTGTGCAGTTAATGTATACCACATCAGAACACTGGCCTCCAAATATCCTTTCCTATGATTGTCTTGGTGGGTTCTAAAGCTATGGCTTCTTCAGTCTTGTCTAATTGGTTACCTGTTGGGCTGTGAATGGGTTTTTTTCCTCTATTGCAGCTAGACTGTATTGTACAAAGGACACAATCAAAATGAGGTACCAGCAGCAGAAGGATAGACTTTTGTGGAGGGAATAGCTGTATTGTATTGGCTCTCTACAATGTGTAACCCAACTCTAGTGTCTATTTCATTAATTCATTACTGAGGAGTTACATTAATGAGAGGAGTTACATTAGTTGTCCTATTTGATCATTTGAACTGCATCTGAAAATTCACCAGCAGCAATATTTTCCTTATGGTGTAATATACTGGCAAGTAGTCCCTCACACAAAACCTTGCAAGATCAGGCTTATCATTATTCAAAGCCATGGATTTCGGCCAATATTTTGATAAGGGAACATCATGGCTTTCCATAGCTCATCTAATTGGCAGTGCAGACTTTGTTCTTCATGCTCTGGCATTCCTTTTTAAAGGTTCTTTTTGATAATGGTAAAAAAAAAGCCCCTATATTCACCCTTTGATATCTTTATCCAGTTTGCGGTACTGCGTTGACAGATTTGTCTGTTAGTTCACCAATGTCCCTGTACTGAAAGGCTTACCAATTATAACTATTAGTGATTTTCCATCGGTAATGAGAAATGATGCCTGTCGTAAAAATCCAGTTCCTCAAACCAGGCTGTGCCTTCTGTTGGTATATTGGCCAGCGCTTGTTCCCAATTCAAAATGTGCGATTTATTCCAGCAATGTTCATAGGTACTGGCACAGGTTCACGCTTCAGAATATTAGATGAGTCAATTGGCTGCTTGATTAGATGCTGTAGAACATTTCTGTCTGTTTTCAGCATGGCTCTCTTGTCTATATTTATTGTGTTGGAGATTGGCCATGGCTCAATGGTAGGGCATCTGAAGTTCCTAAATTCTGTCCCTGGCATCTCCCATTAAGAGGAGGTGGTATGAAAGATCTCTGTCCAAGACTCTGGAGAGCTATTGCCAGTCAGAGCAGCAGTGGCTTAGTGGCTAAGAGTAGGTGCACTCTGATCTGGAGGAACTGGGTTTGATTCCCAGCTCTGCTGCTTGAGTTGTGGAGACTTATCTGGGGAATTCAGATTAGTCTGTACACTCCCACACACGCCAGCTGGGTGACCTTGGGCTAGTCTCAGCTTCTCGGAGCTCTCTCAGCCCCACCCACCTCACAGGGTGTTTGTTGTGAGGGGTGAAGGGCAAGGAGATTGTAAGCCCCTTTGAGTCTCCTACAGGAGAGAAAGGGGGGATATAAATCCAAACTCTTCTTCTTCTTCTTGATAGACCAAATGGACCGATTCAATAGAAGACAGCTTCATATATATATTTTACTACAACATATAATTAGGCAAATGTGAGAACCCTAACCTTCAACAATGGATTATAGATAGATAGTTTTGACCTGCCCCCTGGTATGTCAAATGGGATCACTCAACTTTTATCCCCAATATTTTTTTACATTTTACTGAAATGTGACTATTGGTGAAGGGGACACTTGAAAGTGAAAGAGCTCCCCTGGGCTGAGGTTTTCTACAGTTTGCAAAATTCTAAAGAAAATTCGGGGCAGTTTCCTGACAACTGTCCAAAACATTCCCAGAAAATCCCGGGTTGCTCTGAATTCAGATTGGCAGCTGTCACTCATCAGTAGGATTTCATTATTCCGGATTTTGGCTTCCCTTGTAGCAAGAAAGTTGTAGCAAGAAATTGTTGAGATTGTACTCTTGGGAAGATGGCGTGCATGGGGTAGAGACTCCTGATAAACCCAGCAGGGAGTATGTTTTACCTTCAGATTATTTCAGCCATCATTTTAAGCCTGTGCCATTGGAGTAGAGTCCCATCACCATTCTAATGTTTTCCTCCTTTTAGGCATGGTAACTGCTCAGATTTTCCTTCGTTCTGGCAGCGTTCTGGTAAATATTAGCCACCAGTGAGATACGTCAGTCCACACTGGATTGCTGGATAGTATCCCAGAATATATTGTGCCAGGATTTGGCATGTCATGTCTTTGGATAACAGGGCTCTCTAGGACAAATCCAGAAGTGATTGTTTATTGCTTAGAACTTACCGATTTCTTCGTGATCACAGAGAAATACATAAATGAGAATGTAAAAATACAAGGATAATAACTGTATACAAGAGATGACAACAATAGGCAGGGTTTATGGATATTCAGTCTCACACATCCCAAATCATCTTACGTCAAGAACCTTATGTCTGTGGTAAAATGGAGGAAAGGGAACATTTGAAGATTCCATAATCTTCGTATCCAAAATTGAAGGTCTCACAGAATATTCCTTAATAAACAAATGAACTGTGATAATTGGTACAGAAGAACAACCCTACTCAAGAAGTTATTAGCTGTTTTCTCTGTGTTGCTCTTTTCGGATTCTTGACCTAGTTAGTTTTTGCCTACTTGTCTACCTTTCCATGACATTCTCAGGCCATGACAATAACTCTGGTCCTGTTCATCAACACACACGGGAATTATTCATCTTCGTTGTAGAATGTAATATACCTAACTGGATTTTTGGACAACAGTAAGCAGCTGTCAAAATTGATAAAAAAGATTATAAAAACTTATCAGTATGCCCTGTAGTATGTGAAATACTTACAAATCAAAAACAAGAGAGGAGACTGATTTAAAATTAGCTGACAGCTAAAACTGAGTTTACATGGAGTTTGGATTTCTAACTGTAGAAGATTGGTTGGAATGTCTGGCTGTATTGCAGATGTGCAAAAGTTAATTAGTATTGGTTGTTGTGGGTTTTCCAGACTGTGTGGCCGTGGCCTGGTAGATCTGTTCCTAACATTTCGCCTACATCTGTGACTGTAGGTGTATCACAATAGGTGACTGTAGGTGACAGAGGTGTATCACAGAGAGAAGTCTGTTATATGTTATACATTAGGAACAAGACTACCAGACCATGGCCACACAGCCCTGAAAACCCACAACAACCAGTTGAATCCAGCTTTTGCAGAGGCAAGTCCTGTCTTACAAACTTACTGGAGTTCTTTGAGGGTGTAAACGGGCATGTGGATAAAGGGGAACCAGTGGACATTGTCTACTTGGATTTCCAAAAGGCTTTTGACAAAGTTCCTCACCAGAGACTGTTGAGAAAACTCAGCAATGAAGGAATAAGAGGGGAAGTCCTCCTATGGATTAAAAACTGGTTGAGGAACAGGAAACAAAGGGTGGGTATAAGTGGGAAGTTCTCACCATGGAGAGATGTAGGGAGTCAGATTGCAAATGCCTTAGCAGACCAGGTGCTCAGGAGCAGCAGCAGCAGCAGCAGCAGGAGCAGGCCATTGCTTTCACCTCCTGCATGTGAGCTCCCAAAGGCACCTGGTGGGCCACTGCGAGTAGCAGAGTGCTGGACTAGATGGACTCTGGTCTGATCCATCAGGCTAGTTCTTATGTTCTTATGAAAGCCTTCGACAATACATAATTGCTGTTCTGAACCAAAAAGATCATGAAAGATATTCCTGGCCTGTAAAAACAGAGCTAGTTTAGTCTCTAAATCAGAAATTCCAAAGAGGGAGTCTAAAGATCTAGAAAACAATTATCTTGGAAAAGGATAAGAAACATGGGCATTTCTACAGAAAATGGCACCCAGTGAAATTGTGTGCCTCCAACAGCCAACACCCATCTTTTAGATAACTGTTTCATCTCCCATCTGCCCACGTTGCCATTCTATGGTCGGCTTGGCACATCCCAGTTCTGATCTGTCAGCCTAAAAAACCTCATAGGGCTGTGGTGAGGAGTACAACATAATTTGTTTTGGGTCCCTAGTCGGATGAAAGGTGGGATATAAATGAAGGAAAATAAATGACAACTAAGTGAATGAGCACATCACCATGTAAGCTACACAGAAGGGAGAGATTTGAATCTGGGTCACCTAGATCTCAGCCCAGCACTTTAACCACTTGTGAAGAGGTTGTTTCTCCACCCAAACATCTAATTTACCTCGGAAACTGAAAAAGAAGGAAAACTGCCTTTTTTAGGCATCTTGGTCTTTCACAGACTCAACCATCAATTGGGCCACACAGTATACAGAAAACATACACACACAGACCAGTATCTACATAAAAACTCCAACCACTACCCGCAGAGGCATTTCAGGCAGAAGTGGACTTCTGAATCATTTATTTAGACACGCAGAATCTTCTCTTTAAGCTTTTTAAGCATGCTACTTAAGCTTTTTATATTAGTTCCACTGTGGAGCCCAAGCTGCCATGAGGCATGGATCCATTCAGCAAGACTTCTGAGCACCTCAGGCTCCTAACAACTCAGGATGTATGAAAGTTTTTTGGGAGGAGGGGGCGGCATTATTTACACAGATATTTTAACTTCACAGAAAATTATTTACTGTATGTGGGAGGCAGCGATCTACAAAATCTCACCCTGATTAAGGGCGATTTGCTCTCCAACTTTCTTAAACAAAACTAAAGTGATGGGACCAGTACCAGGGCACATTTTTTAATTATTTATGAAGTTTAGCATTATAAATGCCAATTAATTATATATTTATATGTTTTGATGCTGCTGTTTTAATTGATGTAATATGGGGTAATGTTGTTAGCCGCCCTGAGCCCTGGCTGGGAAAGGGTGGGATGGGAAATGGTAGGTGGGTAGGTGGGTAGGTGGATGGATGGATGGATGGATGGATGGATAGATGGATAGATGGATAGATGGATAGATAGATAGATAGATAGATAGATAGATAGATAGATAGATAGATAGATAGATAGATAGATAGATAGATAGATAGATAGATAGATAGATAGATAGATAGATAGATAGATAGATAGATAGATAGATAGATAGATAGATAGATAGATAGATAGATAGATAGATATGCATGTACATTTCACAAGGGTCAGATTTTCCAAATGGGAGGTGTCCCAATCTATGAATCAATAAATTTAATACAGTCCAAGGACAGAAGTCCAAGAACAGGTGCAAGATTTAATACAGTCCAAGAACAGTCCAATTACATAAATACATTAAAACATGTTTTAAAAATTCACCATGTAACAAGAGTCCTGTACAATGGTTTTAAAATACAACTTAAATATTAAAATATTAAACTATATTTACTAAGACACTTCCTGATACTGGCTATCCAGCAATTTCCTTATCTTGGAAGCCAACCAACGAAATTTTGTCACCTTAAAGGTTACCTCCCAAGACTGGGAGGTATCCCACTGAAGCAAGATACCTGGTCTCTGTTTGAATTTAACTGCTAAGAATTTATTCATACTATAAACCAGATGGGATGTCATCCCTGCCCATGTGTACTGTTCTACCACACTGTTTCATTCGTGGTTCTACTGCAAATATCCATAGAGAGCCACTTTTCATACCAAAGGCAAACTTTTCCACGAAAAATGGAGGGGTCAAAAATGGCAACACTCATCTATGGCGAAGACATCTGTCTTCCTATGTACCATTTATTGACCAATAAAGTATGACAGTTAATATATCTCCACATCCCCAGTATTTTTTTAACTTGTGCTATGTTTTTTTCAGTTTCAGATTTTGCTGCTAGCTGTACCGCTATGCCCTTTTACATTCTCCTACGCAGATTTCATCCTGCTTAGCAGACTACGCTACATTAGGAAGCTATTTCCTGCCGTCGCAAGGCATATACGATACAATAGCTGTAGGCAAATTAACTGCATTATTGTTATTCCACTGGCAGAAAACTCATTTTCATTTTGATATTAGCTCTAGGTGTGTTATAAATCCATCTTGTAACAATATTAAGGGGGGGGGGAAGGGATATTTGCCATGCATGTGTCGATGTCTGCCTCCAGCATTTGCATTGCAGGATCTGAAGAAGGGAGGGGTTTAGAAACGAATGCAAATTTGATCCTATAAATTCTGTGTAATTGAAGGAGGTAGAATGAGAGCCCTTCTTGTCTGCGCAGCTGCTGTCTGAAGTCACAGAATTATGGCAAGGTGTGTGAGGAATTGACAAGCAGATCCCAAAAGATAATAGGCAGTTCACTTTGACAGTGGTTTCTCTTTATGAAGAAGGTCAGAAGAGATGAAGGCTGGACAGAATGGAGTGATGGGTGGGCTGCCAGTCTACCCCAAACAAAGCTTATGCACAATACAGACCTCACAGCTGGCAGAAAAAACAGTGGCCCATGTTCCCTCCTTTTGCTCTAAGGCCTAGGGCAGGGGTCTGCAACCTGCAGCTCTCCAGATGTTCATGAACCACAATTCCCATCAGCCCCTGCCACCATGGCCAATTGGCCATGCTGGCAGGGGCTGATGGGATTTGTCGTCCATGAACATCTGGAGAGCCGCAGGTTGCAGACCCCTTGCCTAGGGCAGTGATGGCGAACCTATGGCATGGGTGCCAGAGGTAGCACTCAGAGCCCTCTCTAGGGGCACGTGCAAATAGAGTGCCCCCTCCACACATCTAGGCTGGCCTGGGCCATTGGGCTTGATTATTAGCATTAAACCTAAGACCTAGTTTTGAGGAAGCAGTGTAGGTAACCCTGTTAAGCGCTGTTAAACTGAAGCGCAATCCTTTACCTGGGAGTAAGCTTGGTTGCTGGCAATGGGGCTTGCTTCTGAGTAAACCCTCCTAGGGTCGTGATTCACCTGTTGGAAGAGTTGCACGGTTGCTTCAAAGCAAAGCCACTCACTACCACCAAGCTGAGTAGCGCACGCCTCGGAGCCAATCGTTTTTTCTAAACAAAAACCTCAGTATTCTGGTTAAATTACCATGTTGGCACTTTGCGATAAATACGTGGGTTTTGGGTTGCAACTTGGGCACTCGGTCTCGAAAAGATACGCCATCACTGGCCTAGGGATAATCAACTTTTAACATTATGTCATCATACTGTCCGTTTCCCTACACAGATAAGTGGCAGTCAAGGAAGTAGGTCAAACAGGTTCCTGTTTGTTTTTTTCGCTAAGTCCATATGAAGAATGAAGTGTCTGAAGCAAAAATTGACGTGGTTGCTCACGTACACATGAAATTGCTTTATCCAAAGTCAGACCATTGGTCTATCAAGATCATTATTGACTAATATGACTGATAACAGCTCTCCAAATTCTCTCAAGTCACCTACTTCCCAATTCTGGTTGGCAATTCCCTGGGAGATCTGGAGTTCTCCCAGAATTACAACTGATCTCTTGACTACAGAGGTCAGTTTTCATGGAGAAAGGGCAGTTTTAAGAGTAGACTCTACAGAGTTGCATCCCTGCTGAGCTCCCCCCCCTCCCCAAACTCCACCCTTGACAGGTTGCAGCCCAAATCTACAGGAATGTCCTCACCTGGAATATTCCTGATGTTACTTAGCTGGAGATACCAAAAACTGAAGCAGGAAGGATGTATTGTTGAAGGCTTTCATGGCTGGATTCAACCAGATTCTCAGTGTGTAACAGACTTCTCCCTGTGATACACCTCTGAAGATGCCAGCCACAGATGCAGGTGAAACATTAGGAACAGGATCTACCAGACCACAGCCACAGCCCAGAAAACCACCACAACCAGTTGAAGCAGGAACCTTCATGCAGATGTTCTGCAAATGAGGCACAGTCACTCCCCTAAAGACCAGATGTGGTGTTGGCAGTGCCACAATTAATATTACTGACCAGTGCCCAGTTGATAGTAACCCATACTGGCTGGAGAATTGTGTTCCAAGCTCTCTTAGGTAGTATGGCCAGCCCTGGTAGCTCTGAGGGGGCAGAAATTTTGTTTGTTTGTTTCATTTACACCCCACCCTGCACCTAAGTCCCAGGGTGACTTATAAAATGATTACAGAAATTGTTTTGACCATAGAGATTTTTGAGAATTTATAGAGTGCTGCATGATATCACTTCTGGATACAAACTCAGATGTTATCATTTATTTATTTTTGGAATTTACATCCTGTCCTATACGGAGATCTCAGGGCGGCTTACAAATTTGAAAGTTGCAGTAAAAACAACACCAAATTGCATAAAACAATTATTAAAACATCATAAAACTCTTCAAAAATATTACCCACCCACAAACCCCTTCCAACCCCAGAACAGCAGTATCCCAAGATGGCATCAAGGGGGTGCCACATATTTTGCTGGTGTAAAGTCATACCAGCAGTTTGGAGTGTTTCCAAGCCAAAAAGTGCTCAAGAACTTGGAAGGAGCACTGCTGTTGCGGCTTTGCTGACACTGGGGTGTTTCCCACATGACCAAAATATCCCGGGGGGAAACTGGGATCATACTGGGATGTTTCTATCTTGGTTTTTTCCTCCGCATGGCAGCCTGGCAGCGCCTTCAGGCCGGGAGGAAGAACTTGCATAGCCCCTGGTTTAGTTTCATTTTCCTTGCTGATGTTGCCGCATGTGAGCAGTGGCGGAGCTACAAGGGGAAAAGGGGGCACTGTGCACTGGGCACACGCCTAGGGGTGGAAAATCACCCCCAGGCCCCTCCCCCTTTCCTTGCCCCCTGCGGGGGCCCCTAACCCTAACCCCCCACCCCCTTCCCACACTTACCTTAGTTCCTTTCCTTTTCCTACAACTTTTTTAGGCTAAAAAAAGGCTTGTTCACAGAACAGACTAAAAATGGCCTGAGGAACTACAGTTCCCAGGAGACCTTGGGGTTCACAAGGTCTCCTGGGAAGTATAGTTCCCATCAGGCTGTTTTTAAGCCTGAACTGTGAATAGGCCTTTTTTCAACCTGAAAAAGTTCTAGGGAAAGGAAAGGAACTAAGGTAAGTGTGGCCATGGGGGGCAGAAAATATAGACTGCACACTGGGCATAGTTTGGCCCAGCTATGCCTCTCCGTGTGCATGAACTGTTCCGTTTTTCTGCCGTTTTGATTGGCTGCAGCCAACGAGGTGGGAAAAATAAACCGGTCCATCTTCCACAGTGTTTGCGTGGGAGCGGGAACAACACCGTGTTTTTAAAAAGAATCCCCAATTTTATCATTTTTTGAAAGATGGGATAAGGGAAATCTTGTGAGGTGGACCCAAGTTAGACCCAGAAGTCATGCGTAATCATGGCCGAATGGGATGTTTCACCTCCTCATCCCAGGATATATTGGCCGTGGGGAAATGCCTGGGTGTCATGTGATTGTGTGACTCCCTGGTGCCTGTGTGAGTGCCTCTGCATTGGCATAAATGCCCCATATACTAGTGAAGGGGCCATATCAACTCCTATGTTATTTTGCTTCCCCCATCCCGGATTGTACTGTAAATGATTTGATCTAAGGTTTCTCTGCCTCTTTCAGATGAGTACTCTGTGGGGAGATTTCAAAGAGATTATGGGGGGATTTATAATTTGGAGAAAGAGAAGTTAAGTTTTTCGGAATCACAATTTAACATATGTTGGTTTGTTTTGTCTCGGCGGAACAAAATAAGCAGCGGTGCATATTAATGGTATTTTCAATTCCCTCACCTCAGTACTGCTCCTCAGCTAATGTCTGGGAATCTGGAAGAATGAAAATGGCCTTTTTCTTTCCAAACGGATGGTGTTTTCAAAATGAAAATCTAAGCCCAAGATGATTTCTCTTCTTATTTTAGGCACACTGCTGTTAACCTTTAAATGCAATCAATCTTTGATGAAGCTCAAACTGCTCTGTAGGGACAGTAATTGATTCTCAAACTTGGTCCTGTGGCCTACAAACTCAACTCAACTATTCTGACTTTCACAAGGCATTTTGCAGTAATTGTGGTGTGGGAATTTCCAGGGTTTTTCCCCCAGTGAGCTTCTGTTGCAGCTTTTAGGAGGTTCCTCCAATGTCAATTTTCAGACACATCTAATCGATCCCAAAGCAATGTGAAGAAACCAGACATAAGCATATGGTTAGTGAGAGTGGTATTGAAGGGTGACTTGCACGCTGGAACAAGAGACTACGGATTAATCACTTTAAAAATCTCATTTTCTTAGGAGCAAAAATTTTGATGGAGTAGGCTACACATGAATAACCCTCAATGTTTGGAGCATCCCTTTAGAGTGCCAGGCTCATACACATGCACTGTGAGGTAAAATTAGACCACTGCTTATGTATGCCAAGGTCCAGAATTTGGAGTAACAATTAGCTAAAGTTTGCATCTCTGTTTTGAAAGTTAGTGCAAGGAAAGCAAGAGGCATATAGACAGCCATATGCTCACACAAAGCAACAGAATCATTCTAATCCTAAGCCAGTGATGGCGAACCTATGGCACGGGTGCCAGAGGTGGCACTCAGAGCCCACTCTGTGGGCACATGCAAACAGAGTGCCCCCCACCCCCACATCTAGGCTGGCCTGGGCCGCTGGGCTCGATTATTAGCATTAAACCTAAGACCTAGTTTTGGGGAAGTAGTGTAGGTCACCCTGTTAAGCGCTGTTAAACCCCACTGATTTTCATGCAAAGAACTAAAGTGCAATCCTTTACCTGGGAATAAGCTCAGTTGCTGGCAATAGGGCTTGCTTCTGAGTAAGCCCTCCTAGGGTCGTGATTCACCCGTTGGAAGAGTTGCACGGTTGGTTCAAAGCAAATCCACCAACTAGCACCAAGCTTACTCCCGAGTAACACACGCCTCGGAGCCAACCGTTTTTTCTAAACGAAAACCTCAGTATTCAGGTTAAATTACCATGTTGGCACTTTGCGATAAATAAGTGGGCTTTCGGTTGCAATACGGGCACTCGGTCTCGAAAAGGTTCGCCATCGCTGTCCTAAGCAATCTAATACATAATAAAGGGATAAGTGAATGGGGCAGAATGTAAACACACAAGCCTGTCGGCTGAGCAAGGAATTCTAAAAGGGGTCCAGAGTAGAGGGGAAAAGAAGAAAGGTATGCAGCAGTTCTGTGCACCAAGTGATCCCTGGTTGTGACCAAACTGAAAGAGAGAAATACAGGACAGAGACCAAGGCCAGTTCTAGGTATCTAATGCTCTTCCTTGTTAGATTTCGTTTAGAGTCATGGATATGCCCAGTAGTGTGTGTGAGTGCAGTTTGTAGAAACTTCCCAAGACATAAATGTAAAAGGTAAAACTTACATTTATTCAAGCATCTTCAGTGCACAACTTTGTTCCAGGAAAAAAGGTAGATAGAAAGAACCTTAGTCTAAAGAGATTACTTTCCCTACGACAAGTAGGCACAACTAACGCGCCATCACGTGTGTGGAGGTGAGAGAATGCTGCAGTGGGAAAACCCCCACTGAGCAGGCTGCCATTGACCATGCGCTCGGGTCAAAGGCTAGAGCAGAAGTGAAGCTAGCATGGGGAAGAAAGGAAGTTAGTGGGCGGTCTCCTGGCCCAGACAAGGAGGGCAAATAAGAGAGGCAACATCACAGTTAGTGTGAGATACACAGCACCCCCCAGTGTCCAGGCATGCAGAAGTCGCTTATTCCAACATTCCTATGGGGAGGTACAGGGGCAGAAATGGATGATCCAAAAAATTGATGCACAAATTCTGTGGATTGGGGACAGGGCCACACATATAAAGTTTGGAATGGCATAGCCAATGTGCATCAAAGTTTGAATAGGACTGGACTCCAAAAGAGGTAATTCTTTTTTTTAATTCATTTTTTAAACAAAAATTGTACTTTAAAATCAAAATCCAGAGCACATACAAAGGCAAGAGTTGACCAAATTATACTTATTCCACAGAGACTTCTGCAGTGAATATTAATCGATTTCGAATACCTTTAATGGCATATAAATAGTTTAACATTAATATTGCAAGATAATAACAGTCTTTACAACTTCTGACCCTAAACTTTCACCACTTAGCCACCAAAAGATGTGATTCTATTGGCCAATTTGGATATAACGAGTGGGCAGAAAATAATGAGCCTAGCAAAGTGGCACCACCAGTGTGGTGTAGTGGTTAAGAGTGGTGGGCTCTAATCTGGAAAACTGGGTTTGATTCCTCACTCGTCCACATTACATTAAGCTTAAGTATTTGGGTAGTTAAACTAATGGCTGTGGCACTTAGCTTAATTGGCTACTCTTGGGAGTGCCCGAAGGTGGGAAGAAAGCTGACTTGATCTCAGCTGTAAGACAATAGCAATGCAAATAAGGTGGTCTTGAAGAGAAGTTAGTAGAAATTGGAAAAATGAGAATAGTTGGTGGGTGGATGGCTGACAGGAAATCATGTTAGCTTATCCATTGTGGTACCAAGGCAGTTAGGGCAGGACTGGAGATGGGAACTGGCTTCCTCAACTGAAGGCACTGTTGTACCTTTACTCCTTTTAGGAAGCAGTGAGGCAGTTATTTCGCAAGGACAGGTTTTTTTGTCCTTAGGGGTAATACTGAGCCAGTGCAGAAAATGGCACTTTGGCATTGCACTGCTAGGGACCCCAAGGGTTGGTTGGATGGGTAGGAGCACATACTTCAAAAGCAGAGCCCCTCACCAACCCACCATGATACAGTCTAGTTAACACCACCTACCACACAAGGTATCTGTTGTGAGCATTTATAAGCTCCTTTGAGACTGTTTATGGTTGAGTAAAGCAGGATTTAAATCCAAACACTTCTATTTCTTCAAAAACTGGGGATAAGTGCCAGGCCTGGCTCCTGCTGGGCCTGGCATCTTGTGTCCAGAGTCAAGGTTGCCCTTGGCTTCGTATCAGTAGCCTGGGGCCTGGATGGTTTCTCTATTGCTTGCTTTGTAACTAGTGAATCAGGCAAGCCTTCCCCCTTACCTCCGGCTTCCCAGGGAAGGAAGGGAGACTGCCACGGCTTGAAGTTCCCTAACAATGTTGCTTTCTCACTGTCTTTTCTTATGTGGATTGTTTGGGGAATGAATGGGAGGGGGATTGTCTGAAGAAGCAATGTTGAAGACATATACTGGGGGCAGAAGACTGGCTTTCTGAACCCCGGAATCTGACACATTTCAATAAAGCTCTTGAAATATTCTTGAGTCTTAATTATTGACTGGAGTAATAAGTGACTGAAACGAAGGCGGTTTCCCCACAGACAAAATATCCTGGGATAGACCTGGGATCATATATCCCAGGGTGTTTTTATCCCAATTTCTCCCTTTTCACGGCTGCCCATCAGCGCATTCAGGCTTGGAGGAAGAACTCCAGTGAATTATGAACAAGCCCCCGGTTTATTTTCATTTTCCACATGAACATTTACGTTCACGTCATTTATGTCATTTACGTCGTTTGCGTATGTTTACGTAGTTTACGTAGATTCCATTTTTCTGATGTTCTGATTGGCTGCAGCTAAGGGGCGGAGAGAGCAGGCAGAAAAGCCACAAAAATAAACCAGCCCGTCTCTTGCAGTATTTGCATGGGTGCTGATCAACATGGCTTTTTCAAAAGAACCGCCAATTCTACTGTTTTTTTTAAAGCTGCGGGATATGGCAAATCTCGCGGGGTGGGCCCAAGTGAGACCTAGAAGCCATGCAAAAGTCATGGCTAAACCGGGATGGTTCACTTCCTTATCCTAGGACAGCGATAGCGAATCTTTTCGAGACCGAGTGCCCAAATTGCAACCCAAAACCCACTTATTTATCGCAAAGTGCCAACATGGTAATTTAACCTGAATACTGAGGTTTTTGTTTAGAAAAAACGGTTGGCTCCGAGGCGTGCGTTACTTAGGAGTAAGCTTGGTGGTAGTCAGTGGCTTTGCTTTGAAGCAACCGTGCAACTCTTCCAACAGGTGAATCACGACCCTAGGAGGGTTTACTCAGAAGCAAGCCCCATTGCCAGCAACCAAGCTTACTCCCAAGTAAAGGATTGCGCTTTAGTTTAACAGCGCTTAACAGGGTTACCTACACTGCTTCCTCAAAACTAGGTCTTAGGTTTAATGCTAATAATCGAGCCCAGCAGCTCAGGCCAGCCTAGATGTGTGGAGGGGGCACTCTGTTTGTACATGCCCACAGAGAGGGCTCTGAGTGCCACCTCTGGCACCCGTGCCATAGGTTTGCCATCACTGTCCTAGGATATATTGGCCATGGGGAAGACGCCGAACTGGTCACTTGTGTATCTGAACAAAGAACTGGCAGTGTGGCGATGATTGTGCCTGAAGGAAATAACAGGCTTAAGATAGGGGTGATTGCCAGTGTGGAATGTACAAAGGATTTGCTATCATAGCCAATCATTGCGACATCTCCTGGGTTTAAGCATACATAAGGTGTTTATAAGGGGTTAAGGTGTTTCTCATTTTGGATTTTCACAACACTCCTTTTTATCCATTTGGAGACTTCTCTGACTCTTTCACCTTGTCTTGAGGTCTATAGAGGATTGTCCTTATTTCTTGATGTTTGAATCAAAGCCTCATGCTTGCAAAACTAGAGCAGTAAGAGAGGATAGAGACCACAGGAACAATGACCCCAGCGGCCCCAGAACTAGCTTGGCATGAACTGAGAAAATATTGCACATAGTCTGGAAATGACACAATACACAATATATTTAGTCCATTACATGGGAATGTTTTGCAAAGCACCCACTAATGGAAAAGACTGGAAGGTTTTGCAGGATCTAAAGCAAATTAATACAACAGCATTATAGAATTTGCAATAGTGAGAAGAGTGTTGTGTAATAAATAAACTGAAACAGAAAACCATATCCCTTATTCTACAAGTGCAAGTTGCTGTCAAAATTACACTTTCTACTCAACAGTCCACACATTCCAAAAGAGATTTTCCAGTGGTTTTTTTAAAAACAGCCTTACCTTGCAGTAAAAATTAAAAAAATGCTCCTTTTCTTCAAGCAGGTTCAACTTCTTATGTTTTCTGATAAATTACCCAAATCTTTCCCCTCAAGTCAAAAATGCCCTTCCACCGATAAGCAACCTCTGTCACTTTTGATCACCATAAATGGTGAAGAGCTTTGAATATTTCTGTGTGTGTGAAGAAGGATTCTTTTCCTGATTCTTGTTTCCTAGTGTGGCGTTGCTGTGAAAAGGAGACAGGCGTGTTTCATCTTATTTTGTTGTTAACTGCTGTAGAATGGCATACTTTGGCTCTGAGGGTGATGATAGTTAATACCACTGGAAGGTTCATTGCTGTTATACAGTTCATTCAGCCAAAGGAATTTCTCACAGTTTCTTATCCTGTACAGTGAGAAATGCAGAGTGACATCTCAAGCAGAGGTATACCTTTCCAAATTCATTGACTTCAGTGAAGGGGGCATCCATGTTAGATGACACAGAATTGGAAAACGTACAGAAAATCTAAATACAATGTTTTTCTTTTTGTCAGTTATTGTTGGGAGCCTTTTTTGTTTGAGTCATTGGCCCCTTCCGCACACGCAAAATAATGCATTTTCAAACCACTTTCACAACTGTTTGCAAGTGGATTTTGCTATTCCGCACAGCTTCAAAGAGCACTGAAAGCAGTTTGAAAGTGCATTATTCTGCATGTGCGGAATGAGCCATTGTTTAACTGGTGTTTCCAATTCATTTATTTAAGAACATAAGAACATAAGAACGAGCCAGCTGGATTAGACCAGAGTCCATCTAGTCCAGCTCTCTGCTACTCGCAGTGGCCCACCAGGTGCCTTTGGGAGCTCACATGCAGGATGTGAAAGCAATGGCCTTCTGCGGCTGTTGCTCCCGAGCACCTGGTCTGTTAAGGCATTTGCAATCTCAGATCAAAGAGGATCAAGATTGGTAGCCATAAATCGACTTCTCCTCCATAAATCTGTCCAAGCCCCTTTTAAAGCTATCCAGGTTAGTAGCCATCACCACCTCCTGTGGCAGCATATTCCAAGCACCAATCACACATTGTGTGAAGAAGTGTTTCCTTTTATTAGTCCTAATTCTTCCCCCCAGCATTTTCAATGAATGACCCCTGGTTCTAGTATTGTGAGAAAGAGACAAAAATGTCTCTCTGTCAACATTTTCTACCCCATGCATAATTTTATAGATTTCAATCATATCCCCCCTCAGACGTCTCCTCTCCAAACTAAAGAGTCCCAAACGCTGCAGCCTCTCCTCATAGGGAAGGTGCTCCAGTCCCTCAATCATCCTTGTTGCCCTTCTCTGCACTTTTTCTATCTCCTCAATATCCTTTTTGAGATGCGGCGACCAGAACTGGACATGGTACTCCAAGTGCGGTCGCACCACTGCTTTATATAAGGGCATGACAATCTTTGCAATTTTATTCTCAATTCCTTTCCTAATGATCCCCAGCATAGAGTTTGCCTTTTTCACAGCTGCCATGCATTGAGTGGACATTCCCATGGAACTATCAACTAAGATGCCCAAATCCCTTTCCTGGTCTGTGACTGATAGCACTGACCCTTGTAGCTTGTATGTGAAGTTTGGATTTTTTGCCCCTATGTGCATCACTTTGCATTTTGCTACATTGAACTGCATTTGCCATTTCTTAGCCCACTCACCTAATGTATCAAGGTCCGCTTGGAGCTCTTCGCAATCCTTTGTGGTTCTCACCACCCTACATAATTTGGTATCACCTGCAAACTTGGCCACCACACTACCCACACCTACTTCCAGGTCATTTATGAATAGATTAAAGAGCACTGGTCCCAAAACGGATCCTTGGTTTTTTCTTGTATTTATTTACCTATAGGCCGTTGATGCCATTGTTAACACTGTTTGAGACCAGCGGTACACCATTCATACACAAATGGTGACAGTTGTAGGTCTATCAGATTTTCTTAGCACGATGTGTGGGGAAAAAAAGACAGCTGCTGGCAAAACCTGAAAGATATGAGAAGGACATTAACTTTACCTCATCAGACCCAGATTCTTTTGAATGAACGATCATTCTTGAGGTCACAAAATCCAATGCAGAGGACTAGTAATGTGGGTTGGTGAACGTGAAGGACAAGAGAGTGAAATCAACCCTTTTTTAAAGAAGGCTACACTAGAGGAGGAAGAAAGACTCCTTTCCTCTCTCCAGCCCCTCCAGCCCATGCAGCTGTTTCTCCGTGTGGATCCTGTGACCTTGAGAATGATCTTCTTTGAGTCTAAAAAGGCTGCAAGGACAAAGAGGATCATGAGAAAACCAGTGTATTCTGTGCATGGAATATTTGAATTCCTGCCATCCAAACCAGTGATCTTCAGGGTTTTGACTTATAAATGATTTATATTGCTTTCTGTTTTCTGATTTTTGAAAGCCTGGTAACATCTGAATCAGGTGTTTAATCTGAGGTGGCATCGTCAAGTACTATTTTGAATATGTGTCTCAGGCTGTAAGGGCGTGATTTTGCTTAGAATTGCCTTGCGAAACATAGTGGCTCACTTAAGGTCACCAGGTGAATTTGTCGCTGAGGCAAGATTCATCCCGGATATCTCCCAGAACACAGCTAACTCTCTTATCTATTACTCTATAGTATACAGTGCTACGGCAAGAAAGTGCTTGATCGTCCTTTTCTTTGTTTTTTCCCCCTTGGGTGCTTGTTTAATGATGATCTTCCCCTCTGTCATTCATTAATTTGATTCCCAGTTACACACAATTTCAGAAGAATTAGGATGATCTATGGTGAAATCTTTATTAAATGGTAAGCTATGTAATGAGGTTAAGACTTTCTGACCAAAGAGCTACTCCCATAACCCCTAGGATCCTCCTACTCCTTTAAATTTTAGCCCCATTGACCATGATCACAAGCTCAGTTATCTCAGTGTCTACTGATTGCACTCCCTTGTATACTTCAGAAGTGTCCAGAGGCCATCGGTTAATTAACCCATTCTTTACCTTTATTTTTTTTTCCCTACCAAGCTTCAGCGTCATGACAAAGAGGATTCCCCCAGACAGTGGAGATCGGAGGATGAAATGGCAGCGGAAGCCGCTATCCTCAAGAAATATTTTCAGTGAAACTGGAGGTAACTATCCCTAAATCTTTTGTTTAGATGGCATCTCTCCAAGCGCTCTTGTTATAAGCCCTGGAATTAGGTGACTGATCCAGCAAGTTGTTGTGCCAATCCAATGGCTCATGGAATTTGGTGACAAGGTTTTTGAGCTTGTACAAGAGTACTATTCAGCAATGACAACGCTTTCACAACTCGGCTCATGAGCAAGGCATGGATGGTCCAATTATTACCCTATGGAACAAATCACGTCGGAAGGTTGTCAAAGGAACACATATTGGAACTGTTGTTTTATAATAGGTAGAGCTGTTTTTCAACTGTTATCAATCACAGATGGAAAAATTTAATGAGTTGCTGGCAGTTTTCAGAGGAGATCTTGAAACAATGATGTGATACACATGCAATGGCTGTGAAAGTTTTCCTACAGAAGAATATACAAAAATAAGAAAAATGGGACTATAACCATTTGCCTCTAAACCCTATTGAGGTTGAAGACCATTTAGGGCAGAGGTGGGATCCAGCAGGTTCTCACAGGTTCCCGAGAGTAGGTTACTAATTATTTGTGTGTGCCGAGAGGGGGTTACTAATGGGTGATTTTGCCACGTGATTTTTGCCTTAGTTATGCCCCTCCTCTCAGCAGTAGCGCGCAGGACTTGAAGCAGTCTAGCAGGAGGTGCACCAGAGTGCGTGGCAGCCTGCGCCTGCGTGCATTCGTTTCCCGCCCAAGGACTGGCGCAGCGGCTGCGTCCTTGCCACAGCTCTGCCCAGAAAGGCCCCCCCGGAATGCCCGGCCACGCCCCGTCGTGCCCCACCCAGCCCGATTAGTGCTATGCCACAGTTTGAATCCCACCACCATGGGAACCTGTTACTAAAATTTTTGGATCCCACCACTGATTTAGGGGATGAGGCCTCTAGCAGATCAAGGGCCATTTCCTGGTATCTCACAATTGTGCTATGCTGACATCACAAATTATGGCACATGGCTTGGCCAAAGCAACATGGATACATTCTGTGGGAGTAAACACATTAGTATGGTATGGTCTGACTCTTTATAAAAAATAATATAGACATTCATCTTCTTTGATTCATCAGATCATTTTATGTGATGGGACCATATGGTTAGGTTAAATGGCGGGTTGGTTTTTAAAACTTTTATGATGTTTTAACTGAAATGCTACATTGTACACCACCCAGAGCCCTTCGGGGGGTGGGCAGTTTAGTAAGTCTAAATTCTAAATATAAAGAGATAAATGGTGTGAAGATGAGTTAGGATTCATACCTTACTTTTCTCAACCAGAAGGAGTTTCTAAGTAGTTTATAAACTCCTTCCCTTCCTTTCCCCACAACAAACACCTTGTGAGGTAGGTGAGGCTGAGAAAGTTCAAAGAGAACTGTGACTAGCCCAGGGTCACTCAACAGGCTGCAGGTGTAGGAGTGGGAAAACAAATCCTGTTCACTAGATAAGAGTTTTCCACTTATATGGAGGAGTGGTGAATGAAACCTGGTTCTCCAGATTAGAGTCCACCACTCTTAATCACTAGGGCTCATTCCGCACATGCAAAATAATGCACTTTCAAACTGCTTTCAGTGCTCTTTGAAGCTGTGCGGAATAGCAAAATCCACTTGCAAACAGTTGTGAAAGTGGTTTGAAAACGCATTATTTTGCGTGTGCGGAAGGGGCCTAGACCACACTGCAGAGAAAAGATATACAATTCAAGCCAGTGCTGGTAGCTTTTTAAGAGCTATTTGGCTTCTTTTGCACTTGCTTTGAGTGTATTGAATCTTTTCATCCCACACCGTTAGTTTTCTATAGGAACAGGTTGTAAATAAGGGGTAGAGCCCATATTTTTCATTCGGAAGATCCCCAGATCAATTCCTGGTATTCTCAGTTAAGAGAGGATCCCAAACATTGGGAAAGATCCTTTGTGTGAGAACCTGAAGAACCATTATCAGTTGGAGTGGGCAGCACTGAGCTATATAGTTCAGTGGTTTCACAGTATTAAGGCAGCTTCTGATGTTCATATTTTGTTTGTAATAGATGTATAAATATTTGAAAATGAAAAGTTTCTCCATACTAAAAACACATGGAGTTGGAACCGCACAATAAGTATTAGCCTCTTTCCTCCTTAGAAGGTACTTAGCTGAATTCTCTACTGATATGGTCTGTTGGTTCAAAGCATAATGTTTAATGCATGGCAGGAACCATGTAATAAAAACTGCTGGCTCATGCTGTTGATGCTGATGTTGTCTCTAGCAGATGCCCCCTCATGCTCAAATGAACAATGTTGAGGGGGAGTTTGAAATGTCTGACAGGCATTAAGTGATGCAGCACTAGACCAATCACAGACAGGTAAGATGAAGCTCCCACCTCTCGTTCTGGCCATAAAATGCAATTTGCAGGCTTGAGCTCCTTCAGTTTGCCTTAGGGCCATGCAGGGAAGGAAGAGGATATTTAACCTTTCGGCCTCCACCCTTAATTTACTGTAGAGATAAGTATGAAATCAACTTGGCTTCTTTATTAACATTTTAAACAAAAAGGGGTGTGAGAAATTCTGGGTTTTACAGGAATGCTGTGTTTAGATTTTGTAGTGGTTGTCATTGTTGGAAGTGAAGGACTGTTCGACATCACCTTGTACAGAGCACACCAGCACTCCAGAGGGGCCGCAGTAGACTAGCAAGTGAGATAAGTCCGTTTGCTGTGTATCTTCTTCTTTGCTTTAATGTTGTTTCTTTGTTTACCCAAATTGCTACTCTCAAGGACTTCCTTCTTTCCGGCCTTACTGCTTTTGTCTAACATCCATAAGGGCAAACTGTCCTCTTGGTATCTCTCTGCATCCTTAGACAGGATAGTTAAATGCTCATTCTTGCTCTCTTAGAATGAAATTCCTTAGCCTTAAAGGATTTTTATTCCTTTTTTTAAAAAAATAGCCAAGTCTGTATGAACTTTCTTCCCAAAGGCAGTGTCACCCTTTCACTATGTTTTAATTTAACTATCATATACGTGAACGTACAAAAGAGTCAAGTAGCTCTTTAATACCCCTAGTTTTTGGTTTGGGATGTCTTGGGGAAACATCAATATGGGAATTTTTGACAATGGAGAAAGTATGAGGTGCCTGCCAATGATCCTCTTTGATCTGAGATTGCAAATGCCTTAACAGACCAGGTGCTCGGGAGCAACAGCCGCAGAAGGCCATTGCTTTCACATCCTGCATGTGAGCTCCCAAAGGCACCTGGTGGGCCATTGCGAGTAGCAGAGAGCTGGACTAGATGGACTCTGGTCTGATCCAGCTGGCTTGTTCTTATGTTCTTATGATAGAGCTGTCTGCAGTGTTGAAAGGGGAGGCACATTATGTTTCAGGTTGCCAACTTCCAGGTGGGGCCTGGAGATCTTCTGGAATTACAGCCAATTTCCAGACTATAGAGATCAGTTACCCTGGAGAAGATGACTGGTTTGGAGAGTAGACTCTATGACACTGTACCCCACTGAAGGCCCACCTCTTCCCAAATCCAGGACCAGCCTCCAAATCTCCATCTGGCAACTCTTAACACTACTTTTGGTAGAAACCACTGGGTATTTTTTGAACTGCAATATGGTAAGAGACACAAAAGTCAGTTTACTGGTTTTCACAAAGGCCCCTTCTGCACGTGCAGAATAATGCACTTTCAATCCACTTTCAGTGTACTTTGCAGCTGTGTGGAATAGTAAATTCCACTTGCAAACAATTGTGAAAGTGGATTGAAATTACATTATTGTGCATGTGCGGAAGGGGCCAAAGTGACATTTCCTCTCTCCAAGAGACTTAGGCGGATTCCACATGGGCCAAAAACAGCGGTGTGAAAATGGTGTAAAATGGTTTTAAATGGTGTAAAAGGGTTTTTTCCTGTTTTTGACCCATGCAGAATCTGCCTCAAATGCTGGTTCCTCTTTCATTGTCCATTTGCAACATTTCTGTCAGGCAGATCAGATGCTGACTCAGAGCAAGTTATCTTCCTACAGTTATTGGCCCTAAGGGTCAACTCGCCAGCACTGGATTTAGCCAGCCAATTGTGCCACTTATTTAACAAGCTTTCACTGTGAACAATGGGTTCCCAAAATGAGAAATCACATTGTAATTAAAGCATTTTTTCAAAAAAGCTATATCCATCACAATTTCTCGTTCCTCCCATTAACACATTCAGGCGTCAGCATTTATAGAGACATCCAGGTCAAGAAGGTCTTGAGGAAGTGCAGATTGCTTTCTTTTCCATTAAAATGAGCAACAGGGGAGGGGGAATCATTTGAATATAATAAAGAAGCACTTAATTCTCCCGGTGGTGCTTCTGCAAAAGCCTGCATGTGAAATTTGTGCTGACATTCATTGGTCAGAAAATATGGCTGAGTTTTTATACCAACACAGTTTTATCAGTGTCTTCATTTAGGCTCATTCTGCAAATGCAGAATAATGCACTTTCAAACTGCTTTCAGTGCTCTTTGAAGCTGTGCGGAATGGCAAAATCCACTTGCAAACAGTTGTAAAAGTGGTTTGAAAATGCATTATTTTGCGTGTGCGGAAGGGGCCTTAGTTAGAGAGAGCTGAGACCAGCCAATACGTTTTTGTTTCAGTAGTATTGATGGTGAACTCTTACAGTGGAACCAACTTTAATAGCAGGTGCCGGAGCTGGTGCTAAAGAGAGCAAGGCTATATCCTGTTCACACCGCCATATTGTTGCCCAAATTGGTGGTTTTCCTTCTCATAATTAGTTTGGGGAATTTGAAGCTAGAAGGCAGCTTAGCCAGGAGCAGGATTCTCCATCAGTATATATTGGGATCTTGCTTTACAAGATTAGACCCAGAAATAACAAGGAAAACCGTAACTAAAGAAAAGTGGGTTTTTTAATTGAAAAGAAGGAGATATCACAAACAAACAAGAGTGTTGCAAACATACAGACTCTAGGGCCCCTTCCGCACACGCAAAATAATGCATTTTCAAACCACCTTCGCAACTGTTTGCAAGTGGATTTTGCTATTCCGCACACCTTCAAAGAGCACTGAAAGCAGCTTGAAAGTGCATTATTTTGCATGTGCGGAATGAGCCTAGGAAAATAAAGAGTGGATAGAGGGTCAGAGAGGCATTGGTTTGGGGTGATACATTACCTGTCTAGAAGACCAAGGAATAGAGAGCAATGCATGACCAGCACACAGTGACTCTGAGAGAAGGCAGTTTTGGGTGCCTGGACTGAACCAAAGTACACGCAGGTGAGCTTGCTTCTTAACTATAGGATAAAATATATCCTGAGGCCATGATGATGAGCATGCCTCATGAGAGCAATGTATTGACGAGATTTATCAGTATCTGCTGCGTGTTCCCAGAGACTTCTGATCTGTGGCCTTCACAAAAAGCCACATTAAGCAGCTGGCTGTAAATCCAATTGCTTAGGAAATTATTTCAAGGTGAGGCAAAATGTTGATGGTCTTCTCTGTTGAGGGATAGGAGTTGCAAGACCTACATTAATGATAGCACTATTCAAGGAGTATTTTCAGAGGGTGAAAATGGCATCAGTCCTGATCAGAACAGTAGTATCTGGCAGGAGACCGACTGTTCTACAGCGTGCATTCTATTAAGGGTGTGGGGAGGAATGACGAGGTTAGTGTTTGAGTCAACCCTCCTTAGCTGTCTTCTGCCTGGACTCCATTTTGTCCCTGCTGGAGCCATTTTGTCCCTGCTGGAGCCAAAGCTTCACTGTATGCATACATAGAGGGCACTTAACATTCTCATAACTGCCCCTTAGGATTATGGGAGTACTCTGACCACTAACAATGTAGCTTGCCACTCCACTGAGCCCAGTCTTCAGACTTTGTCTTATTTATTTATTTTATTCAATTTATATCCTGCCCTATCCCCGTATCTTAAGAGCTGTTCCCTTGAAAAGCCACAAGTTACAGTAAGATTCCTTAGGCTTGAGAAAGGTGTGAAGATGTAGGGGTGAGCCCGCGAACCCAGCAGAACCGTAGAAGGAGCGCCTGGCATGCCGGTGCGGGCTACGGCCTTCTGGGCGCACTCGCTCCCCCAACCCCCATTCCCCCATGAGTCACAGGTCATGAGATGCCTGACTCGCGGTCACCAGATGTCCCAGATAAAGGGACAAAGGGGCTCCTGCCCCCAGGTGTGGATTAGATCCAGACGCTGATGCTCCCTCCTGCACGTAGCAGCCCTATGAGATCATGCATCACATGATGGTCTCCCGCTCTCCCGCTCTCCTGCCTCCCGGTCCGCCCCCATTGCCCCCCCTCTTGTAAACCCTAATAAAAGGAGGCAGAGCCTAGCACACGGCAGAGTTGCCAGGATGATGGAATCCCGCTCTTCCTGCCTGCCGCTGGCGCTCTCCACCAGATGGAATCTCCACGTCTCGTCTCTTCCTTGGGGCCTCGTGGGCAAGACTACAGAAACAGAAGTAGGTCTGAAGTGGAAAAGCTAGATTTAACCCTAGCAGCATCATAAAGAGCCCTGTGGCGCAGTGTGGTAGGCTGCAGTGAGGCATTCAAAGCTCTACTCATGACCTACATTTGATCCCAGTTTCAGGTAGCCCTGGCTCCGAGTTGATTCATCTTTCCATCCTTTTCAGGATGAGTACCCAGCTTACTGCAGGTAAAGTGTAGATGACTGACGAAGAAAATGGCAAACCACCCTGTGAACATAGTCTTTTCTAGCAAACGTTGTGATGTATTGTCACCCCATGGGTCAGTAATGACCTGGTGCTTTGCCCAGCGGACTACCTTTACCTTTTACCTTTAGCATCCCAAAGACCAACAAGTTTGCCAGGTTATAAACTTTCGTCAAAGCTCCTTTTGTCAAATGCCCTGTGCTGAAGTATCTGACAGAGTGAACTTGGCTCTGGAAAGCTTAAATCATGAGAGTCTTGTCGAAGGCTTTCACGACCGGATTCAACTGGTTGTGGTGGGCCACACAGCCCGGAAAACCCACCACAACCGTGGCAGTCTTGTTTGTTTTTGTTTGTTTTTAAGGTGTTATTGGGTTCACATCTCAATGGGGAACACCCCACCCACACAGAGGCCAATGACGTGGAGCAAAGATGTGGAAATTTGCGATGGGATTACTTCATATTACAGTCCCTACATATTGAACTGGTGAGGGGAGGAGGAGACTTATGACTGCCCATTTTGGCAGCAGTCTTGCATCTAACAGAAGGTTCAGTTTCACTCATAATGTCTTTAAACATAGGACATGAAACCAATGACAAATTGGTACAAAACCACCCATATATATTTGCTTTTTAGACATAAATAATACTGTGGTATAATTAATAAATGAAATTTTGAATGAAATAAATGTTTTAATGAAATAAATGTTAAAGTCCACAAGTGACAGAGCACATCTGCTGGGTAAATCTGGAACTGGGATACCGATGCCCATGTTCATCGTTTGGGGCAGGCGAGATTTTCCCACAATCCACCATGACGTGCCATTCAGTGTCAATAATGTCCATGACACCCAGTTTCTGACGTTCTTGATTGGCAAGACAAATAGCTACGAGAGATGACACGGCCACTGCATGCTGCATTCTGTCAAGAAAAAGGGAATCCAGACGGGAAGGAAGGAAGGAGCGCCGCAGCAGCATTGTTGTCCTCCTGATGATATTCATGGCCCGGCTTCTCCAAAAGACCAGCTTCACACAACCCTTTAAGGTGGCAACAGTGTAAGCAGACTGGCTTCTACAATCACTTCCACCCATTCACTCACCATTCACCCATTCATCCCGCATTCACCCATTCATCATCCATCCACGCCAGTGGACACACCAAAATACATTAATTATTATTTAATCCCCCATCCATCCCCCATTCACCCATTTATTTATTTATTTATTTATTTATTTATTTATTTATTTATTTATTTAATTAGTTAGTTAAATTTATAGTTAAACATTCATCCATCCATCCATCCATCCATCCATTCATCCGGGCTTCAGGTCATGAGTCACCAGCTGCCTACATTGCAAGCCTCTGCACCCGCAGGAGAACTTGCCTTCCTGATCTCCTCCCATCCACAGGATCACCCTCCTCTTCTGTGCTTCCAGTCGCCTCCTCCCCTGTCCGCTTTGAGCCTCACGCTTGTTGCCTGGTGGAGAAACAGAGGGAGATTCAGGACCTAAGAGCCTATTTGAGAACTCAGGGGCAGTTTGACTTCAGCCTATTGGGTTCTCCTTCCCAGGACCCTTGGCTGCTCTCTGGAAGGAAGAGCACACAACGAGCCCTGTAGGCAACACACCAAAATACATTAATTATTCTTTAATCAGTTACTACTGATCTTCACACTTCCTCCACAATGTCCTTGGGTCTCCTGTCCAGAATTGTATCTTCAGTCCTCACAGCACAGTTTAAGTCTTACAGCTCAGTGGGGATGGAAGCCCACCTACACCACGTCCTGTTTTGACCCCCTGGGTACCACTCCACACTGACCCTACCAAGCTGGAGAGATCATACCCCAGGACCATTTGTGGATCCCTCCTCTTCCCACCTCCTCCTGTTGCTGGACTGTGTGCCCCTGAGCTTGCCATCCTCTGAAGTTAGCAGTGCTCCCATGGTAACAAGGCCTCCTTTGTCAAGCTGGGACTGTGATGTCACAAGAGCCCAGAGGTCACTGCTGCTGAACGTCATGGAAATCAGCCCCTCCCCATCATGCAGCTGGTCTCACCGCAGCAAAGATATATGGGGCTACTTCCACCCCTTATGATGGGAGAGGGGGGCTGGGGAAAGAGCCAATGGTTGGCCGCTCTTGGGCTTTTTCGCACACACGGTTTGTTCTTGAATTAAGGCAATCCGCATCGACATCCTGACCTTTTTGTTGCTGTTTCGTTGCTCGAGATCATTCACACATCACCAGTTTGTTGTGGATGTTCTTGTTGCTTCAGAAACCTTTTAGTTTTGCATTGCCCTGGAATGCAGTACAAACGAGAGTTCCGATTGGCTGTTGTGCCGTCCAAGGGCGTGTTCCGTCTGACGCCTGGCCCCCGTCATCACGAGCTAACGAGTCAGCGTGAGAACTCGCTATCTCAAGATATCGGGGCGGCGTTGGAAACAACGCACTGCATGAGCGACCATGAGGAGGGGCGGGAGGAAAGTGAGATGGAAACAAAACAGTGAAATGTGCACGCGCAACTGGCAAGCTCTACCGCATCCTGATTGGTTGGAGGAAATTGCATCACACAGTGGGTGTGATCCCTCACTGTGGCTTGTTCCAGTTTTGCACCTGGGCACCAGATTGTGGGGGGAATTCGTTTTATCCAAGAAAGTTGCACAATTATCGAGCGACAGGAAAAATGTGAGACAAAGGCTGAAATGAGTGACAGATTAGGGGTCGGGCCACATTACAGCTCAAGTGTGTGCGAAAAAAGGCAGAAACCGTGATGACCTCATATATTAAATCAAGAACAAACCATGTGTGCGAAAAAGCCCCTTGTGCATTTGGAATCATGTTCCAGTGAACTGCCTACCTTATTGACTTGGCCTCAATGGCTTCCTCCACAAGCTCTTTATATTAGCAGCCGTATGAACTCTACAGGATTTCCCCATTCAACTGGAGGTGATGAACATTAAAGCACAAGCAGAATAAATGAACGATGGCTTTCGCTTCAAAGGGAGAAGTCTTCAGCTCAGGCCTGGGGTGGTGGGGTTGTTTCCAGGTGATTGCAGATGAAATCAAGACTGCTTCTGAGAGGCAGCGTGGTGTAGTGGTTAAGAGCAGGTGGACTCTTATCTGGAGAATTGTGTTTGATTCCCCACTCCTCCACAAGAGCAGTGGACACTTATTTGGTGAACTGGATTTGTTTCCCCACTCCTACTCATGAAGCCTGCTGAGTGACCTCGGGCGAGTCACAGCTCTCTCTGAACTCTCTCAGTCCCACCTACCTTACAAGGTGTCTTTGGAGGGGAGAAGAAGGGAAAGGACTTTGCAAGCCACTTTGAGATTCCTTACAGGACAGAGAGGCAGGATATAAACCCAAACGCCTCCTTCTTCAGCAATCTTTGAGGCTTAGAAACCAACAGCGATTTTAAACCAATTCAGGGAGGTTTTGAACATTTAAAAGCACAGTTTCTCTGGAGAGAAAATTACATAAATAAGTGCTGCAAAGTTTGCAATGGACAGATGTTGACCTCAACATTGGGCTTTCAAGGCAAGAGAGACGCAGGACTGGTTTGGAATTGCCTTCCTCTGAGGATCCTGCTTTTGGTGGTCTCCTATCCAGTGGCAGGATTCAAATAATTTAACAACCGGTTGTTTACAAGCACCATTTTAACAACTGGTTCTGTTGAAGTGGTGCGAACCTGCTGAATCCCACTACTGCTCCTATCCCAATACGGATCCTGCTTTGTTTCCAGGATAGGTGGGCAGCAGAATTGTGGCTCACCGTGAGGGAGTACTTGAGTAATGAGAGAGAAAGCCATGTCTTTGCAAGTGTAAACCAGTCCTTAGACACATAGTGAAACTTTTGTGCTTCCTGCTGCTGCTGCTGATTGCCAGCGGTGAGGACAGTACATGATAATGAAGTTGAGGAAAGAGGCCATTTTTTAAATGCAAGCTGGCACTTGCTTGATCCACCATACAACAAAGGCAGAGGTGGGATCCAGCAGGTTCTCACAGGTTCCCGAGAGAAGGTTACTAATTATTTGTGTGTGCTGAGAGGGGGTTACTAATTGGTGATTTTTGCCTTAGTTATGCCCCTCCTCTCTGCAGTAGCGCGCAGAACTTGAAGCAGTCTAGCAGGAGGTGCACCAGCATGCGTGGCAGCCTGCGCCTGCGTGCATTCGTTTCCCGCCCAAGGAGTCCTTGCCACAGCCCCGCCCCCGTCGTGCCCCGCCCCGTCATGCCCCACCCAGCCCCATTGGCGCTATGCCACAGTTTGAATCCCACCACCATGGGAACCTGTTACTAACATTTTTGGATCCCACCACTGAGCAAAACCATGAAGTGAATGGAGGCAGGACATGCATCCCCATAAAACTGAAGATCAACTACCTTTTTCCATTTTGAACTGATAGGGATCTTAGGACTGTCCCTCACGTCCAAGTTGCCTCAAGGATAACCTGTGACACGCTTTGCACAGGGCCGCTTTGTGATAACTCTTTGCAAGCTTTGCCTGTCAACTTTTATCAGGAATAAGTCATCAGGAAGGAGCGTGGGCTGTCAACTTTTATCAGGAGTAAGCCATCAGGAACAAGGACTACTCGTTCTCTGCAGGCTGCACTGACCTGCATATAGCCTCGGGACACAGTTCAAGGTGTTGGTGGCAATTCCCTATAAAGCCAAAATGGCTTGGGCCCATTGTATCTTAGGGGATGTTTTCTCCAATATGAAGTCATATAGATGCCCATACTGTTTTTTGTGTGATGGAAATGGATTTCATGTTTTCAATAATCCAAGAAATCAAATCAAGGAGCATGGTATTTCTGAGAAGCGGCACCCAAACTGTGGAATTATTTCCCCAGAGAAGTCCAGCTGGAACTTGTCTCTTCCTGTCTTTTGGACCAATCTGAAGACGGAACTCGGGAGCGTACAAACATATATTAAACTAGGACTTCTTTTTCCTGCTCTGCTTTCCACCCCCTTCGCAATGCATTTGATAGACATGCTAATCAGCAGTGGTGAATGCTAATTTCAATCATCGGTCACGATCCTTCCCCCATGATCCTTCTCCCCCTTCTTCAGGCAATCAGTCCACCTTTTAATAGCTTTTAAAGCACAGCATGAATATTTTATTCATCTAAATGTTTGTCACTTCTTTTTTTTAAAAGTGAGGGAAATCCATTTTGAAAGAACTGAAAAACCAATCTGGAAATGGAAGGATTGTGACTAAGGAAACTCGGTTTGGATTTAGAAATAGTCAGCATTCACCAAATGATGCCAGCTAAGAAGTGCCATGAAGGCACGGGGGCTGGAGACTGGCATCAGAGCAAGGCACTGCTCCCCACAAAACGGATGCATCTCAGAGGGTTTGGGGACCCATCTTGTGTGTCAAACCTGGCCTTTGACCGCTGAACTTTTCTCCTGATCATGTGCCTGGCTGGACAATGGGGCTAGTTAATCCCGATTGGGTCACTCCAGGGTGATTTAATCAACACTCTGAGCAGACCATTTGCTTCTCCTATCTGTGCCCATCCCACTAATCAATCAGTATTCACGAGACTAGTCCAGGCATTCTCTCGGGTTCTGATGGACTCATCAAGCCTCTCCTATGTTTTTGTTCAAACCCTGGAAAAGCAACCAGTTCTTTGTTTCTTTTATGTCTGCTTGCCTCATAACACCTCAGAGCAGGTACATTCTAATCTGGAGGAACCGGGTTTGATTCCCCGCTCTGCCGCCTGAGCTATGGAGGCTTATCTGGAGAATTCAGATTAGCCTATGCACTCCCACACATGCCAGCTGGGTGACCTTGGGCTAGTCACAGCTTCTTGGAGCTCTCTCATCCCCACCCACCTCACAGGGTGTTTGTTGTGAGGGAGGAAGGGCAAGGAGATTGTAAACCCCTTTGAGTCTCCTACAGGAGAGAAAGGGGAGATATAAATCCAAACTCTTCTTCTTCTTCTTCTAAAGCAAAATAATCCACACTCCCCAGAGCTTTGAAGTGCAAAGCAAGCAGCTACATACCAAACTGATTAGCCCATGGCCAAAAGCGAAAATAACAAGCTAATAAAGAGAAGTATCCCCAATAGAAGGTTCCCACTCCCTGGTCAGGAGAAATGGCAGGACCAAGCCGGAACAAGGTCAGGTCAGGACAACTGCCAGCATTGCCTATGCTTGGGCACCAGGATGTTAAATATAAGATATTATTGTGTTGTGTAGGAGCTAAAGACTGGGAGACCTGGATCTAAATCCCTGCTTGAATATCTATCTATCTATCTATCTATCTATCTATCTATCTATCTATCTATCTATCTATCTATCTATCTATCTATCTATCTATCTATCTATCTATCTATCTATCTATCTATCTATCTATCTATCTATCTATCTATCTATCTATCTATCTATCTATCTATCTATCTATCTATCTATCTATCTATCTATCTATCTATCTATCTATCTATCTATCTATCTATCTATCTATTTGTTTATTTATTTTATGCATTCATTTTTTGGATTTCATAGACCGCCTCATCCCCAAAGGGCTCTAGGCAGTTTACATCAACAACATCTTAAAATTAAATCAATATTTAAAAAACAGTTAAAACCCTCAAAATTCAGTAGCAGGGTACGAGTCTCTAAAACAGAGACCGCTTAAAATCCCATTGTCGTGGCGGCCGTTCCTAAGGTCGGGAGGGGGCAGCAGTGCCAAAAGATGAAAAAGGCATTGCCGAAGATGGCGAAATATGGCAGGGGCCTCACAATCTATCTTTCAAGGCTATTGTGAGGATGAAATGAAAGAGGGGAGAATCATGGTCACGACCACCCATCCTTTCAAATCCTAGTATCCTGTTCGGATGAAGGGGTTTTCCCTTCCCTACTTTTGTACACAGTTGCTTGCAGACAGATGAGTTAAGAACATAAGAAAGAGCCTGCTGGATGAGACCAGAGTCCATCTAGTCCAGCACTCTACTACTCGCAGTGGCCCCCCAGATACCTTTGGGAGCTCACATGCAGGATGTGAAAGCAATGGCCTTCTGCTGCTGCTGCTCCCGAGCACCTGGTCTGCTAAGGCATTTGCAATCTCAGATCAAGGAGGATCAAGATTGGTAGCCATAGATCGACTTCTGTTCCATAAATCTGTCCAAGCCCTCTTTAAAGCTATTTCCCTGAGAGCCAGCATAGTGTGGTGGTTAAGAGCAGCAGACTCTAATTTGGTGTACAGGGTTTCTTTCCCCGCGACTCCACATGAAGCCTGCTGGGTGACCTTGGGCTAGTCACAGCTCTCTCAAAACTTTTTCTGTCCCACCTACCTCACAAGGTGCCTGTTGTGAGTGGAGGATGGGTTTGTGATTGTAAAACACTCCTTTCAATATTTATTTATTTATTTATTTATTTATTTATTTATTTATTTATTTATTTACTATTACATTACATTTCTACCCCACCTTTTTTTTTGGAAGACTCAAGGCAGCTAGAGAATGTTGGGGTATAAGGGAATAGAGAGCTGTGGGGTATAAAAACTAATCATTCTTCTGTTCCTAGAACTAACCACCAAAGCACCAGGAAATGAAACTATGTGGTCAAATTCTGGATTCCTTTTTAATCTTCTGCTTTTTTGGGGGACATCTGGAGTGAAATTCTTTTGAGAGAAACCCGGTTTGCATTGTTTTCATTTCAAAACTTAGCAGTTGAGAGAGTTTCTCATCAAGTGCTGATGACAGCAAATGTTTTCGAAACATCACTTTTAAAGACAGCATTGTGTATTCTCTTTGCACATCACTCGACAACCCAGGGATCTGAATGAGATAGAACTGGATATCCTTTGAGAATCAAGATACCTCCTGAAGCCTCTGTCAGGAATTAGTTTGGAAAAATATAGAGACAGAAGAATCCCCCTTCACAGAAAATTCCCTTGAGTTGGAATCAATATTGTGAAACAAGTTGTCAATGCCGGCAAAGAGGTCAAAATCAAAGAAACTGGTCGGAAGCACAGCAAAAGAGCAGAAGATAAAAACTTATCAGGCCCTTCTTATGAAGTTGTCCTTGCTAGCTTGTTGTGATCTTTCCAGTTCTATGGCACAAGTAAACCCCCTTGCCTTTCTGAGAACAAAATAATTGAAGAGTGGGGTTTATATGTACTGATTCTTTCTTAAAATAGTTTCTTAACATATTTCTATTCCATCTTTCTGACTAATACCACCTACCTTGACTAAGAATAAAAAGCATCCAACACTCTTCCAAAATAGATCCTCCATTTGCTTATGGTCTATCAATGGGGCTCTATTCAAAATAATATCACTAGGAGCAGGGCCTTTTCTGAGAAGCCAGCACAGTGTAGTGGTTAAGAGTGGCAGGTAGACTCTAATCTGGAGAATCGGGTTTGATTCCCCACTCCTCCACATAAAGCCTGCTGGGGAACATTGGGCCAGTCATAGTTCTCGCAGAACTCTTTTAGCCCCCACCTACCCCACAAGGTGCCTATTGTGGGGAGGAGAAGGGAAGGTGATTGTAAGCTGCTTTGAAACTTCTTACAGCTGAGAAAAGTGAGGAATACATCCAAACTTTCTCCTCCTCCTCCTCCTCCTCCTCCTCCTCCTCCTCCTCCTCCTCCTTCAACCTGGAACTCTGTCCTTCTGCAGAGCCATTTGTCGTTTTCCACCACATTTTGATGGTGAAATCTGAACTATCTAATTTTAATCAGAACTGATTGTTTACACAAGCTTTTAAAATTGATGGTACTCCATTGTTGTTAGCATTATGTAAATAGCTCTTTGTATAAAGGAGGAGGAGGAGGAGGAGGAGGAGGAGGAGGAGGAGGAGGAGGAGGAGGAGTTTGGATTTATATCCCCCCTTTCTCTCCTGTAGGAGACTCAAAGGGGCTTACAATCTCCTTTCCCTTCCCCCCCCAACAAACACCCTGTGAGTTGGGTGGGGCTGAGAGAGCTCCGAAAAGCTATGACTAGCCCAAGGTCACCCAGATAACGTGTGGGGGAGTGCACAGGCTAATCTGAATTCCCCAGATAAGCCTCCACAGCTCAAGCGGCAGAGCTGGGAATCAAACCCGGTTCCTCCAGATTAGAATGCACCTGCTCTTAACCACTACGCCACAAACTGTACATTAATAAAACAGTCAAAAAGCAAAGAAAAGTAAAGAAAAGCTACAGCAATAAGGTTTCAGCACTATATGACCGCTGGCAAAACATTAAAGCACAACCTGGTCCTCACTACTCAGTGAAAGAAACTTTTGTATTCTACCTTCCGGTTGAAACACTCAATGGACGCTCTCATGTTTGCAGCAATGAACATTCAAATCCCAACATTTCAAAATAATAAATATCAAAAAGGTTTCAGAGGTACACGAAAGGAGTTGAAGGTTCGACCACTAGCAATATCCTGTAACTTGTCGAAGGCTTTCACGGCCGGAATCACTTGGGTGCTGTGTGTTTTCCGGGCTGTATGGCCGTGTTCTAGCAGCATTCTCTCCTGACGTTTCGCCTGCATCTGTGGCTGGCATCTTCAGAGGATCCTCTGAAGATGCCAGCCACAGATGCAGGCGAAACGTCAGGAGAGAATGCTGCTAGAACACGGCCATACAGCCCGGAAAACACACAGCACCCAAATATCCTGTAACTGCCCCCCATTTGCCATTCCAGCCAGAAATGCAGTGGTTTGGAGAGTACATTCTTTTTCCCCCAACAAAAAACATTTTGCCCTTTGAATGCGAGGAAAAGGAAACTTCCTTGCAACAGAAATGCTGCTGCCGGGGGCAAAAAGCCTCCCCCCCCCCAGCTGCTGAGTATTGCTTGCTTATCCTTTGCTTGCATGTTACCTGGATCCCATTAGCTGCTACTTTAGCACTGCGGCTTAGAGGATCAGGGCATAAGGTGGCCAAGGCTTAAGGCATTTAGGAGTTGACACGAACTCTGCTGCCTCCTAATTCCAGCATTTCCAGAATGTATCGCTATTAAATTGATGATCCGTGGAGGGTCTTATTTGCCAGGGTCTCTGCTGTACAAATGGATGAGCAAGGTTGAAGCGCACGAGAGAACGCAGGGTTCTTTAGGAGGTCACACTTCACAAGCTGTGTTTACAGTTGCACATCTGTTTTCAGATTTCTATATGTTATGGGGTTCGGAAGCCTTGATAGTTTTGTATCCAGTGTGAACAATGGGGAAAAATATGCGGTCGTTGGAGCTTAAATATAGACCAAGCTCAAACTTGAAAGAGAATTTTTTTAATAAAAGAAGCCTTGGTAGTTTTGTAAATGTTTTAATATTCATACGCTGCCTTCATTTTTCAAGCATTTCACGTTGGCATCGTCAAGAGACATTCTCTTCATTCTTCTTTACCTGATTTGTCTCTAAAATCCAGGAGGTTGTTTTGTTTCCTCTTTTTTCCCCCAAGAATTTGGAGACCGCCGGAATCACTTGGGTGCTGTGTGGTTTCCGGGCTGTATGGCCGTGTTCTAGCAACATTCTCTCCTGACGTTTCGCCTGCATCTGTGGCTGGCATCTTCAAAGGATCCTCTGAAGATGCCAGCCACAGATGCAGGCGAAACTTCAGGAGAGAATGTTGCTAGAACACGGCCATACAGCCCGGAAATCACACAGCACCCAAATTTGGAGACCGTTTCTAATCCATTCCATTTTGATCAAAAAGAAAGGAGGAGCCGAAAGGGTGCATCTGCAAAATTTCAGAAGTTTGCTCTGTGAATCCTCAGCGTCAAACAATGTTTGCCCAATTGGCCATGCTAGCAGGGGCTGATGGGAAATGTAGTCCATGAACATCTGGAGTGCCATAGGTTGGCCATCCCTGTGCTAGAGCATCTCCCTTGGTGTGAAATATGAGGCAGTGGCATGGGCCCAGGTTACAAAAGGTTGCGTTGATTTCCCTATGAAGAGAAATGAAAGAGAAATACCTCCATTAAATGAGGAATTGCGGGACAAATAGGCTATATTGAAACAAGTTAATTTTTGAAAAAGAAATTCCCTCCCACTGGCATATGCCAGCAGTGGCATAGGAGGTTAAGAGCTCGTGTATCTGGTCTGGAGGAACTGGGTTCGATTCCCAGCTATGCCGCCTGAGCTATGGAGGCTTATCTGGGGAATTCAGATTAGCCTGTGTATTCCCACACATGTCAGCTGGGTGACCTTGGGCTAGTCACAGCTTTTCAGAGCTCTCTCAGCCCCACCCAACTCACAGGGTGTTTGTTGGGGGGGGGGAAGGGAAAGGAGATTGTAAGCCCCTTTGAGTCACCTACAGGACAGAAAGGGGGGATATAAATCCAAACTCCTCCTCCTCCTCCTCCTCCTCCTCCTCCTCCCCCCTCCTCCTCTTCTTCTTCTTCTTCTTCTTCTTCTTCTTCTTCTTCTTCTTCTTCTTCTTCTTCTAGTGCTAGTATGCCGGGACTTGTGGCCCATGTATTTAGAGGTCTCCATTAATTACTAACATGTAGTAGCATTTGATGAACCTATTTGGTTGTCTAATCCTTTCTCAAAGCCATCCGTCTCATTGCTATATCCCCTAGCAATGTGGCAATGTGTTCCACAATTTAATTAATGGTTGATTAAAGAGGTATTTCCTTTTGTCTGTCCTGAATCTATTGCCCATCAGCTTCATTAAATAGATACAGTTCTAAGCTTTATCTACATCATTCATTTTGTAGACCTCTATCATAATCTCCCCTCCCCACCCAAGCCAGTCCTCATAAACTGGGAAATCTCATAGGAAAGGTGATCGAGCTCCTTAATCACCTTGGTTGCCATCTTTTGCCCTTTTTATAAGTCTGCAATATTTTTTTGAGTTACAATGACCAGAACAGAGCAAAGCATTCCAAATGAGGCTGCGTGGTAGCTCTGTAGAGGGGCCACAATATTATTCATTTTATTTCCAATGCCTTTCCTAATAATTCCCAGCAAGGAGTTTGCCTTTTTCATCCCTGCAGCACACTGAGTTCCCATTTTCATTGAGCTGTCCATGGCAGCCCCAAGCTGTTCCGTGTATATGGACGTTGAATCAGAATGGTGGATTCTGGGGAGACTTGTTATTGAATTTGTTAATGTCGTTGTGAACCACAGTGGAAGACAAGACAGCTGATCAATGGAGATTGCTCTCCAGGTACCTTAGCATGGGAAAGTAAGGAAAAGAATCTTTGAGACAATAGAAATACACTTGAAAATGTAAATGCTGATGTTTTTTGATGGTACAATGTGTTTAAATACATAATGGCATCATTTAGGAATAAACAATCATATTTGAGAACCAGGGGGGTTAAGACCAAGTGGACTCTAATCTGGAGAACCGGGTTTGATTCCCCACTCGTCTACATGAGTGACAGACTCTAATCTGGTCAACTGGATTTGTTTCCCCGCTCCTACACATGATGCCTGCTGGGTGACCTTGGACTAGTCACAGTTCTCTCGGAATTCTCTCAGCCCTGCCTACCTCACAAGCAATGGTGGGATTCAGCAGGTTCGCACCACTTCGGCAGAACGGGTTGTTAAAATGCTGCTTGTAAACAACCAGTTTTTAAATCATTTGAATCCCACCACCAGAACCAGTTGTTAAATCATTTGAATCCCCCCACTGCTCACAAGGTATCTGTTCTGAGGAGAGGAAGGGAAAAGGGTTTGTAAGCTGCACTGAGTCTATTTACAGGAGAAAAAGGTGGGGTATAAATCCAAACTCTTCTTCTTCTTTCGTGGACCTCTATCAAGAGTTGGCAGATCCCGACTAAAAGTTACAGAATCATGAGATCACAGTGGTTTCCAGACAGTGTTTCTATGGATGCTTCCTCCATTACTGGCAGAAAACATTTAGGCATGCCTAAGGATTTGGCAGCACCCAGCTGGATTTTTGATGTCCCTTTGAATGGCAGATAGGAACATAAGAAGAGCCCTGCCTTATCAGACCAGTGGTCCATCTAGTCCAGCTTCCTGCCTCAACCAGTTCTTGTTGAGATCCAACAACAGGGCCCAGAGGCTAAGGCCTTTTCCTGACATTGCATTCTGGCACAGGTATTCAGAACTTAACTGCCTCTGAATGTAAAAAAATCCTTAGATCACCCTGTCACCCCACAAACTTTATGATGTTTTCTGTAGGTTAAAAAAAAACCCAGCCAATTCGGGTGTATCTTGTTGGAAGATCCACATCTGGTGCGTGTGTATCCCTTGAAAATTAGCAGAGCGGCACAGAGGCTAAAACACAGGGAAGCTTACCTGGGTACAAACACGTGGTTGAGCTTGCTAGAGAGAACTTCAGACACAAAAGAAAATCAGAGTCATTTGTAGTTTCTTATCTAATAAAAAGAGTATTTATTAGTGAACTCCATTCTGGATAGAAAGGTGTAAAGATAGGTTCACTATCTAGTCTAATCTAGCTGGATGGAGGCGGATGCGTAGGAGACACATCCTCTCCCTAGGCATGGTGAAAGTAAGAGTAATGGAGAGTGTCCGAGAAGAAGGCGGAAGCAAGGGAGGAAGTCCCTAAGAGTATCAGTCTACATCAAAGGGATAGACTCAGCATGATAGAGTAAAGGTGACAAATTCCTAAGTCCCTATCTAGCCACTAGCTCGCTAGTAAAACCCCTCTGTAGGGATGAGGGCAGGAAACAGCATATAGTCCCTTTCTTCCAACCCCCCCTCTCGCTGTTTCTTGACTCAGCTAGTCAGGCTTACCTTGCTTCTAACCCTCTCACAAGCTGGTTTCGGTACGGGCTTAGTGAACAGATCTGCAAGCCCCTCGCTGGTGTGGCAGTAGATCAATTGAATGACGCCATCCTTTTGCAGGTGTCTCACTATGTGGTACTTTGGATCAATGTGCTTGGTTAGCTTTCTTCACGTCTTCTTGTTTGGATAGTTTGATGCAGCTTTGGTTGTCTTCATACACTGGTGTAAGAAGTGCTGGTTCATTGCCTAAGAATTTTAGTAGTTGACATATCCATTGTAGTTCGTGACAAAGCGTGAGCAGCTGATACATATTCTGCTTCTGTGGTAGATGCTGCTGTTATTTCTTGTTTGGTACTTGACCAACTAATAGGACCATTTCCAAAGAAAATGATCTGACCATTGGTAGATGCTCTGTCAGTTAAGTCTCCAGCCCAGTCTGCATCAACATAAGCTATTAGTGTAGCATCTTTGGTAGCTGGCAGTTTTAGTTTAAGTTCTGTACTTCCTTTCAAATATCTAGTCACTCTTTGTAGTGCATTCCAGTCTTTTACTGTTGGTGAAGCAATCTTTCTGCTTAGTAATCCGACTGCTGTACTTATATCTGGTCGGGTTTGAGTACTGATGCTCAGAAGTTTGTTTACAGCTTCTTTATACTTGGTGTTGTCAGAGAGTCGTTTGGTGAAATTATCTTCCTTTATATAACTCGTTTGCACAGGAATGGGAGCTGAGTACGCTACTTGTAGATTCAGTAGGTTGATTAGGTCTGTGATCTTTTGTTGTTGATTCAGAAGAAAGCTCCCATCTTTCTCTCTTTCAATTTGGATTCCTAGGTAGTTAGCAACTTTTCCTAGTTGTATGATTTCAAGTTGTTGGTTCAGATATTGTAGTAATCCTTTGTAGTCATCTTGGTCATCATAGGTTAAAAGTAGTTCTTTGTTAAAAGCAAAAATATAAGTCCATTTTCCATTTCTGTTCTTGACATAAAGGCATGAATCAGCCTTACTTTGTTGAAAGTCTGCTTGAAGTAGCACGTTGTTCAAAAATGTGGATTTGATCTTTATCTGTTGAATTTTCATCTGCTTGCTAGCTGCAATGCTGAGCAAAGTTCTTATAGTGGTAAAGTTGAAATCAAAAGTTTCATCAGAGTCTTTCCATTGATTTGGTTCATTTACAGTCAATCTTGCAAGGTAGGACTGCTTCAATGGAAGCATTTCCTTGTTCAGGTGTTCTGGTCGTCTCACCTCAATTCTTGGGATTGCATCCCCCTCTGTTGCTGCACTTGTCAGCATTGGGTCAGCATCCTGGTCAGGTATTTCATCTGGATCATCTGGTTCTGCGCTGTCATCTTTCTGGCAATCATCACAGGGCAGGGTTTGGTCATGGTGTGCCCCCCTCTCTGAAGGCATTAACTGGTAATCACTTGCATAATCAAATTCAGTCTCTGATTCAAAATCATCTTCACAATTCTCAAAATTACAGTCCTCATTTTCAAAATCCCATTCATCATCATCACACATCTCTCTGGATTCAAAATCATCATTGTCACAGTCACTGAATTCATCAACATTGTAAAATCCATTTTGTTCATTCATGTCACACAGTTCTCTGCTATTATAATCCTTCAAACACAGTCCATCATTCTTGTTATTAAAGCATTGTTTCTTAAAATCCTTATTCCAAAACACTTTTTCAGCTGCATGGCTTTGCTGAATAAATGATCTCTCTCTGTTGTCTGGTTTACATGACTTAGCAAAATTCACCTCATGGACTTTAAAATCAGATTCATAATAAAAATCATTGTTCTCAGATTCATCAAAACAGTCATTGTTTCCTGTACAGTGTTGCACAGCATACACTCCTTCAATATTCTAAGCAGTCATGCATAATTTGTGATCTCTGGTGACATGGCATCTTCCTTTTTGAAATGTAATGGCATAGCCTTTCTTCTCTAGATCAGAAATTGCTATCAGAGATGTATCCATATTTGGTACATATAGCACATTTTCTAGAGTAAATTTTCTGATTGAATTATCAGGTAGCTTGCACTCAATAAGCACAGTGCCTTTTTGTCTAGCTATGAGACTTGAGCCATTAGCCATGAAAATATGTTGCTGAGGAGTCACATACAGTTTTGTGAAATAGTTTAAATCATTAAAAATACTTTGGGTTGCTCCGCTATCAAGAATAATTTTGCGGATACCCTCTTTTGGTGGTTTTAAGAAATAGTTACGACCTGTCCTGTCTTTAAACTTTGTCTCATTTGGTGGAGAATATTTTCGTTGGGTGTTATTTGGACATTCGTCCGCTAGATGTCCTTCTTGGTGACACCGATAACACTTAGGGCGTACGTTGGCTCTGTGATGCCCTCTGGTCGAAGAGCCTGATTGTCCGTTTGTTCTCATGCGGACTTCAAAGGACTGATCTCTGGTTACAGACATGTGACCACGTCCTTCTGGCTGCGTTGCCCTGGCAACCTCATGGAAATTCGACTGCCTCCTCGAGTGGCTGTTAATTACCCTTTGTTTGGGGCTGGTCAAGAAAGCAAAGTTTTCCCTTGCTGGCTGGCTTTCCTGAAGTTCTAATGTGCGACTTAAGCTGATCTCAGAGGATAATCTAGATGCAGCTTGATCAAATGTCATAGTCTTATCACGTTCCAACTCAGATATAATCGATTTAAATGAAGATGGCATTGTTAGAAATAAGGCAGACGTTTTAGCACTCTCAGTTAGAGCTTCTCTTGCGTTTGCTAATTTAGTAAAAAAATCTTCAACTTTTGTCAAATGGGTGAGGAAATCCTCCCCTTCTTTATATCGTAGACTGTACAGTCCGGCTCGTAATGTGTGAACAGAAGCCCAAGGGCTGTCGCCAAATAAGTTTTGCAGTTTTTCCAGCATCAATTTTGCTGTTTTTAAATGACGAATATGTGATAACGCGGTATTACTCACAGACAAGGAGATCAGGTGTCTCGCCCTTGCGTCAGTTCGGATCCAGTTCTGTAACGCGGTCCGGCTTTGGTCTGTTTCTCCTTCTGGGGGCGGATCCTGCTCAGAGACCTCCAAATAATTTTCTGCGTCCAGTGCCAATGTAATACGATCTCTCCATTCCAAATAATTATCTCGTGTCAAAATCAAAAGAGGATACTTTGCGTTGTAATTTGCCATTGTGGTGATCAAAAGGGAAAAAAAGGTGATGCAAAAAGCAGTGATGCAAAAAGGCCTCCGGCAAACCCCTCTTCAGAGTTCCGGGGGAACAACAAAAGTTAACTCCTTAGTGTCAAGTTCCTCTCTCATTCAAAAGCTCCAAAACTTCAAAACGTGCTTTCTCAAAGGTGCTCCTGTTTGCATGTGCGTGCACTCAAAACTTAAAAACAAAAACACGGTTAGTGCCCAAAAACAGCTGAGGCAAAATTAACCTCTTTAAATGCTGGAGCCCATTAACCTGTTGGAAGATCCACACCTGGTGCGTGTGTATCCCTTGAAAATTAGCAGAGCGGCACAGAGGCTAAAACACAGGGAAGCTTACCTGGGTACAAACACGTGGTTGAGCTTGCTAGAGAGAACTTCAGACACAAAAGAAAATCAGAGTCATTTGTAGTTTCTTATCTAATAAAAAGAGTATTTATTAGTGAACTCCATTCTGGATAGAAAGGTGTAGAGATAGGTTCACTATCTAGTCTAATCTAGCTGGATGGAGGCGGATGCGTAGGAGACACATCCTCTCCCTAGGCATGGTGAAAGTAAGAGTAATGGAGAGTGTCCGAGAAGAAGGCGGAAGCAAGGGAGGAAGTCCCTAAGAGTATCAGTCTACATCAAAGGGATAGACTCAGCATGATAGAGTAAAGGTGACAAATTCCTAAGTCCCTATCTAGCCACTAGCTCGCTAGTAAAAAACCCCTCTGCAGGATGAGGCAGGAAACAGCGTATAGTCCCTTTCTTCCAACATATCTGAGCCTGGCAGGCTCGGAACTGGGGGGATCCGAGCCCATACACCCGAACTGGACCCAAATCCGAACCAGGGCTGAATTTTTTCCCCATTTACCAACCCTACAAAGGAGGGGTTGTTGATTTGAAAATTCCTTTTGGGTGCCAAGAGACAGAAACAGCTTTTTTGATACTGGCCAAAATATTGAGAGATTATTTTGCAGGAACTCAGGCATGATCCTTATCCTTCATCTGCAACTCATTTCGACAGACAAGAGTTCATGCTCTTTGAACAGTAATGTCGGTCCACTCTCAGAGTACCATGATAACAGCGCTGAAAGGGGTTCAGTGTTCCTAAGTCCTCGTGATCTCTGACCTGGCTGTGGCTGCACTCAGGAGCTGTTTGTAGATCGTCCTTGCACAAACACACATTTTGGTAGTCAGCTGTGGATTTCAACACACTCCAGCCTTAAGTGGCATTAATTATATCACCCACTCAGCCATCCGTAAGAACCATTAATTACAAAGCAGCGACAGATGACTCTTTCGGGCAAATGCTCTACGGCGACACGGGGAAAGAAATCGCAGTGCTCCAAAAGATCCATGTTCTCTGAAGGTCACCTTCAGAAATCTCTTCCGAATCATCATAGCATTACGGCCTTCATGGAAAGTATGTCAGTAAAACAGCATGGAGACAAAACCTTTTGTCCCATCAGCTGTTCGATACCAGCTTGCTATTAAATGGAAAGCAGAAAAAGAAACCTCACTACATTTTGGGAACTCCATTCTGCCTTCAAATTAGTTTTCTTGCTGTAGGAAACCAAGTAAACAGAAAGGAGGGGTGTTTTTACCGGGGGGGGGGGGGTGGTTTCTGTTTCAACCGAATTCCCGAAAAAGTTAACAGGCGGTTTATAGGCAAATACAACGTGGTCTTTGGAAGCACTTTCTAAAAGTCTGAAACTTCTGTAGCTAACACACTGAGAGTGAAGAGGTGGGTGGAAAGAAAAGCGAGCATGAGTGGGAGAAGGATCAATAGCTAAAACAGAAAATGTAAGCATGTAAGCGAGAAATTCAATTACTTTCCCCAGCATAATAAATTTGAAATGCTCATGAGAATTTTTCTCCCTATGGAGGTCTGATACATTCGTATCTGCAGTTCACATCTGAGACAATGCAAGCTAGAACTCCTTCCTCATTCCATCCCCATCAAATGCCACTCTGAGAAGTGGAATGAAATTCTACAGCATTATTGTTGTTGTTATCTGTGTTAAAATGTTTTTATTTCCTCACGGCTCAAGTGACGAGTGATATTTCAGAATTAAGACAACTCCTTGGTAACTTAGGGATGTGCAGAGCCTTTGATAAATTAACATCTGAGGCAGAGTAGGCCCTGGCTTCTCTTTGTGTGGCTCATGGCGAATTCTTATCCTGGAGAAAGTGACTAAAGCATTCAGTCAGGTAGGACCTTAATACATTAGGAATGGGAGAGGTGGGGAAAAATACTACTACTTCAAAAATGTTAGAAGTGGGATATAAATCTAATAAAGCATGTCATTAAAGGATCCAAAGGGTAGAAAGGCAGAATATATATTTTGTAAATATGATAAAAAATAAAATAAAGAGGAAGAGGAGTTTGGATTTATACCCCATCTTTCTCTCCTGAAAGGAGACTGTGACTACCCCAAGGTCACCCAGCAGTGGGGAAATACATGAGGTTCACCAGATAAGCCTCAATCACTCAGATGGAGGAGTGGGGAATTAAACCCAGTCCTCCAGATTAAAATCTATCTGCTTTTAACCACTATACCACGCTGGCTTCTCTCAAAATTCTTCAAAAGTTTGAGGAAAAGCCCAGCAATGTGCTACAGATTTCACTTTAAAAGAATCATGGTGAAAACTATCAGTAAGGTTTTTTTTTTTTAGCTAGACCTTAGGAAGATATCTGGATAAGTTGCAGCAGTATCTTTTATTGCCAAAAATTGCACAGAACACGTTGAATAATCTGAGTAATTTTGGGCTCTGTGTGTCTTTAAGGTCAAGCAGAGGACAGTGTGGTGTAGTGGTGAAGAACTGAGAAGAAGAAGAGAGTTTAGATTTATATCCCCCCCCTTTCTCTCCTGCAGGAGACTCAAAGGGGCTTACAATCTCCTTGCCCTTCCCCCCTCACAACAAACACCCTGTGAGGTAGGTGGGGCTGAGAGAGCTCCGAGAAGCTGTGACTAGCCAAAGGTCACCCAGCTGGCGTATGTGGGAGTGTACAGGCTAATCTGAATTCCCCAGATAAGCCTCCACAGCTCAGGCGGCAGAGCTGGGAATCAAACCCGGTTCCTCCAGATTAGATACACGAGCTCTTAACCTCTTACGACACTGCTGCTCTTTTGATTCCCCACTCCTTCACATGATGCCTGATGGGTAACTTTGGGTGAATCACAGTTCTCTCTGAACTCTCTGTGCCCCACCTACCTCACAAGGTGTCTGTTGTGGAGAGAGGAAGGGAAGAAGTTTATAACTCACTTTGAGACTCCTTACAGGAGAGAAAGGCAGGGTATGAATCCAAAACTCTTCTACTCTTCTCTTCTTCATTTAATAGGAAATGTTTCACATTTCAAAGCAAGTACAAATAAGAACATCTGAGCTGAGAATGCCATGAATGGAACTCTGGTGCACTACATACATGTTCCATTCCACTGCAAAAGGATAAACTGCTTGAACAGCACGGACTTCTCTCTAACAGATGCATCAAATGTGCGCCAAGATATTTGTGGGGCTGCCACAAAATGTCAGTCAAGGGGGCACACACAATGAAAATGTCAGCCATTTGAAAGGGTGGGACATATGTTTTACTGAGAGGAAAGGAACAAGCAAACAAAAAATGGCAGCTGCTCTGAGGAACAGTGTTTCTCAGTTCCAAGGACCTTGAAATGTTCAAGGGAATATAATATCTCCCACCAGCTACATCGTGGATCTGAGCTGAAGGAACTGAAATGATGCCATTGGCAACCAATGCCAGATCTTCACACACTCTATAGGAAAGGCGTGAAAGTGAAACTATTAAAACAAAAGCAACATTGGAAAAAATCAAATGGAGAACCCGGCTTGTTCACAAGAAACAGAATCATGTTCCAGTTATCTAGTAGCTGAAAGACAGGTTGGGACATACTGAATTGGCAAGTGTCTATGCTGGCAGGTAAGCAAGAATGACCCATCTGAAAGCACCTTGGTCTAGAAGTAGGGACGGCCACAGGCCCAGCCAGCTTTGATAGGGAATTAGACAGATTCATGGAGGAATCATAGGTCTATTAGTAGCTACTTGCCATGGTGACTAAAGGGAGCCTCCATTTTCAGAGGAAGTAAACCTCTGAATACCAATTTTGGGACTCGTAGGCTTGGTCAATACCCTAGAAATTCGGTAAAACTCAGATTCGGATTTATTTGGGCATAAAATTATCTGTATGCCCAAATAAGACAAATAACATATTCGGATATACCCGAATATTCAGGTATACCCAAAAAATTCGGATCTGTCTGATTTTTTTGTATTTTTGGTGTTTTTCATGTTTCGGCCTTCAGGGGTCTCATTTGTAAAGCTAGCAGCACCAACATTTCAGAGTATAAATTGGTGACACCCCTGATAATACCACCCAGGTTTAGTGAAGTTTGGTTGAAGGGGTCCATAGTTATGGACCCCCAAAATGGGTGCCCCATCCCCTATTGTTTCCAATAGGTGCCCTGCTTGATCACCCCTCTTGTCCAGCATACTGTTTCACACCACAACCAACCAGTTCCCCTTCAGGGCCAAACAAACATGGCATAAAGACCAAACCTTCCCCTTGATTCTGCCCTCCAGCATTGGTATTCAGAGATTAACTGCTTTTAGATGTGGATGCTTCCATCACTCACCATGGCTAGTAGCCACTGCCAGACTTTCCTTGAGTCCGTCTGAACCCCTTTAAATGTCATCCATGTTAATGGTCATCCTTAAAACCTGCAACAGAGAATCTGAAAATGGAATAACGTGTTGAGTAAAGAAATGTTTTTTGTATGTTCATCCTGAATCTGTTACCCATTAACTTCAACCGAGGGCCTTCAACTCCTACAATTTTGAGAGATTTTGTTCTCCTGCCCTTACTCTCCAGGAGAGCTTAGAATAACTCTTCTGTGCTCCTTTTGACGTGACACACCACCACCACCACCACCACCACCACCACCACCAACACCACCACCACCAACACCACCATCATCATCATCATCATCATCATCATCATCATCATCATCATCATCATCATCATCATCATCATCATCATCATCATCATCATTATTATTATTATTATTATTATTATTATTATTATTATTATTATTATTATTATTATTATTAATTAGATTTATAGGCCGCCTCACCCCCAAAGGGCTCAAGGCGGCTCACAATACAGCTGTTCCAATAACAGCACAGTGACATAGTCATAGTGACATTTGATGCTAGCCAAATACAGTTTATGACCATGTCCTACTCATGTGCTCTACATTCAGTCTCCTGTTTCTGGTCATGCCCCTAATGCTAAAATAATTTTTTCACATCACAGAGCAGTGTGAGAGATTTTTTTAAAATAAAAACCTACTCCATGTACATAAACATTGTGCCATGTTGGCATGTTCATTGCAGGGAGAAGACAGATGTAGGAGAAAAATAATTATTTTTTATGTAGGAGATGTAGGAGAAAAATAATTATTCTGATTCCAAGAAGTGAGGCTTTGGAAGTGTAAGGATTGAGATCCAAAATCTTTTGGATGTTGTGCTTTTACACATATCAGGTATGAACACAACACACGACCAGTGTGACCAAATTACAAACTTTCTGGAAAACAAATGCTTTCCAGCTGTAGCTTTGCTACTTCAAATGCTCAGTGAGACATTCTGAGGTTACTAGAGCCAGCTAGGGGTTTGAGGTGGATCATCTATGTTCAAAAGGCATGTCCGACTCAGCATCTCTAGAGGAAGCAGTGGAATTGTAGTAATGCCCTGGCTTTGCTACATCTGTTTCACAGTCTTAAAACTATCAGTTTTAATATCATACCTGTTCGTCTGTATTGGGAGGCTGACCCATTTGATAGGGCAAGGCAGTTTTCATGAAGATACTAGCAACTGGAGGAATGTACTTATTCCTGGAAATCAGAGGAGAGAATTCTTGTCTCATCTGTAATGGATAAAGAAGCCACCTCTGGGGACTTATGTCCTGCATTGCTCACCCTTTCATGCCTTCAAGACTGTCTGAGCAGTAACAATATATGGAGAGCACCACAGGTTTAGCTCCACATGCTTCTTCCTCTGCCAGAGTCAAGGTTTCTGCGTGCAAAATGTTACTGAGCTGATTGATTACTGAACCTGACTGATTGCTGAACCTCAATGTGTTTGCTTTCCTCACATATGATGCCAAATGTTTTGAATATTAAACCAAATATCTGATTGTATGTTTTAATTTTTTTTTCTCAGGCAACAAAGCAACTTCACTGACACAGGGACATAAGAAAATGAGAGAGAAAAGGACAATTGCTCATTTCCTGTTGGGCAGAGCACCGAAGTTTACGATGGCCATAAATGTGACGGGCGTTAGATAAATTCCATGGGGTGTTTTGTTGTGTTTTGTTTACGTTCTTTTTTGAATGTCCTGAAATAGTTCCTTCTTCATGGACTGTTTGGGAGTGAGCTTTTAAAATTGTTCCTCGGTTGAAAATGAAATAAAGTATAAAAATAAATATTTCTCTAGTGTTGGCGGATGTGTTAAGAAACACATATGCTTGATATTTTCGATTTGTTGGTTTTCTATTCACTGGTATTTTGTTAATTTCCTGTTGTATCATTTTAGCACCACTTGGTCCCATGTGCTCCAGAATCTCTGTTTGCACTTCCTATAGTCTTGGTCAAAACTCTTAACATTTTAAAACACTGCAGTTTAAAAAGTTAAACTTAAAAGCGCAACAATGAAATGTTTACAGGCAATTGTACTGTTTTCGACACTCATAAAGGCAAGGCTTAGATTTTGGTGCTTTGTCGACCTCCCCTCACCCCAATTTGAACAATTTGTAAAATAATTTTGCAGCTACACAATGGAAATGGAGTGTCCTTGCCTTCTACCTTGTGGAAAGTTGAATCCTGTTTCTGCCAGAATCATAGGCAGTTGGGTGAGGTAGCAAAATGACATGGGATGGAGTAGCTATGGCTCCCAAAAAGGTTATGCCAAAACACATAGGTGAAAAATAATGTTGATGAACATTAAATGGTTTCACGTTTGTCCAGCAACCTCAGACATAGGGCCGGGGGGGCAGCGTGGCAATGCTCGTCCAAGATTCCATCTCCTTTAGGACATCCCCTGTCCTGCTGATTGCTGGCCTGGAGTGTTTAGGCCTCTGCTGGGACTCCCCAGAGAGACTGGCTGTTCTTTTGATGTACTGGTCGCCTAGTGAACCGGCAGACAGCCTATTGCGGTTCTTGGAGGTCATCTCAGAGTGGGCATTGTCATACCCTAAGCTGTTAGTATTGGGTGACTTCAACATCCACATTGATTCGGCCTCCTCTTTGGTAGTTGCTGATCTAGTGTCAACCATGGCGATGCTAGGTCTCTCCTGGTGAACACCAGGAGCCCCACATGTAAATGTGGCCACACTCTGGACCTGATCTTCATGGCAGGTGTGAATGTGGGCTTATCGTCTCTTGATAGAGTGCCATGGTCTGACCACTACGTCCTTAAGGCTTGGATAGATGCTGCTGCGCCCCCTTGTCTAGACAAGGGGCATATTTTGGCCCACCTGCAGAGACTAATGGACCAGGAGCGATTCCAGGATGCTCTGTGGGAGACCCACCCACTGGTGCCTCCTTTGACCATCTGGTAGAGAGCTGGGATACCAGGCTTTCTGAAGCTACTGAGGTTGTCGCTCCAAGGCCCCCTCTCCGCACCTATGCCAGACCGGCTCCTTGGTATACCGAGGAGCTGTGATAGCTGAAACAGAAGTTGAGATGGCTAGAGCAAGTGTGGTGGTGGTCCTTCAACAAGGGGTCAAGACACTTGTATCAGACATTTATGAGATTCTATGAGGGTACTGTGAAGGATGCGGTCTTATTTTACTTCCTCTATCCCAGTAGCTAGCTCGTGCCTGGCACAACTGTTTAGCATAATTCAATCACTTATGACTTCAGCTATGGGTCCAAAATCTAGGGAATTGGCTTTAGGCTGTGAGGCATTTGCGAGCTACTTCTCAGACAAAGTCTTGACCCTCCGCCAAACCTTGCCTGCCATGATTGATACAATATGTGAACTAGAGGCCCCTTGGCCGTCTCTAGGTCCTCAGTTGGACCACTTCAGTCTGCTCGACCCAGCAGATGTGGACAGGACACTGGCAGCTGTACAATCTACCACTTGTCCTTTTGACCTGTGCCCTTCCTGGTTGATGAAAGCCGGCAGGGAGGAGTTGCAGAGCCACCTGTTGGAAATTATAAATAGCTATTTATAAAAGCTCCCTTGAGCAAGGGGTTTTCTTGGGTTGGCTTAAAGAGGCAGTAGTCTGCCCACTCCTGAAAAGAGCACAATTAGATCCACCAGATCCGGACAATTACCGCCCAGTTTCGAATCTGTTGTTTCTGGGAAAGGTAATTGAGTGAGCGGTGGCAGATCAGCTCCAGAGGTTCCTGGATGAAGCAAGCGCACTGGATCCCTTCCAGTCTGGTTTCCGTGCTGGCCATGAATTTTAAAAAGGACCTCCCCAAACCTTCTGATCATCCTGACATGGTGACCAGTAGAGTGGGTAGGGAAAGGTAGGGAGGAGCAAGAAAACTCAAGGAAGTATTTCCTTTCCCTGAGAAGGGAGGAGAAAAAGTCACACTTATAGAGGACCCAGAAACTGGGAGATCTGCCAAGTTCCTTCTGCACATGCAGAATAATGCACTTTCAATCCACCTTCACAATTGTTTGCAAGTGGATTTTGCTATTTCACACAGCTGCAAAGTGCATTGAAAGTGCATTATTCTGCGTGTGCGGAAGGGGCCCCAAAGAGGGAACTATATGTGTAACCAAAAATCAAACCCAAAGGGAACATATGCTCAAAGCAAAGGAGACCACATGGGCATAAATGGCTACAAAGTGTACAGAAGATTTGGGTGCTGTGTGGTTTCCGGGCTGTATGGTCGTGTTCTAGCAGCATTCTCTCCTGACGTTTCGCCTGCATCTGTGGCTGGCATCTTCAGAGGAAGATCCTCTGAAGAGAACGTCAGGAGAGAATGCTGCTAGAACACGGCCATACAGCCCGGAAACCACACAGCACCCAAGTGATTCCGGCCGTGAAAGCCTTCGACAATACATTGTACAGAAGATGTCAGATACCTCAGAATATTCTACCCACTTCAAAGAAGCAGATGTGCAAAACGCAGACACATTTCCATGTACCACCACTGTATAAAAGTTAGGTGAAAAGTCAGACATTCACTTAATAGCAACTTGCTTTTGGAATATCCATGTAGTCCAATTCTGTCATTTTTAGGCCCAGGCTAGCCTGATCCCATCAGAACTCAGAAGTTAAACAGGGGCCGCTTCTGCACGGCCCATGTATGACAGCCTGGGGGCGCCAAAAAAGGCACCCCCAGGCCGCCGTTCGCACAGGCGCCGCTGCTGCAACGCAGCAGCGGCGACCTGACTCTTCTTCCCTCCCCCCAGGGCGGCGTCAAGCCGCCCTAAACAACAACCCTTTAAAGGGTTGTTGTTGGGGAGGGAGCGTCTTCTCTGTGGCGCGGTGCGAACCGCGCCGCCGGGAAGACGCTGTCACCCGTCTCCGCCCCACTCACGGTGTCCTCCTCGTCGCCTGCGGGGCGTCGCAGCCCCGCGCACACTGTCCTCCAACCTCCAGGGGTCGGAGGGCAGCGTGGGTGGGGCTGTGACGCCCCGCAGGCGACGAGGAGGACACTGTGAGTGGGGCGGGGGAGGGCGCAGAGGCGGCTCCATGCGGAGCCGCCTGCCGTCTGCCGGCCTCCGCTTCGCCCGTTCGCATGCTTGCATGCGAACGGGCTTCCGCCCCCACGCCGCCCGCACTCTTGGCGGCGTGGGGGCGGAAGGAGGCTGTGCGGAAGCGGCCAGAGTGTTGGTCCTAGTTAATAGTTGGATGGGAGATCACCATGGAAGTCCACAATTGCTATGTAGAAACAGGCAAAGGCAAACTACTTCTGAATATCCCTTACCTTGAAAACTGCACAGGGTCTCAATTAGTTAGTTGCAACAAGATGGGGACTTTAACGACACACCTTTAAAAAAACAAACAAATTGTAGCGATCACAGAGAGACCATTTTCAAGCCATCTAGCTGCAATGTTGCCTTAGTATTTCCCTGAGGGAAAAGACGGAGCAAGCCTTACGCTCGGTATCAAAGACGAGATCTGCTACCCCGTGACAACAGCCGGCATTTTGCAACAGCTTCTTCAAAGTCTGCAGCTTTTCTAACACTTTCCTCTTTCCTGGCTGAAAGAAACAAGTTTCAAAAAGAACACACGATTTATTCAACAACAAGTTGAAAAGGCAGCAAATGCAGAAAGCAGCAGAGGTTGAGCAGAGATGCCCTGGGAGATGGAAAGCGTTCAGCGTCCACCACCAAAGAATAAATATTAATGGCTTTTTTTGTTTTGAATACACACAAACATTCAGGGACATGCACTCAGTTCAAAAGGAATCAGCTGGCGTGCTGTCGGGATTGCCTACAGTTGATGACTTCTGCTTCCACTAGACAGAAAGCTCGTCTCCTCTCTTGCATACAGTAATTTCGTATTGTGTGGGATATTCTAGTGTGGTGGGTGGGGGGGGGGTGTCTTCAGTTCTGTCAGTGTAAATGTCTTTATGAGAAAATAACTAGCTAAATCCCCCCCACCCCAGTCATAAGTAACAGATAAGAAAGGCGATGTTACATGCTTAGTCTCAGCTTGAGCTCCCAAGCAGGCCAAGAAAAAGCAGGAAATGCGATAAGTCAAAGAGGGACAGAAACCCTGTAAAATGAGTACCGGTATGTTGATGCACTGGTCCTTAGGTCAGCCCTTGGTGGAGTGGTCGGTCCAGGATCCGAGAAAGCCAGGTTCCACTCTCATCTCTGCCATGGATGCTTGCTGGGAAATCTTGGGTCACTTATATACTCTCAGGTGAGGATAAAATAGAGGCGAGAAAAATTATGTACGCCTCTTTGATTAGAAAGGAGATATTTAGATGAAATCAACCAATCAATGAAACTCAGGCTATATATTCTGCACACGCAAAATAATGCATTTTCAAACCACTTTCACAACTGTTTGCAAGTGGATTTTGCTATTCCGCACAGCTTCAAAGAGCACTGAAAGCAGTTTGAAAGTGCATTATTCTGCATGTGCGGAATGAGCCTCAGTTCAGAGATTTTTTAAAAGTCATTTATTTGTTTGTTTATTTGTTGAATGTATCTAATTTATTGAATTCATTTATAACCCACTTTCTTCTGAATAAGGACCCCGAGCCATTAACACTGTTCTTTTTTTCTGTATTTTATTTATGCTGTAAGGCACAGGTGTCAAACTCGCGGCCCTCCAGGTGTTATGGACTACAGTTCTCATCCTTGATGCTGGCAGGGGATGATGCAAACTGTAGTCCATAACATCTGGAGGGCCGCGAGTTTGACACCTATGCAAGGCACTGACCCTCTTGCAGCATTTATTGATTGCTGCATAGTGCAATGGTTTAAAGCAGTGGACTCTAATATGGAGAACCAGGTTTCATTCCCCACTCCTTTCTCCACATGAGTCGTGCACTCCTATCTGCTGAACTGGATTTGTTTCTCCATTCCTCCTCGGGAAGCCTGCTGGGTGACCTTGGACTAGTCACAGTTCTCTCAGAGCTCTCTCAGTCTCACCTATCTCACAAGATGCCTGTTGCGGGGAGAGGAAGTTTGTATGCCACTTTGAGACTCTTTACAGAAGAGAAAGGCAGGATAGAAATCCAAACTCTTACACTGCTAGTGGTGGTATCTTTGCTGAAGAAATAACTGTTTTCCAATTGTGGAAGCACCAGGTTCAAAAGAGACTGAAGGGTTTGAGCAGGCAAATGAAAGTAAGCAAGTTACATCAAATGATGAAGACACTGGGAAAATTTATGATGGGATCCTCGTGTTTTGAAAAGGACTGCCAGAAGCTGCGTGGGAACCCGCTGTGGCTCATGGGACATATGCAGTTTCACAGATCAACACCACCACCACCCTCCATCTTGTTATTGATCCATAAGAGGACAAAAGGCAGGGCGATTATGGGTGCCTAAACTTATGTAGCTAATAAGAGCATAGAGTGGGCAGTTTTGATTGACAAGAACATGTGTGGGGTGGGAGCATTACAGTCTTTCTCCCTTCCCCGTGCAGTGGAAATCTTGGTTAGGGCAGTGAGGCAAACTTCCCCAGAAGTCTCATCTCTCCTCCAAGGCATGGAATCAATTTTTGTGATTTTGGCCAATCAAACCCATGGGAATCCACTGGATAGGTGGGGTGAGCCACCTTCAGTTTGGGTAGGAGGGGGATTCCCCCCAACCCTTAATCAGGGAGCGTTGGTGGCTCTGGAAAAAGCATCAAGTTAGCCAGGTTTTTATTTGGCTTTAAGTTAGGAATCAGCTTAGGGAAGAAAACTTACTTTAGTGAGACAAAATATCTTATTATGGGCTCAGTATTCCTAAATTATGTATACAGGTTTTCTGGAATGGGGCTCTATGTGTTAAAAGAGCAACCCTGGACCTGGAGAGGATCCTATTTGTTACAGAAGTAGATTCCAGTGAAACTTTGTAAACTGAGGTAACCTGTCTGGAGAAAAGCAAACAAAATATCCCATCAGAGTTGGTCTTAATTAACTGTGGCCTGGCTACAAAGTGGATATTGTCATTGGGGAAAGCTTGTAACCTTAGGGGGTGAAGTTGAGTGAAGTAATCCACACAAAGCATTTACCTTATTAAATGCTTTACATTTTGTGTTAAATAAACACTTCCAGTGAGTTTAGAAGGGTGCAATTCTCCCAGGGAATACCCTTTTAATTGCTCCACCCCACCCCAACACACAATGCTTACTGTAAGTTCGCAAGTCAGATTTGGCCAAGATACTGTGGTTGTTTTCCCACTTGCCGTCTGCTGCGCGCTACTGTTGCCAAGTAGTGCGGGGTCCCCCGGCACTCCCCACTACAGGGGCGGTGACAATGCAGCTGCCCTGACGCTGCCACTGTCACGCCCCATCAGCGTGCGTCATTCCTGGCGCTCCTCAAAACGGCACCTTTTGATGACCCTGCACAGAGCACGGGGTCATGGGGAAGCCCGGGAGCGCACCAGAAATATCGCGTGCTGAGAGTAGCGCGCAGCAAAGGAGGGTCGAGGTAAGTGGGGAAACGATCTGTGTTATATCAACAATCCATATCTAAAGAGTCCAGAAACTTGTGTTCACAAACAGTAAGATGCCCACTGACTGCTACAGTTGTTCAGAACTGCTGAAAGCCCTGAGAACTTTGGGGGTTTCTCTCCTGGACACAGAGGAGCTGGTCTACTACAGAACTCCTGCCTGAAGCACAAATGAAGAAGCAAAGATCAGCGTGAAGTAAAATTATGACCCAGAAAGATGGGTCAGCACTGATAGAGGAGCAAATCCACCCCCACTGTTCCTACTGCATCTTACCATTCATCAGGCAAGACACTACAGTTTTGAAAGCCAGCAAGTCCACCCAATTCCTCCTTTCTCCTCTCAACTGAAAGCAGCCTGAAAGGCACAATTTGCCAGACATTGTGTTGTTTTCAATGCCACCTCTGTCAGCTGGTGAATTAATTTTCTCTCTTTCTCCATGGGCACAGCGAGCCACCTTTCACACCAACCTCATTGTCTCTGCCTAGCGTCACTCAGCAGATCTTTATAGCTGCTAGAGGATGCCCCCTCCATTATTTTAGAAAGTCAAAAAAAGATTTTAAATGTCACATTCCTTTTGGAGTACATTTGATATAGGATGATCTAAAATTCAAAAAAGTAGGAAGCAGAGTTTTAAAGAACTGGGAAGGAAAGTGAAACGGCTATTCCTCAGGGAATAATTAGCTTGCTATACTGAGCTCTCCAGAGAGATGTTTGTGAAAAGAAATGCCTGAGACAACTGTCCTGAAGTCACTGTGGAGGGCAAAAGATAAGCCAGGAATGGAAGCCAGGAATGCTACAGTTGAGGTGAGCCAGTGTGATTTCAGTTGTCAATTTTGCACACCGGGTGTTAATTTGGAAACAGAACTCCACAATATCGGATTGTGCTCATCTGAAAGAGGAGACTGTTTGATATATCAGCAGAGGCCCAGACAAAGCCTGGAAGCAGTGGCGTAGCTAACACAAGGGTGGATGGGGACAAATGCCCCGGGTGGGTCCCAGTTCAGTCAGTGGGGGTGGAAAATCGCCCCACCTCCCCCTTCCCTTCTCAGCTGGCCCCGGCCCCGCCAGGCTGCTTCTTCAGCCAGTGGAGGCTGAAGGAGCAGCCTAGCAGGGCCACCACAGGGCCCCCTCAGCCTGACCCCGCCCTGCCAGGCCCGGCAGAGGCCACAGCCAAGCACCACTTAGTCCCTCCCTGCCAGGCCCAGTGGGGGCCGCAGCTGCCTGGGACCACCGCCAGCTCAGGTAAGTGGGGCGTGGGGGACGTAGCTTCCATGGGACGTGGGATCACAGGGGTGCCATTTTGTCCCAGGAACCATTTCCCCCACCACATCTCTGCCTGGAAGCCTCCAATCTGCTCCAGATTCTCAACCGATCAAATTGTGCTAGCCTATTTGCTCCTTGGGTTCATGAATGAGCTTTTTGTCAAGTAGCAGAAAAACTCACAAGGGGAAAAAAAGATCATGGCTCTCAATGAAGGACAATGCAGAATCATTTAAAGTGAATTAGAAAAATCATCTCTCTGTGTGGTTTCTTGAGTCTTCACTGGCAGCTGCCACCTCTGTAAATATTGGACAATCAATACAGACACTTACATTTGGTGTTTGTGTATTCACAGTTGGTCCGACTGGCTGCTAGCACCTCAAGTCATCAGCAGTGGTGGCGAACCTTTGGCACTCCAGATGTTATGGACTACAATTCCCATCAACCCCTGCCAGCATGACCAATTGGCCATGCTGGCAGGGGCTGATGGGAATTGTAGTCCATAACATATGGAGTGCCAAAGGTTTGCCACCACGGAGTTAGAGTTACATTTTTTTATTCCAAAGGAACTAATAACATACCAATAAAACAGTTAGGGATGCTTCCCAAATCCTGCTCATCTAATTTATGCAGTGATTTTTTTTTTAAAAAAAGAAGGGGCATTTATATGTCAGTAATTAAAAGAAGACAGATTATACTAAACAAACTGAAAACCACATGTGTTCTTAAATTAACATGAGAACTTCTCCTGCCTAAACTGGAATTCATTCATTAATCTAATTTTGATGCCATTCTTCCCACAGGCAGTCTTGGGGAAGTGTAAACGGTCCCCGCATCCTCTATTTTTATCTTACAGCAACCCAGGAGAGGGAGTTGGATCACGACAAGGTGTCAGCTTAGGAACTTTGCCAGTGAGTGGGGAGTGGAGCCAGATCTTGTCAGTATTATTTCGCACTAACTACTATACTATACTGTCTCCAGTTAGAGAACAATACAATCATAATTAAAAATGGAATGAACTGCAACGCTGAGTGAAATTTTGGAACAATAAATGAAAAGAACTGGGAGAAATCTCTGAAATGCTGCCAGGCCTTTAAGGCTACAGGCCTGGATTTTAACAGACTGAGCTGATTTTATTCATTACCGATTCTGTTAACTTCCAGTGTGTGGGGAGATTTTTTTTCCCCTAAGTATTAATTTTTGATGTTGTGTTTCATTGTGGATTTATGACACCTTCAGGGCTCTCTGGAGCCACGAGGCAAAAGATAAATTCCAAAACAAATCACCTGATAAATCAACACTGTAATTCCTTACGTGCCTTTGCCCTGGAAGGGCAGGGGAAGCTAAATTATCTGCAGTTATGGCCTTTCTTTTCATCATCTTCTCAATTTCTCTATTATCTTCCCCACAATCACTGTGAATTTACACCCTGGGTTGGATCGACCTAGTTTTATGCTAATAAAAAGGAAGGAGTGTTCTCTTCTGACAACCCAAAAAAGACTATGCTTGGGATCATGGGACCTGCAGGTACAAAAGTCAGGTGGAACGGGAGCTGTAATAAGAAGAATTGGGCAAGGTAGAACAAAAATGCTCGCTGTATCCAGCCCATGGGGTCTACACCTCCATCTCTCTCCAAGATTGCCCGAAAAATGCCCTTGCATGAAACTGCTGTGTAATGTCCAGAGCAATATATTCCTGCTATTACTGTGTCATGAACCTGGTCTCCAACCCTCTCCCTTATCAGAGGGAGGCTCTGAAAACATGGAGGAGAGAAAGTTGGGGCTCAGAAACCAATCACTGAAGCAGCTGGCCTGCTAAGCACTCCCATGGAAAGGTCAAGGGAATTCAAGGGGACAGGAATGCCTTTAGCCTTTATAAGATCAAGCCTCCCCCCTTTTCCTCTGATAACAATAACTCTTCCTCTGGCTGCTGGGACTTTGAAGAGGCAGCCTTTTGCAAAGGAAATGCAAAAGCAAGGAAAGGTAACAAGTAGGGTCTGTTTCTGGTTCCACCCAGAGGTGGGATCCAGCAGATTCTCACCAGTTCCCAAGAGTGGGTTACTAATTATTTGTGTGTGCCCAGAGGGGGTTACTAATTGGGTCCACTTTTCCATCTCCATGCCCTCGCCTCCCCGAGAGGCATACTGCCTTTGAACGTGAAGGTTCCATATAGCAATTGCGACTAATAATGTAACTCCCTGAACTGGGTTAATCCCTTTCAGGTACTGCAGTTCATTGATTCTCAGCCTTTCGTACCTTTTATCTCACCAGTCTCTATCAAAGAACCTGTGTGTTTCACCATTGCTGTGTTCAGATTTGTGAGTTGGGGCATTTTCTATAATGTGATGATGATTTAGAAATGACCTGGTGCAAAAAATTTTTTGGGGTCGTGGTGGGGTGGCTGCCCATGGGAGGGCATCCAACTCAGGTTTTGCCCAGGGCTCAGGTTTGCCTAGGTACGCCTCTGCCCCCTTTGCTGAGGGGGGGCTGGCGAGGGAACCTGTTACTAAAATTTTTGGATCCCACCACTGGCTCCACCCCCCCATTCCCCTCCCTCCCCTGCTCTGCTTCTGTCCTCCCTGATGAAAAAAACAAGCCTCTCTGTTGCAGCAGGGAGAGGGAGAGAGAGAGAGTAGGGGAAGGAGAGGGAATATCAGCTGTAGAGTTGATACTCCTGCTTGTGATGAGATCGGTGACTTTAAAGCTGTCGATGGGAAGAGTTAAGAGAGCTGAAAGAACCAGCGCCCCTTTGACGTTTCAGCAATGTCAGGGCTAAGTTTCAGTTCTCCTGTCAGGGCTAAGTTTCACTTCTCCGGGTCCCCTGTAAGTTTCATTTCTCCGTTCTCACTGTAACAGGGAACCGCCCACCCACACACCTTATATATACTGGAACTGAGGGCAAGAACCCTCAGTTCCAGCACCCTGTAGCTAGGGCGACATATATCAATAAAGTTATTCCTATTTCACAGAGCTGACTTCCTTTGAGTGTGTTCAGCCTTACAAGCAAGCAGCTGCATGGTATGGCAGGCACTGGGCTGCCTCCTCACATGTAAGCTGAGAAACATGAGGTGAGCCCTTTGCAAGCCCAGTGTGCAGAGAACAGTCCTGAAATCAGTGTTCCATGGGTAATGGACCACCTTGTGAGGTAGATGGAGCTGAGAGAGTTCAGACAGGACGGTGACTAGCCCAAGGTCACCCAGCAGGCTTCATGTGTTGGTGCAGGGAAACTAATCCAGCTCATCAGATAAGAGTCCACCGCTCACATGGAGAATCAAATCCAGTTTTACAGATTAGAGTCCGCTGCTCATCGGAGGAGTGGGGAATCAAACCTGGTTCTCCAAAATTAGAGTCACCCACTCTTAACCACTACACCACACTGACTGTCTTGATAGACTGTGGGTTTAACTCAGAACGAGGCAACTTATTATGCTCATGTGCATTACTGTGGGATCTTTGGAGAAAGGCAGGGCAAAAATGCACTCTAGACATTTGCTGGTGTTTCCCAGCAGGCATCGATTGGGAAATGTCTGATTGACAGTTGCCACTGCTGAGTTGGTGATGGTTCAGGGGTCAGATCCTGTTGCAACTGTGGAAGAACTGCTTTAGCAAACAGTATGCCCTGTTGTGTTAGCTTAGTGGCTTGTAAATCCATGCTGCTCAACAACGCTTCAATAATGTTCAGATGATTGAATACCCAGAGAAAGGTCAAGCTAATCTGAAGCAGAGCCAATGTGATCTCTTCAGCCCGACAGTTCTCTTCGCCCTCCTGCGTGACAGAAGGGTCTGTTGGCTTTCGTTTTTGGACCTGGAGCCTTCCCTCCCCTGAATAACAACAACAGTGCTATTATTACCATATAATTTTGTGCATTCAGCTTTACAATAGGCTGCACCGCGGAGTGCTGTGTGTAAATATTTGATCACTGTCGCTCCTCTAGGATTATCTTATCACAAGTAAAGATATTGAAATAGAACTCTTGTCATGTCACTGCCTTGATATTTCTCAGCCTGAGAGCTGATTGACAGAAAATGAACTTCTTGAACTAGCTCTAAAGTGTCTTTTCACTCAAAACTGTAATGCCAGGGGCTGGGGGGGGGGGGAATGGAAGAGGCCCACGCACTGCAAAGGAATATCTCTTGGTAGTTAACACAATCTTTTCTATTGCTGATGCCTTAGAAAACTCTGTGCTTCTAAGGGCTTCTTTGCAAGTGTAAAATAGTGCGGCTCGTTTTTAATATTTTTTTCCATCTCCAACAGTTTTTTTTCTTTTCCTTTTTTTAATTCTTCAGACTGTGATGCTGCTTCACTGGCAACTTATAACCCAGAACTGAAGTTTTGCAAACATAAAGCTCTTGACTTCGCTAACCCATAAAATCTCCCTTTTCAGTAATAAAATGGATTGCAAGATAATGTTCCTGCTTCCTTCCAAGCTGGTTTGGAATTTCAAAGCAGGGAATGCTTCTTGGCCAGGATGTATAATCTCTAATAGCAGTGTGCTTCAAACAGTCTCCCTATGACCTTTGTTAGGAATGAAATGGCCCAGTTCATTCCAACACAACTGAAAGGAACAAGAAGAAGAAAAGTATGCATTTTTATCCCTTTCTTCAAGAAACATGAAGTGGCACATCTGATTCTCCTTTCTCCATTGTATCCTTACAACAACCTTGTGAGGTAGGTTAGGCAGAGAAAGATGAGAGAGAGAGAGAGAGAGAGAGAGAGAGAGAGAGAGAGAGAGAGAGAGAGAGAGAGAGAGAGACGAATGCCCAAACACACACAAAGAGAGAGAGAGACTAGCTGGTCCAAGGTCACCCAGCAACTTTCATAGTACTGGGAGGGTTTAAACCCAGTTTTCCCAGATTCCAGACTAACATCCTACTCTGGCACTCAAGTCCAAAATTCCTCTTTGCAGTCAAATGCTTCAGTTTGAAACTGGGGTGTAGGCCCCATGGAATGGATGTAAGGTGCATGTAAGGTGATTTGCATGAGCAGCAAGACCCGCTTGAAGGTAGGGTTTTCCTCTATGGGCACTCACAAACTCAACCTAGGTTCGTCCCGTCGGGCTGAAATTGCCAACCTAGGTCAATTCCTCCGTTACTTCGCACAACACCTGAGATCGTCCTGCCAGAGCCGAGTTCAGAGGGCGGGATCACCTCGGCGTGTCATTCACTCCTCATTCCTGATAGGCTGCTGCGTTGCTATGAGCAGTGTGTAATCTGCCCTCTGTTTATGTGCATGGCTGTCGCTTCTATACAGAAGTGGGCGGAGGGGGAAGGCGCACTTTTCGCCAGCGCGAGTCTCCTGTTCCACGCATGCCCAAGACATTTGTCTGTGATTGGCTGAAAGGGCGAATCAATGTAACGGAGATTCCCCACTTTACCAGCTTAGACCTGGGTTCGCTGAAAAAACTGTACCTCCCTGGTGGAGTCAGAAATTTAACGGCAGAGCAGAGCAGGAACGGGCCCGCATGGAACTTGCCGGATGTGGGGAGTACCTACGTCGAACCTAGGTGGAACCTAGGTGGAACCCAGGTGGAACCTAGGTTGAGTTAGTGAGTGCGGAATCTCCCTGAGAAAATAAAGAATAAAAAAGAAGAGAAGCCTGGTTTCAGTATTCCAACCCTTACCACAGCAGCACTGGATCTTACCTATGCAAGGAGCTCTCACGCTGCTCATGGTAAATCCAAATGCGGCCTTCTCCTTTACATCACATTAAATCTTTCAGGTAGAGGACTGCATTCTATATATGAGGGCTTTTGGAAAAAAGGGGCCACGAGGTCACAGGGCAAGTTTCCATTCTGGTCACCTCATAACCATCACTGCTGCTACCACTCGAACCACAGGCTTCATGACCATTTATTCTGTATCAAATGAGGCCAACTGCTGTTTGGGCAATAGCATCTGGCATTGTGCTCACATACAGGTTGCCCACGAGACTAGTGTACCTCATTCTATTCTTATGGGCCTAAACCCGGCACATCAAAGTGAAACTATTCTGCATTTGGATAGGTATGTCCACAGTCATCCAAATTTGAACGTTTCCCATTTTATTCCTGGTCAGCTGATAAATTTCAGCAGGGAATTCATATTTTGTATCAAACAGTGGCTGGACAGTCAAGAACATTTGCTCCATTCACTGTGTTATTCCTACGTATCTAGAGTGGGAGACACAGGGCTCCGTAGCTCACGCTGTCCTAAAGCAAATATTAATAGAAATGCTGGCAGAACTGTTCCTTTAGAGCAGGGGTCTGCAACCTGTGGCTTTCCAGATGTTCATGGACTACAATTCCCATCAGCCCCTGCCAGCATGAACATCTGGAGAACCGCAGGTTGCCATTCCCATCAGCCCCTGGAGAGCCGCAGTTTGCAGACCCCTGCTTTAGATCTTTCAGCTGTGATGGTATGAAGTGCCATCATGACACTGCTAACTTATGGCAACCCTATGGGATTTTCCAGAGAAGAGACATTCAGAGATGGTTTGCAATTGCCTGCTTTGGTGTGGGCTGAGAGTGTTCTGAGAGAACCGTGAATGGCCCAAGATCATCCAGCAGGCTTCATGTGGAGGAATGGAGAATCGGACCTGGTTCTTCAACTTAAAGTTCCACCACTCTTCACCATGCTGGCTAGTCAGTCATTTCCTGCATCTAGACTTGAACAGAGCTGTGACAACCAGCTACATTTAATGAGGTAAGATCCTCCACCGAACCAGTGCTGCTGCTCAGTCTGAAGGAAAGAGGGTCAAAGACGACAGTTTCTGGTCCTGAAGTGGAACCCGTGAGGTAAAGGTACAAAGGCATGTGTCTGTATTGCCAAGGCTTCTTGAGAATATGTGCTATGCATGGACTGGGTGAGAAGAAATCACTATAGCTTACAGTGACGTAGGTGGCTTGGCACCCGTCATAATAATAGTAAAATTAGGACAGACACAATAGGAGGTTCTCCATACTTACTCCCAGAGGTGGTATCCAGCAGGTTCTCACAGGTTCCCCAGAGTAGGTTACTAATTATTTGTGTGTGCCGAGAGGCGGTTACTAATTGGTGATTTTGCCACGTGATTTTTGCCTTAGTTACGCCCCTCCTCTCAGCAGTAGCGCGCAGAACTTGAAGCAGTCTAGCAGGAGGTGCACCGGCGTGCGTGGCAGCCTGCGCCTGCTTGCATTCGTTTCCCACCCAAGGACCGGCGCAGTGGCAGAGTCCTTGCCATAGCCCTGCCCAGGAATGCCCCACCCCCGGAATGCCCAGCCACGCCCCCGTCATGCCCTGCCCAGCCCCATTGGTGCTACGCCACCGTTTGAATCCCACCACCATGGGAACCTGTTACTAAAATTTTTGGATCTCACCACTGCTTACTCCCTGATACGTAGAAAAATATGACTATATAAATGAATCAAACCAAAAAGAAGGAAGCTTCCCTAAATGCCTTGAAAAGGGCTGAGTATGCAACAGAAGACACAGAATGCTGAAAGCGGCAAAGAAAGGTCATTCAGGAGAGAAAGAAAACCACAGAGGAAGATAAAGAAACTGGCTTGCACAAGTCTGCGACTGTCAGAGGGTGATGTTTGTGTGTTTGTCAGCAGGCACGTAGGGGTGAAATTTCCCAATTCTTGATCCCTCTCCCCCTAATTTTCACAGTCCCTCCATTTGCACACACCACATCCCAGATGGCTGCCTATATCTGTATAGATGCTGCGTATAAGCGACTACCCTTGGTTGCCAAAACGCACACCAAGACAGACAAGCTCCTAACAATGATAAATCACTTTTAAAACACCCAGACTTTTCAGTGCCACAACATTGGAGAAATTATTGTGAAGGAATTTCTCCTGATGTTCGGAGAGCAGCTTCCAAGTGTGTGTGTGTGTCACCTGGTGCTGGGCTTTATCCAGCTCATTGCTTTTTCCCTTGCCCCTTCCAACATGAACAATGGCTGTGCAGAAAAAACTTAATTGGACGCAAAGCAGCCTATTATCTCTGTGACATGTTGGGATCTACATGAGCGACTCCCATTAGTGGTAACGGGTGCTCCACACCCCCTCCCCTCCTTATGTTCCCTAGCATCTCTGTAGAGGTGATATTACTTTAACATTTCACTTACAGCAAAGGTCAGGATGCTGGAGGGGATTTTTTCCCCCCTTCTTCTTCACAACATGTTCCTTATATTCAATTAAAAAGAAAGTGGCATTTTCATCAGCATTAATAATCTTTGCAATCACTGTAATTAAATGGAAGTGCTAATGGAGATATTTTAAGCTGTGCTTTAGTATTCTTGTTTATGGCTGGAAACGAGAAAGTTCCACACACTTTCAAGGACACAGGAATCCTCTGAGAGATCCTTTGGCAAAGCCCTACCACAGCAGTTTGCACACTGTCTTTCAAAGACCCCGCAGGGCTCTCTCAGAATCTTATCTGGCTTTCCTCAGTTAGCAGTATGGGTAGATAATTTGCCCTTTTTTATTTGTTTCTGCTTCTTTTTGTGTGGAAAAAATTGGGAACGTTTTCAGTCCACGCATTTTCCTAGCTGCGGTTGAGGCTTTCTTACTTCAATGCAATTTATAACGTATTTGTGTATACACCAAGACATACATATGCCAAGACAGCCAACAGCTGAGGAGGAGGAAGAGGAGGAGTTTGGATCTCTACCCCGCTTTCCTCAACTGTATGGAGTCTCAAAGCAGCTTACAAACTCCTTCCCTTCCTCCCCTCACAACTGCCATCTTGTGAAGTAGGTGGGACTGAGAGAATTCTGAGGGAACTGTGAGTCGCCTGAGGTTACCCATCAGGCTTCATGTGGAGGAGAAACAAACCCAGTTCTCCAGATCAGAGTTCACTGCTCTTCACAATCACACCATGCTATGAAGCCACAGTGAGGAGAAGGCCAGACTTGTATATGGAACCAATCATGCCTGGAATTGCCTCAATGGTTCTGGAAGGTGGTGGAGGGCATCAGGTAGCTTCTGGGTATCTTCATCACCAAAGCAACGAGGAACAGCAAGAAGAGTTTCTCCAGAGTCTGTATTGGTCTGTCTATGCGTACATTGCTAGGGCCTATCACTCACTCTCAGCCTAATCCAGTGGTGGGATCCAAAAATTTTAGTAACAGGTTCCCATGGTGGTGGGATTCAAACTGTGGCGTAGCACCAATGGGGCTGGGCAGGGCTGTGGCAAGGCATTCCAGGGGCGGGGCATTCCTGGGCGTGGCTGTGGTAAGGACGCAGCCGCTGTGCCGGTCCTTGGGCGGGAAACGAATGCACGCAGGCGCAGGCTGCCACGCACGCCGGTGCACCTCCTGCTAGACTGCTTCAAGTTCTGCGCGCTACTGCTGAGAGGAGGGGCGTAACTAAGTCAAAAATCATGTGGCAAAATCACCCATTAGTAACCCCCTCTCGGCACACACAAATCATTAGTAACCTACTCTCGGGAACCTGTGAGAACCTGCTGGATCCCACCTCTGGCCTAATCTACTTCACAGAGTTGAGAAGGTAATTGCTAACCAGTGTCACCTATGATCCTGGAAAAGATCCTTCCAGTCACATTTTTTTTAAAAAAATATGAGATGCTTGGTTCACATATTATGTTGAACATGAATACATACTGCAAGTGTATTTGCATATCTACTTGTATGGAAGAACCAACATAAGCACATTTAAAAAATAAATATGGGGAAGAATCCTGTAAAATGTGGGGTTTGAATGCTCAGCTATACATGTATTAAATGTATAATAAGTGCTACTCAACAAAATACAGAGAAAAATCAAAGCCCTTTTCGGGCATTATGTTTTGCCCAACATATAGGAAGAACGTATTACATGCTTTCTCCCAATATGTGTGATCACAGTTTTGTCTGAAACGGGCAATTAACTTATTTTCAGCTTCATTTCGTGTGAGTCATAACCCTGCAAAATCAAAATTCTGGTACATGTGTGCCAAGGCTGCAAATATGTGCATTACTATAGGGGTGTGCTGTACGCAAATAGTACCTGTAATCCCTGTAACATGTACATGGCTAGAGAGAAATGGCGGGGGGGGGGGGGGGAACTCATTAATTTTTAGCAGAACAAAAAATATCTCTAGGAATCCATAATTGCTAAGTTAGACACATTTGCTGCAGGAGAGCACTTATTAAAATTTCACATCAAGCAAAGAGTTAAAATGGTTAGTTGAAGATTTCTAGAGAGGATTTTTACTGGTAACTTGCTTGTCCCAGGTGCTGCACCCAGGTCCTGCTGCCAAACCTCCCTACCGCCCACTGCCACCCCACAAAAAAATCTCAACAAACCTTTTCCTTCCCTAGCCTTAACCATGCCCCCAACATGTTTCCAGCTGGCGCTGCTCAGCAGAAGAAAGGTTTGTTGGGGGTTTTTTTTGGGGGGGGGGGTTGCAGGGCTGGTGGCATGGCAGTGGCAGGGGGTACAGAGAGTTTGGCAGTAGGGGGGAGTTTGGTCAAGGGCTGGGCATTGAGGGAGAGGGGTCAGGGTGGGGGCCAAATGGACCCCCATGTGACCTAGGTGAACTTAGGACAACCGACATGATTCTCCCTTTTCCTGCTCAGGGAGTATAAAATTTCCTTGGCCTGGATTTTACTGGCCCCTGCATTGGAGGAACTGGAGGGAACAGCGGGCTGGGTTGTCTATCCCTCTGGCCCCCACAAATCCTTGTGGATTCCTAGTGTCATGATCAGCCCATTTCTTGTTTGATCCTGCCATGTCTCCCGGCAGGACATGGGATCCTCTTTCTCTTCTGTTGCTCCTTCCCACTGAACTACTATGGTTATACTTTCTCACTGTCTGTCCTTTTGCTTCCCAGGCAATGCCGTATCAGCTCATTAGACACCTGCTATCGCAGTTCTTGGACTAGTGTGGAATGTACATTGTTTTGACCCGGGGGGGGGGGGGCGGGCTGCATTGTCTCTGGACCATGGGACTGGTGGGGTGCCATTCCCCCTTGGGAACTGGAAGTCAGGGGTGGTGCTGTGTGACGTGGTGGCATGACGTGGGGTACAATGGAGAGTGCTTCGTTGCTTATGGCAATAGAAGTCTAAATGCTTATTCCTGATCCTGTTTCTTAATAAAGAAATCATCTGAACATAGAGTCTCATTACTGAACAATCCAGGGGCGCAACACCAAGCTTGTAATGAACAATTTCATTTAGTCATATAGTTCAAACTCAGAACACAACATCTTTGTAAAGAATGATATTTGGTAACTCTGCTATGTGCTCCAATGCTACATTCAGACACATAAACACTTGAAATGGTAAATTCTGTGAGAAGTTGGACAAATTGATCCTAGCGAGTGTTGTACTCAAGAACCACTTCTTTCAATGCATTTGGCATCAGATCCTCCACAGGATTGTATTGATCATGTTTTCTGGCCACCAAGGATGAAGGTCAAGAGCACCGAAGGCTGCTGGCTTCTTTCCAAGTTCAGCACTAGCGTAGGAGTCAGGAATTAATTGATTCTGATCACAACATGAGCGATATTCTGCGCTTGCTAACCAAACTTCTCATTTCTGTGGGAATTAGCCAATTTACATCCAACTGCTTCACTGTGAAAACATATTCGAGCGAAGAACTTGGGTCCTCACAACAATGAGTAGCGGAAATTATGTAAAGAGCTGAAAATAATTGCCTGAGCCGACACAATTCTAATTATATACACATGCAGACCATTGTTGGTGATATGTACTCACACATTTACCCATTAGACATAGAAAAATGTAGGGACTGAAGTAAAATAATCCAGTTGAGGAATTAACATCTGCATTTTTTTCTACTGTGGATGTTTTTTAAAAAATCAGTCATGAGATTGGTGGAAAGAGAGAAAATGATTGCCAAGATAACCACTGAGTAAGAGCTCGCTGTGCTGAGTGAGTCTATTTCCGAGATAGAATCATAGAGTTGGAAGGGCCATACAGGCCTAGTCTGCTCAATGTAGAATCAGCCTAGAGCAGGGATCTTCAAACTATGGCCCTCCAGATGTTCATGGGCTACAATTCCCATCAGCCCTGCCACTTGGCCATGCTGGCAGGCGCTGATGGGAATTGTAGTCCATGCACATCTGGAGGGCCATAGTTTGAAGACCCCTGGCCTAGAGCATCACTGACAACTGTTTGTCCATCAGCCATTTAAAGACTGCCAGTAGAGGAGGCTCACCACCTACCTAGGCAGCTGATTCTGCCGCCAAACTACTCTTACTGTACAAACAAATTGTTCCAATATCCAGACAGTATCTGACCATTATTGTGAGTCCTAGCCTCTGTTGCCAGCAGGAACAGTTCCCTGCCCTCCTCTAAGTGACAGTCCTTCAAACACGTAAAGAGAGCAATCATGTTCCCCTCAACCTTCTCCAGACTGAAGTTTCAGCCTTTCCTTGTAGGGTTTGGTCTCCAGGCCTCTAATCATCCTTCTCACTGTCTTCCGCACCCAGTCTACATTGACTACATTATTTTCCAAGCGAGGCCTCCAGAACCGCATGCAATAGCACAGGTACAGCCTAACCAATATGTTGTCCAACAGGACTATGACAGCTTGTGACTTGGATGTTCTGCCTCTGTTGATATACCCCAAGACCACATTAGTCTTTTTTTTTGCCACTGCATCACACTGACTGCTCACATTTAGCTTACAATCCACCCATACCCCAAGGTTTTGTTCACACGCACTGCTACCCAGAAGTGTATCCCCCATCCAATATGCTTGCTTCTCATTTTTGTTACCCAGATGTATCACTCTCCAGTTATCCTTGTTGAATTGTATCTTGTTCACATCTGTCCACTTTTCCAGTGTGTTCTATCTTTGTCTTCTGGTGTGTTCACTGCTCCTTCCAGTTTGGTATCCCAATCTGGGGTCATCTTTTCAACCAGATCATTGATAAAATTATATTGTGCCCTGTGACACTCTGCTGGACACCTTCCTCCATAGAATCATAAAGTTGGAAGGGACTACATGGGTCATCAAGTCCAACCCCCTGCCATGCAAAAACACACAGTCAAAGCACTCCCGACATATGTTCATCCAGCCTCTGTTTAAAAACCTCCAAAGAAGGAGACTCTACCACTCTTTGAGGCAATGAATTCCTCTGCCAAACAGCCTTGACAGTCAGAAAGTTCTTCCTAATGTTTCGGTGGAATCTCTTTTCCTGCACCTTCAATCCATTACTCTGTGTCCTTGTCTCTGTGGCAGCAGAAAACAAGCTTGCTCCCTCTTCGACATGTCATCCCTTCAAATATTTAAACATAGCTATCACTTCTCCAGACTAAACATTCCTAGTTCCCTAAACCTTTCTTTGTAGGGCATGGATTCCAGACCTTTTACCATTTTGGCTGCCCTCCTCTGGACACATTCCAGCTTGTCAATATCCTTCTTAAATTGTGGGGCCCAGAACTGAACACAGTACTCTGAGGTCTGACCAATGCAGAGTAGAGTGGTACAACTACTTCCCTCACTCTAGACCAGTGGTGGTGAACCTTTGGCACTCCAGATGTTATGGACTACAATTCCCATCAGCCCAATTGGCCATGCTGGCAGGGGCTGATGGGAATTGTAGTCCATAACATCTGGAGTGCCAAAGGTTCGCCACCACGGCTCTAGACACTATACTCTTAATGATGCATCCCAGAATTGCATTGGCTTTCTTGGCTGCTGTATCACACTGCTGACTCATGTTCAGTTTGTGGTCTACTCCCAGATCCCTTTCACATGTAGTGTTTAATTCAATCAAATTAAATGCCATTGACATTTACTTGTTGGATACAGTTCTCCAGCTAGTTCCCTATCCACCTAACTATCCTACAGACCAGTCTGTGACCCTCCAGTTTTACCTATCAGGACATCAATGATGGGGATCCTTGTCAAACACTTCACTGAAATCCAGGTAAACAATGTTGGCTCTGTTCCCATAATCCCATAAACTCATCATTTAGTCAAAGCAGGAAACAAGGTTGATCTGGCAGGGTCTGTTTCTCCCGTGTTTGAAGCTCCTCTATGGATGCTTGATAGCATCTCTTTCTTTAAAAAAATATATTGGAATGCTCATGACATAATGAGATTGCTCCCTGAGATCTTTTACTGCAGAGGAACTGAGCCGGAGCCAGTTAGCCTATTGATTTTCACTCTGCCTATCAACATTTGCTATGTCTGCATGAAACAAAGGCTACTTTAAAATCCCATAAATTTAGACCAGATTACTTATTATCTGATTAACCCAGGCTCTCATGCTTTCTCTCTGACTTGTAGAACACTTGCCAAGAAAGTGGGCCACCAGTAGAAGACAGAGATGGCCAGCCACATTCAGCTGGAAAAGACCTAGGTAGCAGAGATGGCATCTGTGTCGTAAAGGGCTATACCACTAGCACAACAGCAGTACCTCTACTGGAATGGCATTTCTCCTTGCCAAGAATGAAACATTTGCATATATTACCCTGCTTGTTCTGCCTTGTTTTTAAATTTTTGTTACCTAGTTGCTGCATTGTTTCTGGTATCTTTTGTACTGGTTTCTCTTATTTCTGTGTTTATTCTAATTTAGTAATCCTCTTGGAATCTCAGATAGTACCGCAGACTATCTGTACAGTAAATAAATAAACCTACAAAAATAATATTCCATAAGATATTTCCATTATGTCCAAGGCGACTAATTAAAACAGCCAGCAAAGAAAAGGAATATAACACATCTCAGCTCATGTGCAGTAGAGCTACTAGAGATTTGGGATGATTAGCTTTCCACAAAAGGTAATGGTTTCTCTTTTCAAGTTTATGTACCCTATTCAGATTCACCTTCCTCTGGCAATTTATCAACAGTCAGAAGTGATTCGTTCCCTCTGTCGACTGGATTTTGTTTTCCTCTGTATCTACACGGAGATTAAATTTGGGTAAGTGACTTATGACCTTGTCAAAATCAGATTTTGTATTTCTTTCCATGCTAAAACTGCAACTAACATGACAGAGCTGAACAGCAGTTTCAGAAATAACATACGGCAAAAACCCTTCAACCCAATACACTGTACACCATTTGGATTATACTAGTGTTCTGCGTGAGAAAAAAAAGAAGAGAAAACGAACGCCTCACTTGTGTGGAGAAATGACATATCAGGGAGTATCAGAGAGAATGATGGACTGGGATCCTTCTTCCTGACACATCAGCTCCTTTTGTCGAGTGGAAACAGCAGGTCTGATACTACTTATGAGCAGTTATCGTAGAAAGAGTTGGTTTTATACCCCACTTTTCTCAACTGTAAGGAGTCTCAAAGTGTCTCACTCTCCCCACAACACACACCTTGTGAGGTAGGTAGGGCTGAGAGAGTTCTGAGGGAATTGTGACTAGTCCAAGGTCACCTAGTAGGCTTAATGCGCAGGAGCAAGGAAACAAATCCAGTTCACCAGATGTTTGCTGCTCATGTGGAGGAGTAGGAAATCAAGGCTGGTTCTCCAGATTAGAGTCTATCACTTTTAACCACTATACCACTGAGATCTTGGAGAGCTAGGGTCTTCAAATTTCCTTTGCTTTGTTCAGTGTATCCATTGTATTATTATGATTTATTTCTTTTATTAGATTTTTATATCACCCCTCCCCTGTGGGGCTCAGGGAGGGTTTATAATTACAATCCTTTCCTCCAGAGGTGGGATCCAACCAGTTCTCACCACTTCTCTAGAAGTGGTTACTCATTTTTTCTGAGTGCCGAGAAGGGGTTACTAAAGCAATCTCCCTGCCCAATAGGGACTGGAGGTGCGTGTGTGCGGCAGCGCCACTGTTTGAATCCCACCACCATCAGAACCTGTTATTAAATTTTTTGGATCCCACCACTGCTTTCCTCCCCTCACAACAGAAACCTTGTGAGGGGGGGGGGGGCTGAGAGAGTTCTGAGAGAATTGTAACTAGGCCAAGGTTACCCAGTAGGCTTTTTGTGAAGGAGTGGGGAAACAAATGTTGTTCATTCGATTACAATCTGCTGCTCATGCAGAAGAATGAGGAATCAAACCTAGTTCTCCAGATTAGAGTCCACCTTACTTAACCAATACACCACACTGGCTTTCACCCCACACTGGTGAGCAGCCCAACAAACTACAACCCTAATCACTATTTGAAACACCCTCCTGACCAATTCTACTGATGACAACTCTATAACCTTTATTAAAAATGGCCTCATGAACATTTGAAAACAATGCAGTCAAAACAAGACAGAAGAAAAACAAAATGTCATCTAATTTTATTAAATGAGTGAACCAAACTGAACTCCCCTGGACACTGTTTGCTGGGAAAACATGGACTTCCTTCCCCTTGCTGTAGCCTGAACCATAGAAACACAGTCTTTAGCATGGTGATGTGCAATGGAGACATTTCTCATATACCAAAACAGTTAGCTGAGCTGGGCTTTAAATGCAGACCTTTCCCAGGATGTTCACATACGATATAGAAGTATGGGTATTGTGGATGGTGTGCGTGTTACGCAAGTGATTATTTTATGCACCTGCATTTTTATTGCATTAAATGTGGACCTCAATATTTATAGCACATCTCCTGTAACTTGGTTACCATCACATCTGCTTTGCAATAAACATGTATTATTAAAAGACGTCTGTTTCAAGGAGTTGCAACAGTTGGAAAATAGAGTTTTCATTATATTCCTGCCAAATGACTTCAGAAATCTCATCTGGATTTTCTTCAGGCTTCGCCACAAGGTAGGTTGCAAATGCATTGAGTTGTAGTCCTGGGTTTCACTTTATATATATCTATATATCTATATTATGTTCAGATATATAGCTTCTCCCAGATATAATATTATTATGTGCATATGCTCACAAATCAATACTTGGTTGTCCGTGGAGCATAGCTTCTGCAATTTTGTATTAAATATATTTTGACTCTTTTGGTGGCCAGGTTTGCAGACCAAACTGGTGCAAATCAGCATGGATTTGGACACGGGAGACACCCGTTGAGGTCACTACTCTGCCATGAAAATCTCTTGAGCTAACCCCTTTCTCTCAGAAGAGGAGTTTGGATTTATACCCTGCTATTCTCAACTATAAGGAATCTCAAAATGGCTTACAAGCTCCTTCCCTTCCTCTCCCCACAGCAGACACCTTGTGAGGCAGGTGGGGCTGAGAACTGAGAAAACTGTGACTAGCTCAGGGTCACCCAGCAGGCTTTATGCGGAGGAGTGGGGAAACAAATCTGGTTCTCCAGATTAGAGTTTGCCTCTCTTAACCACTACAACACACTGGCTCATTCCGCACATGCAGAATAATGCACTTTCAAACTGCTTTCAGTGCTCTTTGAAGCTGCGCGGAATAGCAAAATCCACTTGCAAACAGTTGTTTGCGTGTGCTGCATTATTTGGCATGTGCGGAAGGGGCCACTGATTTTGAGGCTTACCTGCCTTGTTGTAAAGAGTAAGATTGTTGAAAGTTGCTTTGCATCACCATGGAAGATAGAGTATAATAGGGTATAATAATGAAAATAGGGCATAATAATGTTTAAAAGGCAGGGGGAAGTGCTGGGAAGTGACATGCACTAGGAGCTCTAAAGCTTTTTGAACACTGATTTCTGTGGTTCTCCTCTCATTCATTCCTTGCCGTTGAAGCCTCCTTGAACCAAGAAGAACCAAGGGACAGTGTAAGCCATCTTGAACCAAGAGGAAAGGCACGATACATTTGAATTAACAAACAAAATAAACATGCCAGCAAAGTCCAGCGGTTAGAGTATTGGGCTAGGCCAGTGATGGCGAACCTTTTTGAGACCAAGTGCCCAAATTGCAACCCAAACCCCACTTATTTATCGCAAAGTGCCAACCCGGCAATTTAACCTGAATGCTGAGGTTTTAGTTTAGAAAAAAACGGTTGTCTCTCTCTTCCTCCGCCCCACCCGCTCGAGCAGGGGCCAGCCTGCTCTAGCCTCCAGCAAGTCCCGCACGCACCGCTCTGTGCCTCTCTAGCATCTCTGCCTCCTCTGTGTCCCCCCCCTCGGGCAGCAGCCACCCGGAGCACAGGCACCAGGCCCGCCAGCTGAGTCCTCCCTGCTCACTGCGGTCCGTGCATGTTGTGCTCAGTGGGCCAGGCCAGCCTAGATGTGTGTGTGTGTGTGGGGGGGGTGATTTTCCGCCCCATGATGAACTCTGTGTGCACGTGCCCACAGAGAGGGCTCCGAGTGGCACCTCTGGCACCCGTGCCTTAGATTCACCATCACTGGGCTACGATCTGTGAGACTCGGGTGTGAAGCCCCACTCTGCTGTGGAATGTTGCTGGGTGATCTTAGGGTAGTCATACATTCTTGGCCTAATCTACCTCACAGAGGACAAAATGGGAGAGGCAAGATTGCTGTATGTTGCTTTGGGTCCCTGCTGGGGAGAAAAGTGGTGTATAAAGGAACAAAAAATATCCCACCCATCCTCCCAGTTGCTCAGCCTGGCTCGCATGGAAAAGAAAACCAGTTGGCTGCATCCTCCAACCTTGTTCCTACTCCTTAACCTGAGGCCTTTTGGTACAGAAAGCAGGCAGCCTCGCTGACCCGATTTCACTTTTCAGTGCTGTGCTCCTCACGAAAGAGGCACAGAGTCTCTTACATGAAAACTTTTAGCATTTGGGCCAGTTTTAGGATTTTTATGCAGAACAGATGTGTGAGCATATGTTGGGACCTATGCATTATGTGTATAGGATTAACTCCATCCCTTCATCGTCTCAGGGTTAGTTTCACATCCGGCAGGGAGCCAGGGGTAGTTTGCTGGCAAGGTTCAGTGGTTTCTTTGCACATCCCCGAGCCGCACATTTGCCTCACAGGAAGATTATCCAACTGTAGAAAGACGAATCGCGGGGAGGCGCTTTCGTGTAGCGGCAAAATGTTGACATCTATGTCTTGCTTGTATCACACTTGCTGCACGACAGATTGAGCAAGAATATCAATCAGATCTTTACATGGTGTTGTTATTGCAGGGTGCATGCATAATTTTAAGTGCACATGGTTGAAAGTATCACTAGATGAGCACTTAAATATGAAGCCACAGGATACTGAAGGATTACCTGGATATATGGCACTGTAGCAATTTGTCTGCTCTTCGGTGACCCCTGACATAAAAACATCCCCCCTGACTGACGTTGATAAGCAATCCTTTTCTTTTATCTAAAAGCCCCCTTGGCACACTGAAAGACAGTTTTATGGCATTTCTGGGGACAGCTGTGTTACACTACAAAAATAGAACTAGACGTGTACATTCAGATGATAACTTCATCAAGATTAGATCAAAACCACATCAGTTTCTTAACAGAGTCAATGCACCTAATTCAATTGTTGTAATTTCCAACATTTGGTCGTGTTGTAAACTTTTTGGGATTTGAGTATTGTTCTGACACCTTGTCTGGTTTCAATTGTCTGGGAGACGAGAAAGTGCTTCAAAAGTGTTATGGAATATTTTCAGATATTCCCAAATAATACTCACAAACACAGCAATCAGCAGTAAGCAGTTTATTCAAGAACACGTCTGCAGGGGTGGAGGGAGTCACACCAAGGTGTGGCTCTCTGAGGGTCTGCATCGTGGTGCAGCTCAATTTAAGGCAACCCTATACTGTCTCTCGGACCAATCCTGAAGTGCCACAAGGCCCTTCAGGCTGACCCAAGGCTCACAATCTACCTATCAAGACATAACATTTGTGAATATCATTAGACCTCCCCTAAAATCCCCTTAACTTGTTTTTCTGTTAGCTTAAGCAATTCAGCAATTATTATTCCAGCTGTTCAGCAATTCTAAATCTATATATAATGTGAGCTATCCTCACATGCCAAGCACTTGTGACCTTACTTCTGCTTTTTCCAACCGTTGTACATCCGCTTTGGTAAACAACTTTTGAAGGTCTCACAACCTGCAATTTTCACTTAACAAAAGGATGACCCAGGAAACTACAGTCCAGTCAGCGTGATCTCTGTCCCAGGGAAGACCCTGGAGCAGATTTTAAAGGGGGTCAGTCCGCAGGGGTCTGCAACCTGCGGCTCTCCAGATGTCCATGGACTACAATTCCCATCAGCCCCTGCCCCATAGCCAATTGGCCATGGTGGCAGGGGCTGATGGGAATTGTAGTCCATGGACATCTGGAGAGCCGCAGGTTGCAGACCCTCTATGAGGATCTAAAGTACAACATGGTGATCTAGAGAAGTCAGCATGATTTTGTCCCCAACAGACCAACCATGTTTCCTTTCTTTGAGTGATGGGTTGATTGGATCATGGAAATGCTGTCAACGTTGTTTACTGGGATTTCAGTAAGGTTTTTGAGAGGGTTTCCTATTATGTTCTGTTGGATAAAAACTGGAGGACTGCAGACTGGACTCTAACAAAGTCAGGTGGAGAGGGGATTGGTTGGAGAACCACACCCAAAAATGAGAAGCACACCTTCTAAACGGGGGGTACAGTTTTGGGTAGCAGTGTGTGAGAACAGGGTCTTGGGGTATAGGTGGACTGTAAGCTGAATATGAGCAGTCAATATGCAGAAGTGGCAAAGAAGGCTTAATGCGGTCTTGGGATATGTAAATGTAACCCCCATGCCCAGAATGGGTTGGCCCAGAATGGGTTGACCCAGTAAGGGGGTGGAGACTCGGAGCAGCAGAGAGGTTGCAAGAGCTCTTTTGCAGAGGACAAGGCTACCAGACTCGGACCTTGATTTCTATAAGCCCTTAACACCTTGTTAAGGTAATTGCAATATTGTTGGGAACTACTGGGAAGGTAGTTGTTGTTTTGCTATGTTGTAAATGTTGGAGTTTATTGTTTCAGGGTTTTCTTTTGTGGTTGTAATGGGTGAGAGTTCTCCTGGAGACCTTCATCATGTTGCAACCTGTTCATCAAGCCCTTGGAGTCTTCAGGAGCCAACCCACTTGCAAAGAAGAATTGGACTTGGCAATATCAGTAGACTGTAAATAGAAGGACTTGAAATGCAACCTGAACAGGACCTTGAATTGTAACGTTAAATGTTGATGTTTTAAAAGTGTTAATTGTAAAGAAAAGTAAACCATTTTGTTGTTTAAAAATTGTTGTTGCAACTCATTCCAAGTACTTCCCCACAGAACCCACAATTTGAGGTTACATAAACAGTGGCTCAGCATTCAAATCACAAGATGTCATAGCCTTGCTTTCTGTCACATTGGTCAGGCTACACTTGCGGTACTGTGTGCAGCTATTGAGTCCTCACTTCAAAAAGGATGGGGGCAAAATGGAATGGATGCATGAAGAGAGTGATAAGGTTGGCTTGGAGATCCAGCCCTATGAGGAAAGGTTGAAAGACTTGGCAAATGTTCAGTCTGAAGAAGAGGAGATTTGGGGGGGAGGGGGACCTAATTGCTTTCTTTAAGTATTTGAAGGGCAAGGAGCTGTTCCCATTAGCTTCAGAGGATAGGACTTGTAATAATGAGTGTAAATTATGGGGAGAAAGGTTTTAGGATTTTTTTTACAGCAACAATAGTTCAGCAGTGGAATCAGATGCCTATGAAGGTGGTAAGCTCCCCCTCACTTCTCAAACAGTGGCTAGAGAAACTCTTGTCAGCGGTGCTTTAGGCTGGTCTTGTATTGAGCAGGGGGCTGGATTAGATGGCCCCTTCATCTCTATGATCCTATGACTGCAAATGTTGTTTAAAGAGCCTCTCAACTTTTTGTTGTGGGGGGAGGGTGACCTTGGGCTAGTCACAAGGTCTTACCCTTACCTACCTCACAGTATTGAGGATAAAACCAAGAAGGAGGGAATGATAGTTGCATTGAGTCCCCACTGAAAGGCAGGGTAAAAATGAAGCAAGTCAATACATAAATATAACTAGGTAACATGGTATACCATCCTACCTACCTCCCTTAAATGTGAATCAGACCCTGAATCTATCAATTGTCTACTCTGAGAGGCAGTGGCTCTCCAGGGAGAGGTTTTTCACATCACATCACCCATTGCTACTGGAGATGTTGGACATTGAGCCTGGAGTTGTGTGTACGCAAAGTGATGCTCTAGCATGGAGCCACAGTCCTTCCCTTCCAAGCTGACCAGCTTGGGGGTTCCCCCATGCTGTATTTAAAGACATAGAACACTTGCATAATACATATTTTATGCAGCTGTCAAGAAAAGTGCAATTTGGCAGGCCTTGCAAAGGATGAAGGAAGTGTTAGCAGCAGCAACTCAGTATCTATACACCTGTGAAAGTTACAGAAGCTACATTCTTTGTACTTAGACACCTTTCCACTTTGAGTTCACTTCGCAGATCAATGCGGAAAAGACCCAGGAGATGCTTCCAAGTTTTGCGTATCACCCACTTTGCCTGTTGCCAGGAGCATCCCTGTTTCAATTTAATTTCTCCTTTAGATACATTCAACATGTTAGTCTTTACCTGTTGGCCATTTTCCCTTTTGATTAAACATTGTTCTTTTTCAATTATTTTGTTCTACATGTAGCCCATGATTCATAAGTGAAATACAATCTGAAGGAAGAAACAGCTGGATTCACATCCAGTAGCACCTTAGTGACCAACAAGTTTTCTGGGGTACATGCTTTAGAGAGTCCTGAAAATCTTACTCCAACAATCTTGTTGTTCTCTAAGATGCTAATGGATTTAAATCTAACTGTTCTATTGAAGACCAACTTGGCTACCCTCCAGTGGCGAAGCTACAAGGGGAAGGGGGGTGCGCCATGCACCGGGAGCATGCCTGGGGTGCAGAAAATTGCCCCAGGCCCCTCCCCCTTTCCACTTTCCACCCAGGCCCCTCCCCCTCGCAGCGCCCCCCGTGGCACCCCCCCTTCCCAAAAGTACCTTAGTTCCTTTCCTTTTTCCGAACTTTTTCAGGCTGCAAAAGGCCTGTTTGCAGTAAAAACGGCCTGAGGAACTACAGTTCCCAGGAGACCTTGGGGCTCACAAGGTCTCCTGGGAAGTATAGTTCCCATCAGGCCATTTTACTGAGAATAGGCCTTTGCATGCTCCGAAAACCGAGCTTTTTTTCGGAAAAAGGAAAGGAACTAAGGTACTTGTGGGAAGGGGGAAGGGGAGGCGCCATTGGGGGGCACTGCACAGGGGGGGCGGAAAATATAGTATGTGCACTGGGCACAGTTTGGCCCAGCTACGCCTCTGCTACCCTCTGCAACTAACTGAACTTTTCAAAAAGGGGGAAAATATTATCTTGTTTAATTCCCCAAAGAGTATCAATTCAGAAGATTGGCAGCCCTCTAGGGAATTAGTGAAAAAGACACAAAACTACCCTTGAATTGCTATACTTCACCCTGTGTAGCCCGTTCCATTTCCCTCTCTAAACAGTATTTTAATGCAAGTTCTGGTATTCTAGGCAGGAGCTCTAGTAGGATTATGGCGGACTTGAAATAAAACAAAACTCTGCAAGTCATAATGCCACATTCTTTATGGCAGGAGAAATAAAGTGTTGAAAATGCAATCATCGGCTTTTGGAGTCTATGATCCACAAGGGTATTCCCCAAAACAAAAGCCCTTGATGGATATGTCAGTTGGTGAGATTCCTCTTGATGAAAAACAACAACTGTGCAGCTGAAATGTAAGAGGAACATCACAACTGGGCAAGGGAAAATGGCAAATAACACAAGAGCTCAAAGGAACTCTTACTTTTGATGAGTGATGCCATGGCTTTCTCACAGAACACATCCAACAGCCAAATATACCTTATTCAGCAACTGAGATTAGAAAAGCTCAGACACTTGCTGGTTTGATTCAGCTCCTGTTTATCAATAGTGATCAGGCAGTCGATTAATCAACCAGCTGTTTGGCTGTTCACATCTGTTTGTGGGAAAAGACTACTTGGAACCATCAGAAACCAGGTGCCAACGTGGAGTCAAATTCCAAATCTCTTGATAGAGAAATTTTGCAGTGTACCCAGCAAAGTACTTTGAGGCGGGGGGGAATCAATCTGACTCCCAGCTGATTACAGGGATTTACTGGAAGTCGGATTCTTGTGACTTCTCAACCTGGAAAGTTGAGTGAGAGTCAAGAAACTGGGAGGGGGATTAGGAAATGACCACCTTTGCTGTCTCTCCACCCCAGATTGTCAGCCTGGACTGCGGAAAAGAAGACACTGATGGCTTCCTGCAGTTTATGCTGTAGGATTTGGGAGAGGAGAGAAGAATTGCTTTTTTTTCTCTCCACATGAAACTGACTGCTTGGGCCGAGGAAGCTTGGAGTGATCTGCTCCTATTCCCATGTTTGGGGCGAGGAGAAAAGCAAACTACTCTCCCTCCCTTTGAGAGTTTGGGCTGAGAATAGGGCCAGATTCTGACAGTTTGGGGCACCGTAATACAAGAGTGATTTGCTGCTGTTCTCTGTAGTCAAAGCAGATAATTTGGGGTAGAGGAGAAAATAAGCAAATGGTTCCTGTTCTCTCACTCAAGGTTTCCTCTTCTGTTCCAGCCTTCCTGAAACAGAAGAAGAAGAGTTGGATTTATATCCCCTCTTTCTCTCCTGCAAGGAGACTCAAAGGGGCTCACAAACTCCTTTCCCTTCCCCCCTCACAACAAACACCTTGTGAGGTAGGTGGGGCTGAGAGAGACTAGCCCAACACAAGACCAGCTGGCATGTGTTGGAGTGTACAAGCTAATCTGAATTCCCCAGATAAGCCTCCACAGCTCAGGCAGCAGTGTGGGGAAACAAACCCAGTTCCTTCAGATTAGAGTACACCTGATCTGAACTACTACGCCACTGCTGCACAAAGAGAGAAGGCCTAAATAGTCCAGACTAGTTATTGCTCATCAGAGTTTGGAAGCTAAGCAGGGTGGGCCATGGTTAGTACTTGGATACAGACCACCAAGGAAGACCAGGGTTGCTATGCAGAGGAAGACTATGGCAAACCATCTCTACTCATCTTTTGCCTGAAAAACTCCACAAGAGGTCAACATTGTAACTTGCTCTACGCGGGTCTCCCCTTGCGTTTGATTTGGAAATTGAAACTGGTCCAACATGCAGCGGCACGCTTGCTCACAGGGGCGCCTTCCAAGACCATATTCAGCCTGTGTTGCGCCAGTGGAATTCCGAATCATTTTCAAGGTGTGGGTTTTGACCTTTAAGGCCTTACGCGGCCTGGGACCCTCGTATCTTCAGGACCGCATTACCCCATATGCCCCTACTCCTCCTATGGAGGAGTCCGGCCGCTCCCTAGGGGAGGGTTTTAAGGAAAAGGGTTTACCGGGCGACTTCTACTATGGTATTACAGCTGTTTTTAATGAAATTTAGTATATTTTAACGATGGAGCTTCTATGGGTTGATGTTGTTTTAATTGTATAGTTTGCTCCCGAACTTGTTTTGTATTAGTTTTGTTGTACACCTCCCGGAGCCCCTCGGGAATAGGGCGGTATAAAAATCTAATAAACAAACAAACAAACAAACAAACAAACAAACAGAGTTGGTTGTGACTTGACAGTACTTGATTTTTTAATTCTCCGAATTGCTAAATGGCATGCAGTGACAACAGCTCTGTGTGGGGAGGTTGAAAGCAGGAGGATCATTTGGACTATTTGAGAATATGCATGCATATGAAACAATAGCGAATGCTGTGTCTTGTTTGAGCGCTTGAAGAATAACCCCAAACTGTTTGAAAACAGTGAACTGATAGATGGGCATTTGCTTCCTTGTTTATGTCAAGCGAACAGATGGTGAGCCAAACCTGTAGCTGTTTGAGCATCTCTACTTATGATTATTTGTTCTGTATCTCCAGCATATTCTGGTGAGGAAAAAAAACCATTTGGCTGTCTTTATGCTGGGTTTGTTCCTACAAATCCATTCCACTAATGGCAGAACTTTCTTCCAGCCCAAGGAGTCTTCAACTAGCAGGAGGAAACCTTGCCCCAGTGAAAGAATCCCTAGAGTCAGTGGAAAACTCTTTGCCACTGTGGGAATAGATGGATCTATAGGCTCCAACTAACTCAGGGTCAGATTATTAAAAGATGAGGCCCTAAAAAGTCCAGTATGATTTTTTAAAAAACACTTTATTACTGTCACAGAAGTAGAGTTTTTAAAAAGTCGTGGTATGTAAGAAAAACCAAAGGCACACACAAACACAAATTCAATGTAACCAAAGTTTCATTCATTTTCTAATTTAGAAGCCCTTCATATTGTGACACAGTTAACTATAGATTACCTCTGTGTGTGTGTGTTTGTGTGTTTGAGAGAGTGCCATACAGTTACTTCCAACTTATGGCAACCCTATAAATCAGTGTCCTCTTAAACATTGTTCAGGTTTTGCAAACTGAGGTTGTGACTTCCTTTCTTGAGTTGATCCATCTTATGTTGGGTCTTCCTCTTTTCCTGGTAGATTACTCATTTTGATTTTAAATCTGACTTTGAACATACTATTTCCCCTCTTGATTAACCTTCATGGTAAGAAAATTAATTAGATTTTACAACAGTAGTTGATATCAGTCATTTTAATGTTTTTATTGATATATAAAAGTACACACACATCATGTCCAACATTATCAGAAGCCAAATATCAGCCTTCCACCATTGTAATAGATGGCTGTCTGATATGCAGACTTGCTGTAGACTTCATTGATTTCAGACCAATGTCTGGAAACAAAACATTGAAATTATTTCATAGTTCGTGCAGAGCAAACCTAGCTAAATTAATTCTGATGAATAAGAAACCTGGAAGGATCTAAAATGCCTTCCATGTGACAAGATAGAAACATTCCTCCACAAATCATAGAAGAAAAGCATCATTAGAGAGACATCTGAGGCCCCTTCCGCACACGCAAAATAATGCATTTTCAAACCACTTTCACAACTGTTTGCAAGTGGGTTTTGCTATTCCGCACAGCTTCAAAGAGCACTGAAAGCAGTTTGAAAGTGCATTATTCTGCGTGTGTGGAATGAGCCTTAAGAGACAAATGAAAGTTCTTCTATTACTTCAAAGACAGAATGGAATCCACAGAATCCCTAAATTGGCTTGGGCATACCTTGTCAACTGTTGTGGGTATTTGATAAATTCTTTTTTAAAAAACTGAATTATATAAAGATATGTGGGGTAAAACACCCAAATATCCCAGCTTCTTGTTCAATGTATTTCTGATGCTCTTGTATCTCAATCATATATTGAGGATGGATTTTTAAAACTTTATATAGATATTTATGCTCCATTTCCCCCTTAGTGGGGATTCTAAGGTACACCATCATTCTCCCTTCTTCCACTTTATTCTAAGTCTGTGAGGTAGGAGGTAGGAGAAAGAGTGATTTGTCCAACATTATCCAGCAAGCTTCCTTGGCAATGAGAAAAACTGAACTTCATCTCCCAAAATCTAGTAGTTGGACACTCCAGCCACTACACCACATAGAATACAGATTTTGATTGGGTTTGGAGGGGAGGGGGGATTTCCACTTCCTTAAATCTGAATCTTCTAGATTTAATCAGTGGAGCAGAAAGCAATCAACATTCTTCTGCTTGTTGGCTTGTGCATATTTTTTTTTTCCGGCAGAACAGCACTTTCTGCTCTGATTTGCTGAGCAAAACCAAACTCCCAACTCCTTCTAATGTCATTACTTAGTCACAGATCTTATTAAAATATTTTTTAAAAGACAGCTGCATATGCAAACTGATTAAATTTTACATTTGCTTAAAATCAGTAATGTAATTTTAATTATAATGGATCAAGGAATATAAAGGCATTAGTTTGATGTAATCACGTGTGAGCTGATTGGATAACAACATTCCGCTCAATTGGTAGCAAGCTAAGCTCACATTAAAATGCAAATGAAGTGCTCCTGCACATTCTAAAGTCTAATATGACAGGCAAGGAGCAAACACATTGTTGATGAGGATTTAATTTCCAGTGGAGAGTTCAGCCCCATTTCGGTACCATCATCTCTTTGCTGGGCCCATCCTTGTATGACAGGTTAAAGTGAGGGGGAAAGGTTGTAAAAGGGATTCCAGATAATTTAATTGTGTGTTTACAAGGACACTATATTGCAAATACAAGAGGCTAACATAAATTCATTTCCATCAATGTGAGTCCATCAACAACTCAAGATTCTAATTAAGTGTGCTTTCTTTGGCCTTTCACATGAACTCTCCTGTAAAGTTGTTACATACCAAAATCACCCATTAGTACACAATCTTCACACTACATTAGGCAGTTGGACTATTTCTGGATTATATTATTTCAATCAAGGGCTGGTTCCCTTAATACCAAATGCAAATATCTGGGTTGGAACAACCTCCCTTCCCAGGGAAGTAACCAGGAAGTGGATCATGGCTTCTGAAGTGATTGTGTGACTTTTTATTTTATTTTTTAAGACTTGCTATCCCAGCGATGGCGAACCTTTTCGAGACCGAGTGCCCAAACTGCAACCCAAAACCCACTTATTTATCGCAAAGTGCCAATGCAGCAATTTAACCTGAATACTGAGGTTTTAGTTTAGAAAAAACGGTTGACTCCGAGGCATGCATTACTTGGGAGTAAGCTTGGTGGTAATTGGTGGCTTTGCTTTGAAGCAATCATACAACTCTTCCAACAGGTGAATCACGACCCTAGGAGGGTTTACTCAGAAGCAGGCCCCATTGCCAGCAACCAAGCTTACTCCCAGGTAAAGGATCACACTTTAGTTCTTCACATGAAAATCAGTGGGGTTTAACAGCGCTTAACAGGGTTACCTACACTGCTTCCCCAAAATTAGGTTTAATGCTAATAATCGAGCCCAGTGGCCCAGGCTAGCCTAGATTTGTGGGGGGAGGGGGGCGACTCTGTGCGTGCCCACAGAGAGGGCTATGAGTGCCACCTCTGGCACCCGTGCCATAGTTCGCCACCACTGTGCTATCCTGTTCTTTCCCAGTCAAAGGCTGGGCTCAAAGTGGCTGACACACGTAATTTAACATAATCTAATATTAAACAACAATAATAAACAAATTCAATATTAAAAACATTAAAATTCACATACACAGTGATGGCAGCTAAAATTTCTGAACAGTTATAGGGCTCTGGTAAGGGCCCTAATATAGCTAAAACAACATCTTCCACCCCACCATAAGTTAGATTTAACATAATTGGCCAGGAGGGGAGGACAAAAAGTTGTAGGACAAGCAAATCGGAAAATCAAACCATAGCTGCCTCTACCTCTCATTAGTGTGACAGGTAGTGTGATTGGCTAGCGTGATTGGCTAGTGTGACTTCAGCCCTAATTAATCTTGATCCTCCTTAATCTTGATCCTCCTTGAGCAGACCAGGTGCTCAGGAGCAGCAGCAGCAGAAGGCCATTGCTTTCACATCCTGCATGTGAGCTCCCAAAGGCACCTGGTGGGCCACTGCAAGTAGCAGAGTGCTGGACTAGATGGACTCTGGTCTGATCCAGCAAGGCTCTTTCTTATGGTCTTATGGTCTTAGTCACTTGGTTCAATTTCTTGTCCAGCTCTCTGATGGTTAATAAGCCAACCATTGTCATAGTTGCTTGGTGCCTTTCTCAAGGGTATTGTCTGAGTGTAACAAACATGTGAGAACTCCTCATTGATTACCAAGATATTTCCCAGCAGGCTGTACTTTTGTTGTGAGAACATTGCATTTCCCCATCAACAATTAGTCTTGCCAACTACCCAGAAAAAAGTCATGTCTTTTTAATAGAGGCTCAATGGGCCCAAATTTACCAGATGACATTCATTTCCTGTAGCTGCCCATTTTGACACACCACACCTCAGATGAAGGGATAGGGCATTCTTCACAGGCTAGCTGGCAATCATAGCATCTGTTGCGCCTGTTGACTACTGCTCAGGATGCAAACAATGAAGATACACCACACATGCAGTTACTCATCCTCTGGATACATCAGACATCCTCCGAGTCTATACACTGTAATTCCTAGATGCAATTGTTGTTGGTCAGTGGTTAATAAGTTGGCCAGTCAGCGAGTGAGGATGCAATTGTTCTTGATGGGGTTACACACTTCTCTTGAAGAAGCAAGCTCACAGCTGGTTGTGGGTGGGTGGGTGATATTACAGCCAGAACTGAAGATCTCCTCTATCATAAGTAGCCAGCATTACCAGCTTTAGCTGGGATGGCAGCTGCAGCTGTTCCTTGAGAGCCAAGATGGTCTCTTAGGGACCTATGTTCTGATCTCACCAAAGTGAGAGTGCTGTACTTTAGGGTGTGAGGGTGATCTGGCTGCGACCTCTGTCACCCCATTGATCATTGATTCAGCCAATCTGGCTGGCTAGGCGGGCGTCCCCTACCTCCCTCACCGCTCCATGTGCATCCCTCCCTAAGCTGCGCGCTCGGTGGAAGAGGACGACCATCCCAGATAGAAGGAGTGAATGCTGTACTTTATATGGGTCTGCCCTGGAAGAGGATTCTTTGCCTTAAGCATCTTACTCCATTTGTAGTTAATGCTGAGATATAACATTGAGCTTATGTCCTATTTTATGCTTCTGAGATCAACATTCATCATACTTGACACCAAAGCTGGTAGCCAGCATTGGCTCATTCTCAAAACCTGATTAATGCATTACTTGGTTTCTACGAAACCGGATTGCTGAAATTGACTGGGACTTTTTTTTTAAAAGGAATGCCATTAAGGAAACAATACTATGGCACCTGACTGTCACATCATGCAATTAACCCAGGTAGATTTAAAAGCGGTTTAATCAAAGACATGGAGGATACATCCTAAAATGGCTATTAGCAATGACAACTAAATGAAACTTCCATGTTCAGAGGCAGCAACCTTTTGTGGAACAATAAGGACAGGCTATGACCTCCGTGACCTACTTATAGACTTTTCTGGGTTATCTGGTTGGCGACTGTGCGAAACAGCGTGCTGGAATAGAAGTCTCACTGGTTTGATCCAATGAAGTTACTCTTATGTTTTTATAACATAAGGGCTATAAAAGGGTTTATGTGAAGAGAGAAATAGAGAACTTAAAACTCAAAAAAGTGAGTTTCTTGTCTGAGTACTCACAAATAATCTACCGGCTGATGGAAGTTTAGTCACTATCACTCCATGCAAGCTGAGGAATTTCTACAGATTTCAAAAGAAAGTCCTTTTTATTCCACTGGGTGAACTAAAAAGGTTCTGTAGAAGGTAGCAAACATTTCCATATGTTTATGACTCATAGAAGATTTAGCAATAAACAGGTAGTTTCTCCAGCAAGCCTATCCATCTGCCATTCCTCATCTTTCTCAATGAGGAGTGGAGCATGGCTTGAAAAATAGTGTGTATGTATACGCTCGCCGGGCTGTTCATCACCCATCAACTAGTCTCCTGTTCAACCTCCTTGGCCACAAAAGTGCTGGACTAATTTTCTACTGAGGCAGATTTACCAAGAAACTCTTCTAAACGCTTTCCAGAGCATCAGACTGTTGAAAATTCTCTCTCTTGATTTAATTATCGCATTCAGTTGGTTATAGACTATAATGGCCCATATTTGTCATAGCTTGTTACAGCCTTGGTCAATAAAATAATGGAATAATCAATCACCTATAGTTTAGGATAAGGCGTAATAAATAAAGTGTATAATAGTCAATCAGGTCCCTTCTCAAGGAAAGTCGAACAAGTACAGCGGTTGTCAATTGTTCACGGCATATGATAAGTATGCAAACATTGACCCCAAGTGTTACAACTTGAGAACATGGAAATTAAAATCATCTATCTTATTTGTTCAGAAGCTCCCTTGGATAACAAGGATGGCATTTAAAGGGGGCGGGGGAACCTTGAGTCAGGCTCAAATTGCTTCTTCTCAGTTAACTCGAAATTAAATGAAGTCAAAAAACTTAGAAAATACGGGTTTAATTAAAGACACTCCACCAGCTCATAAATTATACATTATCACTCTAGTTGTAGAAAGTCTAGGCAGGATATTAGTTGTAAGAATTATAGAAGTTTTCCCCCTCCCCCGCAAAAAAGATTAGTTCATTTTCATGTGGTTTACGAAACAGATGCAGGAAATGAATGGCTAATCACGCCAGTTTTCATATTAATGCCTCCTTTTGCTTAGAGGCAGATTTTATTAAAAGAGTTGTCTCTTTCAGATTTGCAGTATTAGATAAGCAGCAAAGACCTTGTGTTACAGCCAACAGCTGTTGTCTCGGAGACATGAAGACGATTAAGGAACAATATCCAAGTCGCTGACCCCTGCCCCACTGTCTTAGGTTTTCTTGCCTCTTTGAGACAAGTGTGGTTAATTGTGTTTCCATTTTTACTGTTATGCATGAAACTGCTTTACGCTGAGTCATAAAACTGCTTTACACTGAGACAGATCATCAGTATGTCAAGATCAGTACTGTTTACTCTGACTGGTGGCATCAGCTCACCAGGGAAAGGTATTTCAAATAATTTATTCCCTCATAACTGGTGATGAACCTGAGACTTTTTGCATGCAAAGCCAATGCTCCGCTACTAAGACTTTGTTCTTCCCGACTTCTGTGTTAAAAATGGAGGCTCTGTGCATCATGAACCTAAATAGATGATTTGACTGGACTTTCTGAAATAGATGATTGACTGGAGTCTCCTACAGGAGAGAAAGGGGGGATATAAATCCAAACTCTTCTCTTCTTCCCCTTCTTAAAAAGAAGGGCTGGGTGAAATCCCATCTTTTGGACTAGGGCCTTTTCTGCATTCACGACTTACCGCAGATTTTCCCATTGGTCAAATCTTATATCTTGGAAATCTTTTCTGTGAAATCATTTCTTCACACCTCTGTTCCCCCCACTGTTCCCCCCCTTGTCTGTTCAATTACATTTATTCCACATGCTACTGCTGAAATTTTATTATTCCTGATGGTGGTGGGATGTCATCTATGACACAGAAGAATGACCCTCCCTCTTTTTAATTCTGCGCAGGTACTCGAGCATTACTGTGCAGTTTCATTGAAGCAGCAATTAAAAAAAAATGTCTCCATTTCTACCACTGAAGACAATCTACACAAAATGGAAGCCCCTCCAAACCCCCACCCCCTGATAGAACAGGAATCATTCCCTGAAGGAACAGAAGCATGTAACCCACCCATCCCGAAAGACACATGTTTTTGACCAAATTAGAGCTGCAGTAACACTTGAACCTTGGGCCCTTTCCGCATGGGCCAAAGGGCGCTTCCCCACCGGCAGGAATTCTGCCGGTGGAGGGGTGGGGGCCGTTCGCACGAGAGCATGCGAGCGGCCCCCACAGAGGCCAGTGCAGGAGAGGCGGCTCCGCACGGAGCCGCCTCTTCCCCGTCCCTCTCCCACTCACCTTGTCGCTGTCGTCGCCCTGCTGGCCTCCTAAGACCCTCCCACGCTGCCCTCTGACCTCCAGGGGTCGGAGGACAGCGAGGGAGGGTCTTCGGAGGTCAGCAGGGCGATGACGGCGACTGGCAGGTGAGTAATGGGGAAGAAGAACGAGGAAAACTTCGCATTCCCCGGGCGGTGCCGTTCATATTACCGCGACCACGGGGAATGTAGTATTGTTAATTAAGCCTCCCCCCTCCAGGAGGGAGGTTTTTGGAGGAGGCCTGACACCGCCCTGGGGGAGGGGGAGGGGAGCCAGGTTGGCGCTGCTGCATTTTGGCAGTGCCGCCTGTGCGAACGGCTCCCTGGGGAGGGCGTTTTTGCCGTCCCCAGGGCGCCGTTTATGGCCCATGCAGAAAGGGCCGTACTGTGGAAGTCCCTTGTCAATTTTCTCCTGCAAAAAGCAACTTACCTGCTTAATTTTACTCACTCTTAACTGTGGACACAGTATATCTTTGCCTTAATGTTACATTGTCAATTTGAGATGAAATTGACAAAGCTGATACAATTTACCTGGCTTGTGTCTGTGCCCTAATGCAATATGACAAAGAGAAAAAAATGTTTCCTCTGAAAATGGAGGGGAGGAGAAAATGGGCAAAAGGGGCATGGATGAGGACAGATATCGGGTGGGGCAGAGAAACAAAGACCCTTTTAACAACAACAGCCACAGAAGGCCATTGCTTTCACCTCCTGCATATGAGCTCCCAAAGGCACCTGGTGGGCCACTGCGAGTAGCAGAGAGCTGGACTAGATGGACTCTGGTCTGATCCAGCTGGCTTGTTCTTATGTTCTTAACATGATCACATGCTCAAAGAAAGCTGGCTCAGAAACAGAATAGAAAAGAAATCACACTAAAAGTGCTCAGGAAAACAATATAAATTAAGGAAAAATGTTTCCAGAATGAATCAGAGGGGGGAAAAAAACATGCAAAATTAAAAGGGGAAAAATGGGGTATTTGATGACATGATGTATTGTAAAAAAGACTGAGAACCTGGACAGGTCCTTTTTAAAAATTTATTTGGAAAACATGCTCATTGTGTGCAGTTTTGTTGCTTATATTTTCACTGTTGTGCCATTGTAATGCAGATTTTACACCATTTAAGGGTAATGGATGGCAAAACTGGCATCAAAAAAATCACTTCTACTGATTTTTGTTAATACGGCTGGGCAAAGATGACTGCAGTTCCATTTCAAGTGGACAGACCGCCATGTCAGAATCTAGAATTTTCAGAATTTGCCTTTGTCAAGTTTGGGCTTGATGAATCCTCCTTGGAAGACAAAGGGGGTTGGGTGGCTAACCCTGTGGAGATCAACATCCCAGAAGACTCTGCAATATCTGGGCCCTCAGACACCCAAGATCAGATAGGCCACCTGCTGAGATGGTATGACAAGGAAACCAAAGGGCTCATGAACAAGATGGGGCCCACAGAAAAGCCTATCAATGAAACCTACCTTTGCCATGAACCCCACAGGCACCCGTCAGAGCCCAGAGGTGAAGGAGATAGAGAGCTTAGGTGGCGGCTCAGTTCTGGCAACAGAGTGCCTGGCTGACATCTCTCCTCCACCCACAAGACTTGTGACAACCAAGATCCATCATGAGAGTTTGTAGAACACCTGGACACAATGTTTTTAAAAGGCTACTTAGGCCACACAATTGGGTAATAACCAGTGGTGGGATTCAGCAGCACTTCAGCAGAAACGGTTGTTAAAATGGTGCAAGTAAACAACCAGTTGATAAATTATTTGAATTCCACCACTGGAATCAGTTGTTAAATTATTTGAATCCCTCCACTGGTAATAACTCTATACTTACCTCCACTATTTTAGGTGGAGGCAGATCTTTGATTTGTAAAATCTTTCCACAATGCTTTTTTATTTAGATGCTCTATAAATAACAGCAGCAGCAGCAGCAGCAACAGCAGTAATTATTGTTGTTATTATATTTGTATCAGGATAACAACACGACAATGATGCCCTTAGCTCTGTACACAAAACCCTTGCTGTAAGCCTTTGCCATTAATAGCAGATATATACAACTGTTGACTTGTTGACTGTGTAAAAATATGAACACTGTTGCACAGTACCAGATAAAATTAAAATATAAAATATTTATTAGGTGGCTGAAGAGTGCTAAGAAATTATTCATTTATTTTTCTTAATGGTAAGTGCAGTTTCTTCTTTTGATCTGAACTCCACCTATGTTACTTTATCATGTAATAATACAGGAGTAGACAAATATAGTGATTCTAAGAAGTTATGAAGAATTGTACTGCGCCTTGGGAACTGTAGGTTTATCCAATAAGTTCTGAGCATACACCAGGGTATAGCACTGACTGGCAAATGCCACCAGCTGTGCAGGTGGAAAAGTAGCACATCTAACAGAGCTCATTATAAATTGTTCTTGAGTTGTTGGGAACACAAATTGGACCCGGTGAACGGCAAATGTACTGGCAGCATTAATGCTGCTGACTGTATGGGCATAAAAACAACGCTGACTTTCTGATCTAATTATTTTAATTGATTTATGAGCCAATAGGTGGATTATAGTGAAATTCAAAACTACAATGGTGCACATTTCACTTGGCATGATCAAGAGTACAATTCATCAGAAATATGTCCTTTGGAATTTCTAGTGCAATATCGTTGAATTCAATTTAATGGCAGTTTCGTAGGAAGAGGTCATGATGGATTATGCTGTGTATGTATGTGTGCATGTATGTGTGAATACTCAGTAGTGATTATGTTTGTGTAACATCTGTCTGTCAGTCACTATTGTGGAAAAATATAGGATTAGATCTAGAAGGGCTACTAGATAGAGGGCAAAACCAGTGTCATAGGATGCTGTGAAATAATTTCCAGATGCGTACCAATAAGCAACAACATGGCATCTTGTGACTCTGTAGGAATTTCCCAAATTTTTATTGCTTTTACCACAATCAGAAGTAACATCACAGCATTGTGCAGGGCTGGGTTTCCACAATCCACATCGGGGGCATTGTAGGGGTGTTTCAGGGTGTGGCAGAGCAGGGGTGGGAGTGGGCGCACAGGCAACTCATGCCCCGGGCGCAGTTCCCTCTCCCTTCGTCACTGGGGGTCTCCCACACCACCACACAAACCTGAGAGGTATGTTTGACTGAGACCACTACACCACACAATCACTACACAACTCTAAGAGGAATGTTGGACTGAGAGTGTATGACTGGCCCAAGGTCAGCCAGCAACCTGCAGTGACAAATTGGGGATTTGAACCTGAGTCTCTCAGATCCTGGTCTGACACTCTAAATGTAACGAACTGAGACTAGACAATCAGAATCTCTATGGAAGAATAGGATCTTTATTGAAAGGCTTAGACTCCATTCAAGGCCTTGCAAGCAGACACCTTCACACGCCGGACCAGACCAGTCTGGGAAGGGCACCAAGACGTACAGATAACACAGACAGCAAAACTTCACAGAAGGGTGTTAAGCAGTAACTGAACAACATTCCAATCCCCTCTTCACACTAGCCACTATAATATACTGCCCCTCAACCAGAACAGCTCTGTTTTGAAGCCTGCCTGGAGGCTGGAAATAAGATGTTTTCAGAATCAAAGGGGGAAAACAAGGCAGAACTCTATGGAAGAAACATTTTATTTCCTGCCTCAAAATGCTTTAAAAGGTTTGTGTGGAAAGGACTGGAGAGAGGCAATAAATCTAAGGCCGTTTCCGCACAGCCACGCTGGGGGGTGCATTGGCGTATACAACCCCGACGGAACCCCCCCCCCGGAACCGTTCGCAGCACTGCGTCGTCACCCGAATGACGTACGTTCCCTGCGACCTTCCGGCGCATCACCCAGGCCAGGGGACATGCCCCCTGCCCTGCGTGACCACTCTGGAGTCGCGGGGGGGCGTGTCCCCAGGCCTGGGCGACGCGTTGGAAGGTTGCAGGAAAGGTACATCGTTCGGGAAAGGGGGGATGGTGCCTTCCAGCCGCTGCCGTTCGCAGCGAGTTCGGGGAGTGAGGTTGGGAAACAACAGCTTCGCACTGCTGGGGGGGGGGAGCGAGGGCGGCGCTGCTGCAATGCAGCTGCGCTCCCCATGCGAACAGCTCCCTAGGGACGGTGTTTTTGCCGTCCTTAGGGTGTTGTTTTTGGCCCGTGCAGAATAGGCCTAAGATTAACAGGCAATGCAGAAAGGGCAATGCAGAAAGGAGCCAAAATTTTATTCAGAGTGTGGCACATTTCAGTGGAGAAGGACTGGTGTTCTTGCAAAGAATACATTTTCAGAATGAGATTACATGCTCCAGAGAAGGAACTTAATACCATGGTCTGCAGTTTGGAGTTCCTACATTTTCTCCATGTCATTTACATTTGTCTTTCTCTGCTAACACTTCCTTCCCCTTTCCACAGAAAACTGCTTCTCAGTTTACAGGAAGAGTTGTGAGTGTAAAACATTGATCAAGTAAAGATCTTGTGTCTTAACAACCACTAAGCAGATTTTTTTAAAAGCAATTTGATTCTTGGAAACCATTCAGAGTTGATTTTCCAGTAAACACCCCATTTCACTGATTCATCTCAGAAAAAGCTTAGCTCAAGGTAAGCTCTTTGTATTACTTACACAATTGTAAAATGAGGTTAATAGACTCTTGTAATAACACACATTTGATCAGGCTCCCTAAGGGGGTGCTCATCCAGAACCCCTTTTTCAGGATAGCAGAATGGCAAGCACTCATTTGTACACTGGGAAATGGTTGTAGGTGTTGAGTTGTAGGGTTGCCAACTCCTAGTTGAGAATTCCTGGAGATTTGAGAGCGGGGTCTCAGGAGGGTGGGGTTTGCTGAAGGGCCTCAGCAGGACATAATGCCATATAGTTTATCTTCCTGACAGCCAGCATGGTATAGTGGTAAAGAGCAGAGGACTATAATAATAATTTGGAGAACTGAGTTTGATTCCCTAGTCTTCCACATGAGTGGCAGACTCTAATCTGGTGAACTGGATTTGTTTCCCCGCTCTTACACATGAAGCCTGCTGGGTGACCTTGGCCCAGTCACAGCTCCCCCAGAACTCTCTCAGCCCCACCTACCAAACAAGGTATCTGTTGTGAGGAGAGGAAGGGAAGGAGTTTGTAAGCCACTTTGAGAAAGGAGAGAAAGACAGGATATAAATCCTTCTCTTCAAAGCAGCCATATTCTCCAAGGGAACTAATCTCTGGCCCCTTTTGCACATGCAGGATAATCCACAATTATTCAAACTATCCAAAATCCACAATTGCGAGCAGGTGGATTTCACTATTTTACACAGTAAAATCCAGCTGCAAAGTGCACTGAAAGTGGATTGAAAGTGCATTGTTCTGCATGTGTGGAAGGAGCCTCTTTGAAGACATTTGAAGATCAGCTGTAATCTCCCTTGGAGATCTTCAGGACCCATCACTGGAGATTGGCAACCCTACTTGAGAGGGAATGAAAAGATGGCTCAAGTGCTTTAGTCTGGTCCCGCTGTTCTCATGCACTCCTCCACTTTCTACAACTGCCACCTCTGGCCAAAGTAATTTGCAGTAAACCCCACTATTGGGTGCCTCTGATAGAAGCTTGTCCCATCTCAGGCATTTGGCTGTAAGGCACTACATTATTTTTTCCCAGCCAGAAGAGGAAAGGGGGGAAGGGACAGTAGTGGGAAGACAATGCAAGCTGAGCTTGGGTGATGAGCTTTGATCAGCAATTCTTTGGCACATTCCTTCTGTTGTTCAGCTGGGCTTGCCACACTGTTGTGAGTCCTCTTTTCATTCATCTTCATCTTCATCCTATGCAGACCGCTGGTGATAGCATTGGAGGCTGGGGATCATATTTCTCCTTAGAAGGACGGGAAATGTGATCAAATCTGCTAGCTGGCTAGCAGAGGCTGTAGAACGTGTAGAAAGGCTGTAGAGGCTGTAGAAAGACTTTGTCCTTCTTTTCCACAGGATTATAAAGCCTAATTGTGCCCATGGGGTGTGAGCCAACTGTTGCTCAACTATTAGTTTTGAGATGACAGGAAAGAGAGGTAGACTTCCTCTGTACACAAAAGCTTTCTATCCCTCTGGTTATTTCTGTTTTATTTTATTGCATTGCTCATATTGCATTGTAAGCTTCTTGAATCCCCATTGGGAAGAAAAGTGGCATACAAATAAAATAAATAAAATGGAGGAAAAGGGAAAGATGGAGAAGAGGAGACACAACTAGGGATGCTCCAACACCCATCAGTTTGGCTCATGTCCTGTTTACCAGTTGAGAATGAGGAACTGGTTTTTCAGCGGACTATATGAGTTTTAATTGACTCCTTTGTGGATGTTCACCAGGGCCGTTTCCGCACGGCCTCCTTCCGCCCCCACGCCGCCAAGAGTGCGGGCGGTGTGGGGGCGGAAGCCCGTTCGCATGCAAGCATGCGAACGGGCGAAGCGGAGGCCGGCAGACGGCAGGCGGCTCCGCACAGAGCCGCCTCTGCGCCCTCCCCCACCCCACTCACGGTGTCCTCCTCGTCGCCTGCGGGGCGTCACAGCCCCACCCACGCTGCCCTCCGACCCCTGGAGGTCGGAGGACAGTGTGGGCGGGGCTGTGACACCCCGCAGGCGACGAGGAGGACACCGTGAGTGGGGCGGAGACGGGAGACAGCGTCTTCCCGGCGGCGCGGTTCGCACCGCGCTGCAGGGAAGACGCTCCCTCCCCAACAACAACCCTTTAAAGGGTTGTTGTTTAGGGCGGCTTGACGCCGCCCTGGGGGGAGGGAAGGAGAGTCAGGTCGCCGCTGCTGCATTGCAGCAGCGGCGCCTGTGCGAACGGCGGCCTGGGGGCGCCTTTTTTGGCGCCCCCAGACCGTCATAAATGGGCCGTGCGGAAACGGCCCAGGTTATTCGTAACATCCCCAGTGCAATTCCCCACAATCAACTTTTCATGCATGTGCATTTACACACAGTCCAGTTGAGCTTTATTTTTCCTTTCCTTGCTTCACCCCTACTTAGCAGGCCATTGTTTCAACCAACCATAAAATCAGTCACAAATCATATAAGCCAGTCTTAAGTAAATACTGTGTTAAAACAAAAAAATACCAATCAGTGTTCATCTGAGTAGTCCATAGGTTTTGTTAGTGGCTGCCAGTATGTTTGGATTAGGACAGCTGATCTGTATGGCAGGAATTGGAGCAATTCAGGGATGAACCAAACCAGACTTGGTGCCCACCAGCTCACATCTGTTTGCCCAACTCAAATGTGGTCAGTTCAATGGTTAAACATATTCACTGTGAAATCTGCAGTGTCCCTAGATCACTCCTCACAGTTGCAGAGGATTGAAATCAATGTTATTGGTGTATTACTGTTGCGACAAGGATAGGAACCCATGGATTGATCAAATACATGTTTATTTTGCCCTTCCTCCAAGCGAATCTGAAGGGTATACAAGCTTCTCCCTTCCTTAGTTCAGGCTGGTAAAAACTCTGTCGTGTAGGTTAGCCTGAGAGAGACTAGCCCAAGGATACCAAGTGAAAGCCATATTTCTCTGATATTCCATCTTTCTCACTGAGACTCAAGGCAGATTACATAATATGAACAAGACAATCACAGCAGTATGATACAATCAACAATGCAATAAAGCAAGGTGACAAAATTAGAGAGTAGGAGACAAAGCAGGAGGAGGCTGCAGAGCTCATGTAGTTTGGAGGAGACAAGGCTGCCAGACTCGGACCTTGGTTTGTATAAGCCCTTAACACCTTGTTCAGGTAACTGCAATATTGTTGGGAACTACTGGGAAGGTAGTTGTTTAATTTTGCTATGTTGTAAATGTTGGAGTTTATTGTTTCAGGGTTTTTTATGTTTGTAATGGGTGAGAGTTCTCCTGGAAACCTTCATCATGTTGAATCCTGTTCATCAAGCCTTCAGGAGTCTTCAGGAGCCAACCCACTTGCAAAGAAGAATTGGACTTGGCAGTATCAGTAGACTGTAAATATAAGGACTTGAAAACGCAACCTGAACAGGACCTTGAAGTGTGATGTTAAATGTTGATGTTATATGTTATATGTTAAGAAAGTAAACCATTTTGTTTTTAAATTTTGTTGTTGCAAACTCATTCCAAGTTCTGCCCCACAGAACCCACAAGCTGAGGTTACAAGTACACTAAAACTGTGTTGTGCTAATACAGTAAAACAGTATAACACAGGCAAACAACGAGACCAAGTCATATTGCAACAGTATAATGGACACACTGAACAGTATAATGGATACAATGGGAATTTGAAGACCCTGAATCTCTGAGATCTTAGTGGTGTACTAGTTAAGAGTGGTAGACTGGGCTTGATTCCCCACTCATCCACATGAGTGGTAGGCACTAATCTGGTGAACTGGATTTGTTTCCCCACTCCTACACATGAAACCTACTGGGTGACCTTGGGCAAATAAAAGTTCTCTCCGAACTCTCTCAGCCCCACCTACCTCACAAGGTGTCCATTGTGGGGAAAGGAAGGGGAGGAGTCTATAAGCTGCTTTGAGATTCCTCACGGCTGAGAAGAGCTGGATATAAACCCAAACTCTTCTTATTACTACACCACACTGTCTTGCATTATTCATCTGTACTTAGAAGACCAAGTTATAGCTGTGCCTCAGAATCCTGATAGGAAGCTAGCATCTCCATCTGCCAAACCCTTACAAACATATGGGAGGACATCCTGATGAGGAGGAAAAAAGGTGGGGGAGAAGCCCTGTGGAATTTTCCATATCTGCCTAATTGGCCCCCATATTGTAGCACCTTGAGGAAACGTCTGGTAGCCAACGCAAAGCTTAGTGTCATCTTTCCTCCTCCCTGAGCAAATCCTTTGATAAGTGCAAAACTGCAAGGTAACAGCAGCAATTGTCACTCACTGCTGAGCAGGAACGAGAGAAAGCAAAGCAGGTGGCTGTTGAGAGAAGAAATGTGTTTGGTTTTAAAATTAGGAAACAGACAGATGGAAAGACTTGACTACAAAAGAATGGGGAGAGGGGGCCATAAGAAGTATGCCGAGCGTACAGCATTTGTGCAACAAGGGAGAAACAGGTTCTGAGAAGTCCCGAAGGTTCAAAGGAACCATTTTCATTTCAGACAGATGATGGACAAGGTACTTCATGGCCAAACATGCTACTACAGGAGAGGGAAACATATAAAGGGAAACAGTGTTCAGAAGGAAAGCCGCATAAAAATCATAACACTGCACAGTGGTTCAGGAGCTGAAGCATTCTCCAAAAGGGATCCAGAAGGAGATACAGTTGTCAGCTCCAGGTTATCATAGCTTTTTTTTTCTTTTTGCATGAGCAGCGATCATCATTGTATGCCATCAAAATCAAGATTTTTTAAAAAAATTCCACACTTTTTTTTGTTTTTGATTTTGGAAATGTTTTCCTGTCATTTTTCCTCAAGTATTTTAATGCCTTTTTTCACTATTTTCAAAGCCTGCTTTTAGTGAGCAAACAAAATTTTCCAAATGATGTTTATTTCTCCACCCCACAAAACACTTGTACCTTGTCTGCACTGATGTTTTTCATTACCCCTCCACCCCTTCACTCATTGACCCTGCCATTTTTTAAAAAAACAAAGACACTAGGGGTAAAATGAGCCCTTTGGAAGTATGGTGGTCTAACAACAACGACGACGATGACAATAACAACAACAACAACAACAACAACAACAACAACGATGATGATAATAATAATAATAATAATAATCATCATCATCATCATCATCATCATCATCATCATCATCCCCTCATGGGCACCCCCTTGTTGTGGGGAAGGGGCTTGCGTGCTTCGATGATGTTGAGAGCTATGCTGGAGGTAGGGTATTCTACCAGAAGGGGCTCCCATGCCAGACAGGTCTCAACTGAGAAACCAGACTATGAGTGTCCACCAACCCTTACAACATGGTGATACAAATGAAAAATTATTCCATACCGCATTGGTCGTCGCGCTGGTTAACAAGGGCCGTGTCGCATGCTGGGGTCCCTGGGCATGCGTCGACAAGTGGGCTACAAGTGGACCAACCATCCAAAAGAAAAAAGTATAGTGTACAAGAAAATCATGCCATCATGGCTTGTTACTACAACTCAGAGCCAGAAAAAAGAGGACACGAGAAGGACACTAGATACCGTGATTTGAAATTCGAGCTTCAGAGTCTATGGCACAAACCAGCTGAGGTCATCCCAGTGGTAATCGGCATGCTGGGCGCCATCCCGAAAACACTAGGGCAGCACTTGAAACATCTTCGAATTGACAAACTTAACATCTGTCAAATTCAGAAGGCAGCCCTGCTGGGATCCGCATGAATACTACGCCGATACATTAAAACTTCCTAGGCCTCTGGGTGAGGCTCGAATTGTAATGAAGGCCAACAACCAGCTAAAGATCTGGCAGCTGTGAAATCTACAACAACAACAACAACAACAATAATAATAACGACGACAACGACGATGACGACAACGACGATGACGATGATGATGTTGGAGTGAATGGTTACCTCCCAGGAATGCTCCAACTGTGTACCCAGAGGAGGAGGAGGAGAAGTGATGGCAGAGAAGGAACAAGCTGCAGCCTTCCATTGTCTTCCTCCTCCCCTTTGGCATATATGTGAATGCTGGTATGAATCAGGGAGATGGATGACAGCCATGATGACAAAGCAGACAGGGGGAAGCAGATTTGCTTTGACCACTGTCTTGCTCTGTTTTCCCTCTACATTTTTGCTGCACTGAGGAGGAGCTAGAAGAGGAGGCAGCTCCTCTCTCCTGGGCCAGGTTACGGTTGTTCTTGCCCTACCACCCGGCCAACCTTTTACTGTGCTATTTTATGACAGAATTAGTGATAAAATGCTGAAATAACTCAGTGTTGAGTCATCCAGAATGTGATGCTGCTGAGCGCTAGGATGCGGGAGAAACACTTGGTGTTTTCCTATTGGCAATGAAGCTGTTAGAATTTTACAAGTGCCCACTTCATTCAGTCAAACAAGAGTTAACCGCTGAAGTCTTTCTCCAGAAAAAGAGAGACAGACACAGAGATGTATGTGGACTGCACGGACACTCAAGCTGAGCACTCAGAGTTTGCTGTTCCTGAATTTAGTGCAACTTCATTTATCCAGTAAAGTTCTACAAAACAACTCACTTGCAACTCTCCTACATTATTTACTCTCATAATTCATTGCAATACCAACAAAAGCTTATGGGCAAAGAAGTTGCCACTGCATATACTTTTCTCTCTGACGCCAAGTGAACTGCTTATATATAAAGGACGCTCCTAAAGAAGCAAGAAGTCAGATGAAGAAACCTCAGACAGCCCTCTAACCCAGTGACGACTGTTTCAGCAAACGTGAGTTCAGTACAGAAGCAGATGTCTACTTAAACCTTCATGAGTCAATACACCTATAAAGAAAAAAGCTAACTGCTGTAGTTTCCATGAACAGATGTAAACACATTATGGTTTGTTACAGGATAACAATCTGGGCAGTTGGAATACAACATACTCATCAGGAACTTCAACGTAGAAAAAAAGGGGATGGAAATAGCAACTGGGATCTGTAAGTCCCTGGCAAGTCCCTGGCAAGGTCTTTTAGTGCTTGTCACTCAACTAATGAATTTGCTGGTTCTAAGCTTATCTTCACAGGGCTTGCTTGACTGTCCAAAGAACAAAATCTTTAGTCCTGCTGCAGGAATCCCTGAAGTCCTTGGTTCACTTTGTCCAGCTTCCCACCAGTCTGCTTCTCCTTGTTGGCCTGTTTCTCCTCATTGGCCTGTTCCTCACTGCCAGTTTGTTCCTGCCTGACTAGGCCCACAAAGTGGCTCTCTCTCCTCCTCCCTAGAAGATTTCCCCCAAGCAAAAGAGATTCAAATGGCCATGCTTACAGTAAGGTGACCAGATGTTCACCTTTTTAAAGCGGGACGCGCACGCATGCAGCCGCAGGAGCGCACTGCCTTCGGGGCGCTCCCCTGTTTCCTGCCCTGTGACAGGGAGGGAAACCGGGGAGTGCCCCAAAAGGCAGTGCGCTCCTGCGGCCACATGTGCGGGAGGCTGCCGCACTGACTTCTGGGGCGCTCCCCTGTTTCCCGCCCTGTGACAGGGCGGGAACCAGGAATGCCGCAGAAGGCAGCGCGGGAGGCTGCCACACTGCCTTCTGGGGAGCGCCCCAGAAGGCAGTGCGGCAGCCTTCCAAAAATCGGGAGATTTAAAAAAACCTCGCGGGACGCAGGACAAATTGCTTAAAGGCGGGACTGTCCCGCCAAAAGCGGAACGTCGGGTCACACTAGCTTACAGGAAAGTATGTTAAAAAAACAGAACAGAACAAAATTGCTTATAATGGAGAAACTAACAGAGGTTATGTTCCACAGGAAGATGGAACCTCATTAGCGTTTTTTTTCCTAATAGGAAACAGCCTTGAACATTGAAATACAATTGAAATATTCAGGGCTCAGTTACACAATGGGTTGGTTCCAATGGGATCTGTCAGCAGAATTCAGTGGTATCTGTCAATGGGATCTGTCAGCAGAATTCAGTGGTATTCACAGACTTTTCCTACATTCCTCTCCTCCCAGCAGTCTATTCTAACATAACATGAGGAAAGTTTCACAGGACCCATGTGGATTAATAGCCTCACATGCCAGGAGGTTGCAGTGGGGAGAAGAAAGAGCCCAAAATTGCCCTTTCTGCCTCTTCTGTCAGACCAGGTCAATTGTTGGAAGAGGGAGGATGGGGAAATTCTGCTCTCTTACCCCTCTCCATGGCACCCTCCTAACCCATGTGGAAATGAGCACTGGAGGAGGGGAATGCCAGAAAGATCCATGATCCTTGTCTACACAGATTTTTGGATTCAACGTGACGCATTGTTGGCAGGTCTATTGCAGGCACTGTCATAGCAGAAATGTGTTTCCCAGGAATGAAGTGCTGGATATAATTCAAACAGGGGAGCCAATTTTTAATCAAGCCCATAGGAGTTCAACCATGGCTACCAGTTTTACAGTTTCTGTTCCACAAACCTGTCTCTCATGTAGGCCTGGAGAAAAATGTTCTGTCCCTTTAACAGATACTTAATATTTATTGTCTTTCAGATTTTATTATTTACCTTTATGCCACGAAATGCTTCAACTGCCCATTTCCACACATTCAGCCTCTATTAAAGGGACAGAACATATTTGGCAACCCTACCTATCCTAGCCAGGTGTCAGGACCAGGCTACATTTCTTGTAACTCCCAGTAAGTTTCAGTTTCGTTTTCCCCAACAACCCTCGTTCCCGCCACCCTTCAGGACTGCCCACTGCACACCCTACATATACTGGAACTGAGGGCAAGAACCCTCAGTTCCAGCACTCTGTAGCTAGGGCGATACAATTCAATAAAGTTTGTTCCTTCTCACAAGTCGACTTTGTTTGAGTGTGTTCAGCCTTACACCAGGTTTAGCAGGAGTTAACTCTCCCAAATTCATCCTTTGCTGCCTGGCCTTGAACAGTTGAGACTTTCTCTGCAGAGAGCCTTGTGGTAAATGTTGTTTATGGTTGCTGTGCCTGTATGCAGAGCTAGTCCCCCAAGATTATAAAACAGCTTCATAGCACTGCAGTTCTCCAACTCGAGATCCATTAAGCTGTGCAATATATATCCGTGATAATAAATGGAATTTCTGACTGAAACGAAAAGGAAGCTGGCGAACTTTAAAAATCACCACCATAAATAGGTTTTAGAGAGAACTGATGGGCACAATCCAGCCAAGTGCAACACTCCTAAGTCCCATTAACTTCCAATAGCAGAGAGAGGGTGAATGCGTTTAATTTACGGTTGCCAACATTGCCTGAGCACTGTTGAACAACATTGGGAGTCCTCCTCATAGTTGTTTGCCTGCCATCGTATCTTTTTCAGCCTCTAGAAGGCTTGACAAGCCAGGTTCATAGAGGATATGTCTATCAATGACTGTGAGCCATGGTGACTGAAGGAAACCTCCATGCATATGTAACCCATGCCATTTTAGTATTTTTTGGTTTTGTTGGATCTTTGGGCCCAGGGGAGAAAAGCTCACTGAGCATGTGCAGTTGGTAAGCTTGCTTGCTTATTACCAACTGCAAGAGCCCCACCCTCCTCAATTGATCTGCAGCAGGAGAAGGAAGGCCTACAGCTTAATTGAGGGAATGACTTATTTTTTTACAGGTATGTGTTGGGCCCAATAAGAAAGGAAAATATATTAGAATTTCCCCAATGTCATGGAAATATTAGGTTGATATGTATTGTCGAAGGCTTTAAGGTTGATAACCATGTAACCCTCCTCAATTGATCTGGCCTGCAGTAGGAGAAGGAAGGCCTACAGCTTAATTGTGGGAATGACTTATTTTTTTACAGGCCCAAATTGAGGGAAGACCTGCAGCAGGTACATCAGATGCAGAAGGCCAGATGAAAGAAAGAAGCCCTGCTTGATTAATAGTTTGGACTTTCTTGCTATTCTTTCATTACTGGACACTGTTAGTGGTGGTAACTGAGCCCTTAGGGGATAGGGCGGTATACTAAATTTAATAAATAATAATAATAATAATAAATAACTGTTCTGAGTGCTTTTTCTTAAAACAGCACTGAAGATTTTGTACAATTGAGTTGAGCTGTAGCTACATACTCACTATATATTAGTGTGACCATCCATCCCGTTTTCGGCGGGACCTTCACGCTTTTTAACAATTAGTCACGCGTCCCGAGGCGTTTAAAAAAAGTCCCGAGTTTTGGAGGCTGCAGCCGGTTTGTTGTTAAATTTTCTTCAGTTCGGAGAACCAGTTGTTAAAGATTAACTTCAACTCCTTTGATGAATCTTCCTCAGGGTTAATGATTAACTTCAACTTCAACTGACCCAGCAAGTCTGTTAATGATTAATCCCCCTCCCCTCCATGAGAGTTAGGGGTGAGAGGCTCTGTTTTAAAAAGGTTTCTGTGCCTGCTTAAGGATCTCCATGTCGGGGTGGGGGGTGGGGGAAACAGCCTGGCTGAAGAGGATCAGAATTCTGCAAAGCAGGAGCCACCCGGCACATGAAGAGTTAAGGTGATTTCTGCTTGATCAGAGTCAAAGGAAGCCCCTCTGCGGGAGAAGGGGCCTCGAGCAGGGAAGCCCCTCTGCCCGAGAGAGAAGGTGCTTGCCTTCTCTCGCGGGCAGAGGGGGAATGGCAGCGGCGTTGGCCTGCTTGGGGTCGCCTGCTCTTGCGTTGCGGGAGCAGGCGGCCTCGAGCAGAGAAGCTTCTCTGCCCGAGGGAGAAGGTGCTTACCTTCTCTCGCGGGCAGAGGGGGAATGGCAACGGCGTTGGCCTGCTCGGGGTCTCCTGCTCTTGCGTTGTGGGAGCAGGCGGCCTTGAGCAGGGAAGCCCCTCTGCCCAAGAGAGAAGGTGCTTGCCTTCTCTCGTGGGCAGAGGGGGAATGGCAGCGGCGTTGGCCTGCTCGGGGTCGCCTGCTCTTGCGTTGCGGGAGCAGGCGGCCTCGAGCAGGGAAGCCCCTCTGCCCGAGGGAGAAGGTGCTTGCCTTCTCTCGCGGGCAGAGGGGGAATGGCAGCGGCATTGGCCTGCTTGGGGTTGCCTGCTCTTGTGTTGCGGGAGCAGGCGGCCTCGAGCAGGGAAGCCCCTCTGCCCGAGAGAGAAGGTGCTTGCCTTCTGTTGCGGGCAGAGGGGGAATGGCAGCGGCGTTGGCCTGCTCAGGGTTGCCTGCTCTTGCATTGCGGGAGCAGGCGGCCTCGAGCAGGGAAGCCCCTCTGCCCGAGAGAGAAGGTGCTTGCCTTCTCTCGCGGGCAGAGGGGGAATGGCAGCAGCGTTGGCCTACTCGGGGTCGCCTGCTCTTGCATTGCGGGAGCAGGCGGCCTCGAGCAGGGTGCCTCTGCCCGAGAGAGAAGGTGCTTGCCTCTCTCGGGCAGAGGGGGAATGGCAGCGGCTGTTCCCTGCCGGGGTCGCCTGCTCTTCGCTGCGGGGAGCAGGCGGCCTCGAGCAGGGAAGCCCCTCTGCCCGAGAGAGAAGGTGCTTGCCTTCTCCCTCGGGCAGAGGGGGAATGGCAGCGGCGTTGGCCTGCTCGGGGTCGCCTGCCACTGTAGTCAAGAATGCCACTGTACACCTTTTTTGTTTATTGTAGGGGCATTTGTTTAAAAAAGCAAGAAATAAGTTCTGTATGGCTGATTATTCACTGGTGCTCTGCTCCACAGCAAGGATACATTTCTTTTGGTCCTCGCGCCCGCCCCCCCCCCCCTCCCCATCAATGGTGTCCCTCTTTACCAATGTTAAAATCTGGTCACCTTACTATATATTCACTATTATTTATTCTTAAATGATAGAAAGTTGTGTTAAGATTAAAAGTTTGTTAATTTGTTCAAGCAATTTCATATTGGTTTGTTAAGCCACAGGGTCCTGTCATATATTATTTCCTAAGTCTCCAATGGAGATTGATGTGACCAAGGATAAGTAGGTTACACATACAGGCAGCAAACCTCTGAATACCGGAGCTTGACTTCAATGCCCTTTTGTTGGCCCCTTTGGCTGCTATTATGAAACAGGAGGTTGGAGATGGACAAATGGTCTGATCCAGCAGGTCTCTTCTTATGTTCTCAAGATGTCCTTTTGTTGGTATGGGCTGACTTGTATTGTCATTGACAGGTAATCTATATGGAGCTTCTTTATGGGTTTATTTGAACTGGTTATTAATTGCGTTGTGATACTGCATATTTTATCTGGAAGCCACCACTGAAAGTTTAACTCTGTTTTAAAAAAAAATCGTACATATGTTTGCTGTTGTGGGTTTTCTGGACTGTCTGGTAATTTTTGCTCTTAACATTTTGCCTGTATCTATGGCTTCAAATATTGGAGAGAAACACATCTTCCCATGACATGCCTTCGAAGGTGCCAGCTGTAGATGTGAGTGAAACATTAGGAGCAAACTACGAACAATTACAAGAACATTGTCACACTGTTGGGAAAACCCATCGTAGCCAGTTGAGTCTGGCTGGGAAAGCCTTCCACAATACATATATGTGATTGATTTTTTTAAAGACAAAAGTAATGTTTCCAGTCTTTAAGGCACAATAGAAAAACTGGAAACCGTATAGTCAGTTTCCTCTAAAGCCAATTGCCCATGCTGGCAGGGGCTGATGGGAATTGTAGTCCGTGAACATCTGGAGAGGCACAAGTTGCAGATCCCTGCTCTAAAGGCTTAAAGTTAAGGCTTGTATACCAGTTCCCTCACTGCCATGAACTCATACCTTCCTCTTCCAGTTACTTGTAAACTGTGTATTCACAAGCGTTATAATAGAGAGATGCAAGTGAAGTTGTATTATTCAGGGTGCCCAGCTCCGCCTGTCACTAAAATAGGGCTTTTTGCTCACAACATTTTTCATTATAGAATTGTATTGTAAATTTTGCAAGATATTTGGGTTATAAATACAGAGGAAAATGTGCATTTTATTGGAGGGGGGGGGAATCCTTAATCTATAACAATCGCTGCTCCTGAATTAAATCTGTACTTTCCCCCCTAGTGTTCAAATAACATGTTTGATGTTTAGCTGTTATATTTGGCTGATTCTTGTCAAAATTGGTTGCTGCTGGTAATTTAAAAGGGAGGGGGGAGGAGCCAGCCAACCGCATTCAAGTTTCCCAGCCAGTTGCCAATGATTAATGTATTGTCACTGGCATGTTTTGTACTTCCTGAAAAGAAAGAAACACTTGCAATACATGTTTATTTCCCGCAGGAAAAAAACTCCCTGGTTTGATGTCTGTACACTCTAAATCTCAAATGATTCTTTATGTTCCTGTGTCATAAAGTGAAAAGAGCCATTTCCATAGAGATGAATGGATTGGAGTACTCAAGGATGGAAAACCAGAAGGAGGGGTGGGAAGCCCATTATACCGAAACTACACATTAGAATTTAATCAAGCAAAGTCCAATCCGACTTTTGCCTCATATTCATTCAGCAGCACAAACGTATCGCTTTGCCTGGCCTTTACACCTGCTTTGAATGAAAAGTTGAACTAGTCCTGCAGTTTACTGCCAGATAATTTTTTTTTTTGGAGGGGGAGTGCCAGAACCCTCAGTTAACAATTTCTGCTGACCCCCTCCCCCCTTCCTGTTGCTCATGTTATTTCTCGGGGGTCCCCTGTACCTCCAAGAGTAGGGCTTTGTGGAGATCAGTGGAGGCGGCCAGGAAAGTTCCATTCTGCCACTCAAAAATTTAGTCTGGATCCAACCCAAGGTCTTGGGGAAAGGAGATATTTCAGAGGGTTCTTTCTTAGTGGGAGATCTGGTAAAATTTATTTAAAACCCAGACATATGTTACATACTCAGCAGCTAATTAAATGTGACAGCAATAATACCCCAAAAAGCAAAAGCATAGCTGGGCAGTAGTCCACTTGAGGCGCACTCTATGATTTCCACCCCCTGCGCCCCCCCACGTGCCCCCCAAGCGCCCCCCTACCTTTTCCCTCCTCTTCCTACGTTTCAAATGACAGCATGATCCTCTTATTCCCGTATCAGTTGCAACAGCAAACAGATTGTGGCACTTCTCCTATTGCTTTTCCCTTTCAAGTTTGCAATTCTAAAACTTTTGCTGCAACTTCTAAGCTTGGGTTCAGAGTGTATTTTGCCTTTTAAAAGACAGATCTTAATTTAATATCAAGGATGGATCAACATTTCAGTCTGGGGAGCAGGAGCGCTGGAGCTTAGAACATATCCCTTTGTGCCAGTGATAGAAATGCAGTCAGCGCCTGCCAGAATTTACATAGAGGGATTAGAATGCCAAGAGTGTCAGGACAAGAGATTATCAAGGCTCTTCGTTTGTGTGATTAAGAGGCCAGCAGGAGTTTATCATTCAGCTCATGCAGATAGAATTAGAAGCCAACTCTCAGACTATTGATAGGGCGTACCTTAAGGAAAACAGAAAGGGGTGCAGCTGATAGATTCAGGCCTGCTCCTTCCGCACATGCAGAATAATGCACTTTCAAACTGCTTTCAGTGCTCTTGGAAGCTGTGCGGAATAGCAAAATCCACTTGCAAACAGTTGTGAAAGTGGTTTGAAAACGCATTATTTTGCGTGTGCGGAAGGGGCCTTTTTTTGAGGACTTGAGTTCTAGAACTAGAAAACTATTTCAGCATTGTCTGAAAGCAAGGCACAAAGTGGGCAAATTCTGGCCATCTAGGAAGCCCTGCCTGTATGTTACCAGCTAGAGTTGTCATTTGCCTGTAGTTGGTGGGCAACCTCCAGACCCCCAGACTCAAAGCTCTGCCATGGTTCCACTGGAAGCAAAAATGGGGTGCGGGTTGATGTTGCCACATCAGTTCTGTCTGTACTTGTAAGTGACACTAGGCCTTTCCCCACTTACGGTTTGCAGCGTGCTACTCTCAGCGTGAGCAATTTCTGCCGCGGGGTCGTGTTCCCCACTGCCCCGCGCGGGGCAGTCAGAAGGTGCCGTTTCTTCAGCGTCAGAAATTACGCGCGCTGAGGGGACATTAGAGCGCAGAGTTGGGGCAGCTGCGTTGTCGCCGCCTGGACTCATGGGGAGCGCTGCTGGACCACGTGCTATTTGGGGAGAGTAGCGCGCAGCAAACAGTAAATGGGAAAGGGGCTACTGTGACACTATAAAAATTTCATGAAACGTCTTTGATTTTTGCAATAGGGGTCAGGGATTTCCTACAGCTGTGGTGGTGAACCTTTGGCACTCCAGATGCTCATGGACTACAAATCCCATCAGCCCCTGCCAGCATGGCCAATTGGGTGATGGGAATTGTAGTCCATAACATCTGGAGTGCCAAAGGTTCGCCACCACTGTCCTACAGCATTGTAACAGCACTTCTGGATAGAGTTGCCAGGTTCTCCTTGGCCACTAGTGGGTGATGGAGGGAAGGTTTCCAGATCCAGGTTGGGAAGCACCTGGAGGTTTGTGGATGGGTCCTGGGGAGGACAGGAACCTCAACGGGCTACGATGCCACAGAGCATCCATTTTCTCCCGGGAAATTGATCTCTTTAGACTGGAGTTGGGATGTAATTCCAGAGGATCCCCAGGTCTCACCTGCAGGCAAGCACCCCTACCTCTGTGTATCAGTGGTGTCATCATGATGTCATTCCACCCTGTTTTTGCTCTCTTTGAAACAAAGACAGAGCCTAGCAACCCCATTGTCACCACTGCTTTGGCAAACACCGGGAGTTTTTGAAAGAGGTGCCTGGGGAGGGTAGAGTTCTGCGTGGTGTTCTAGGACTTTCCCTAATCCCTCTGGAAATTACCATAGAGACATAAGGAAATTCCTAGAGTATCACTATTTCCAGCCATTTTTCTCCCTTCCTTAATTTCTTTAGTATGCAGGATCGGGGTGAGGGTTGCTGGCTGTTGGTAGCCAAAGTGAAAGCTTCAGCAGTCCCTAAAAGGGAGACAGTCAGTGGGCTAATAGGAGGCCCTGCCTGAATCTTCAGAAGGCAAATGCTGCCCTTTTTTGTGGCCCTGCATCATAATCGGAGAATATTTCAGCAGTGCCTCATTCGCCAATTGGCTTAAATCACTGCAGCACTGCCTGAATAGGAAACACCGGTGAGCAAATTCTGGCCTTCTTTGAGTCCTTGCATTGGCCTCTATCAAAAGAAAGTTTTTTTTTAACAGCAGTGGGAAACAGGCAATAGTAACTACTGCATCAGTAATCAGCGATACTCAAGGCTATTGTCCCAGTAAATGTGCAACACACACAAAAAAACAACAACTCCAAGGCTGCTTTTTAAGTGGAAAGAATTTTAAAAGAAAAAAAAATATATTCATACATATCCCTCCCATTTCAATTCTCCTTCGAGCCATAATTATGCTTATATTACCAATGGCTGGTGAATTTCTTTGGGTTTGACAATTTAAAGCCACTCATTATCTTGCAAGGATAGCTACGGCCAGAAGGCAGAGCGTTCAAAGGGTCTATAAGTTGTACTGGGATAATGTGTGGCAAATTGCAAAGCACACCGTCTTTGAATAAGAACTCCTTTTTAAAAAAGAGAGTTTGGCTTGTTTGCTGTGCCATAAAACCCCACAAATGCCTCTTGATTGTGCATTGCATCATCAATTGCACTGTTTGTTATTCAAATTACTCAGTGCTTATTCGCTGTATTGGCATGTGCCCTGTGAGTTAGCAATCTATGCATAAAGTCTCAGTGGGCTATGATTATTTCTCGAGGAACAAAGACAGGAGGCAAACACTAGGCTGACAAAATACCGCTGAGTTTGGGTATGTGCTCCTGGATCCACTGTGATTTTCTTTCTAAGTTTTCCTTGATGCTGAGGTGACTCAGCTTCAACAGCACAGGAAAAAGCTGCTAGTTGGCTCAGAACAGGGTCCTCCAATGGCTTTCTCCCTCAGCATGGTGTAGTGCAGTGGTTCTCAACCTGGGAGTCGGGACCCCTTTGGGGGTCGAACGACCCTTTCACAGGGGTCGCCTAAGACTCTCTGCATCAGTGTTCTCCATCTGTAAAATGGATGAATGTTAGGGTTGGGGGTCACCACAACATGAGGAACTGTATTAAAGGGTCGCGGCATTAGGAAGGTTGAGAACCACTGCTGTAGTGGTTAAGGACGGTGGACTCTGATCTGGAGAACCGTGGGCGATTTCCCACTTTAAAAAAATGCTGAGGCAAACCGGTCTCGTATGAATTGCAGCTTTTGAGAGCGCAGCGCTCTCCCCACTTCAGCTTGTACCGTAGGAAAGCTTCGCTGTCTGCTGCGGCTGCAGAGAAGCAGCACTCACCACATCTGCGCGTTCGCTGGTGATCGGCAGGGCGGGTCTTTGTTCTGATTGGCTGGAGCGCAGCTCTGGAGGCTGAACTTTCCGGGCTTCCCCATTGCCCCGCGCGTCATCCAAAAGGCGCTGTTCCAAACAGCGCCAGAAATGACGCACGCTGAGGGGGTGCGAGAGCGGCAGAGTCGGGGCGGCAGCTAGGACCAGGGACCACCAAAAAGTTCTTTCCAGAAGAGTGTGATGCTCTTAGGGAGGGGGGGTCTACTGGGAGAGGTAGTGCCATAGATTCAATGATTCTGGACCATTTAGGGTTCTAAAGTTAAGTACTTGAACCTGATCTGGTATTCAATTTGGAGCCAATGAAGCTGGCAGAGCACTGTTTTGAATGAATGCGCTCCATGGGATACCCAAAAGGACCAGTCCTGCCACATTCCGGACCAGTTGCAGTTTCTATCCAGTGGCATTTCAAAATGGGATGATACTCCCCCTCCCAACCTGACACATTTTTATTCCAGGAAAAAGGAGCACTTTGTAGAAAATGAAGCCAAGAGATGATTTTGCATCCAGGAAAAAAAAAGATGTAATAATAGTGTTAATTTTGCGATCAATGTAAACCACATTGCCATACATTGGCCTCAAAGATGGATAAACTTCAATTATGTTCATATAATTGAATTAGCACTGACAGTTTTCAAAATATAAATGTAGGCAGGAAATCGAGGGGGGGGGGGCTCATGAATTCTCATTAAAAAAACAAAGGGCAAAAAGGATACTGAAGTCTTAATGGGATATATTAGGATACTGAGGGACACTGCCCATTATGAAAACCTGTATTTTTGTGTTGTGATAAGAAATCATTAGGACTACGGAACTGAAAACAAACCAATGTTCAGGCATTCCAGACCTCTTAGTACTGAGACTTCCCGTGACTTTCAAATCATTTGGCAGTTTCTTACTGAGGACAGGTTGCTCCTTAACCCTTCTCTCTGTGTATTTGCAAGTTGTTCTGAATTTGCTAAGTTGGTGGTGGCGAACCTATGGCATGGGTGCCAGAGGTGGCACTCAAAGCCCTCTCTATGGGCACGCACAAACAGGGTCGCCCCCCCCCCCACCATATCTAGGCTGGCCTGGGCCACTGGACTCGATTATTAGCATTAAACCTAAGTCCTAATTTTGGGGAAGCAGTGTAGGTAACCCTGTTAAGCGCTGTTAAACCCCACTGATTTTCATGCGAAGAACTAAAGCGTGATCCTTTACCTGGGAGTACGCTCGGTTGCTGGCAATGGGGCTTGCTTTTGAGTAAACCCTCCTAGGGTAGTGATTCACCCGTTGGAAGAGTTGCACGGTTGCTTCAAAGCAAAGCCACCGACTACCACCAAGCTTACTCCTGAGTAACGCACGCCTCGGAGCCAACTGTTTTTTTCTAAACAAAAACCTCAGTATTCAGGTTAAATTGCCATGTTGGCACTTTGCGATAAATAAGTGGGTTTTGGGTTGCAATTTGGGCACTCGGTCTCAAAAAGGTTCACCATCACTGTGCTAAGTCCTGAATACTTCTTAAGCATACTGGTTGTTGATGGATGGTCTCAGAGCCCAATGGGATGTACTTAAACATTTACTGATTTTATGCTTCTCAGGGCTTGCTGCTTGGAGCTGGGAAGAATGCCATCAGGTAGATTCGCACATTAGATAAGTGGCTGATAACCTTTGTATCTCTGAAAAATAATTCCAATACAGTGATTTTTTTTTCAAGATGCTGATGCCAGTGAAGTGCAATTGAAGTCAGTGGACCTTCTCCGCAACCCCAGAGTAACTGCTGAGCTCCTTTTGCTTTGATCTATTTCTCTGAAACCAGGCAGCGAAGGTATTTCCAACGCTTCAGCTCTGCAAACCGAAGAGCTAGAGGTGAAACAATTATTTTCTGTATTTTAATTATCTTTTAATTATGGCCCCTGTCATTAGTTCGGCGAGAGCTGCTGGCTGTGTTATTACTTCATTGTCAGGGGTAAAGTCAAAGGAAAGCTGTTTCCTTGCAAATCCCTCGTCCATAGTCATGTTGAGAACTTGGGAAGCATCTTTCATCAATTGGTTTGTGCATGAGAGGACAGGATAGATTGTCCTTCCCTCCGGGGGCCCTCCTAGTTGAGCATGAGAGAAGGGAGCCTTAGAAGGGAGAAATAATTAAAAGAAAGCTCAGCCCCACCGACTTGAGAGCCCTCTAGGCATCCATGTATTTTTCCCCTTAAATCTACTGTTGTTTCTCCGCTCTCCTTCACTGTATTCGTACCCAGCCTTATAAAGGCAGCCTGGACAGTTCCAGATGAATATTTATTTCAGTACAATTTGCTCCAAAGAATTACAAGGAAGCTCTGTGGCACATTTTGTTTGGCTTCGTTTAACCCCTAAGCAGGCAAGCACAAGACTGGTTTGCAGGCGCAAAATGTTGGTGGCTACTTGTAAAATGTGTCTACGGCCCTTTCCGCACGGGTGCTGTACGGGGGTGCGTTGGCATAAACAATCCCGACGCACCCCCCCGCCCCGGGACCATTCGTATGGTAGGGCTGCAGGCGGCAGCGCAGCCTTCACACAGGCTGCGCCGTCGCTGAATGCCGTACCTTGTCTCCTGGCTTCCGGCGCGTCGCAGAGGCCAGGGGACACCCCCTGCAGGCTGGAGAGGTGGCTCTGGAGTTGCAGGTCAGGGGGGCGTGTCCCCTGGCTTCTGCAACATGCCGGAAGCAGTGACGGTGTTCAGAGATGGGGGGAAATGGCGCCTTCCAGCCACTGCCGTTCGCATGGCAGCGGTTGGAAGATGCTGCTTCCGAAAAACCTTGCTCAGGGAGCGAGGTTCAGAAGCAGCGTCTTCGCACCGCTTGGGGGTGGCAAGGCCGGTGCTGTTGCCCTGGGGCGCTGTATTCCACCGTGCGGAAACAGCCTACTTGTTAGGGTTGCCAATCCCCTGTGGAGAATATTCCACCCCTGCCCCTCATTTCCCACTGCTGCTTAGGGAGGCAGAAGGAGATTTAAAAAACAAAACAAAAATAGCTATTGGGCCAATAGAGGGACATCACTTACTGGGAAAACCTGAATTCTAAGGTACTATGTTGAAATCTTTTTTGTAAGCCACATAATGTATGAATTAGAAGTCGGTCAAATTTTTAGCAGGGCTTGAAATCTAAAAGAAAACAGCAGAAACTAATATTATTAAAACAAAAAAAACTGAATGAATTTTTTTTTATTATATGCATTCATCTAGGGTTAATTTTCAGTCAAATATGACATAGCTGGAAGTCATTGTAGAGTGTGTAATGGGTTGTATTTTGTTGTGTTTAAACTTTTGTTGTTGTTGTTGGTGTCTATGTATATGTTTGTTTTTTATGTGAGAAAAATTAAAATTATTATTTTAATTATTATTCTATATTATTATTCTATATCCACTCCCTCCCCCCCATGATGCCCCTCTCTGATTCCGTCTATACCATCCTTCTACCAACAGTTGGATCGGGCGCCACCCAAATTTCTGTGTGTTGCTGCCAGTGTGTTTTAAATGATTTTAATGTTTATATGTTTATATTTTATCACTGTATATTGGGTGTTGCCTCTTTTGGCCTTATTGTTCACTGCTCAGAGCCCTTCGGCGGTTGGGCGGTAGAGGAAAATTAATAAATAATAATAACTTTAAAAAGTGAACAGACTTTCTCATGTGCAACTCCCATGCTCTCAGACCAGGATTGGAAGCTACAAAATATTGCCTGTTGGGGAGTACTGAATCCTGTGATCATAGTACTGTCATAAACTCTACGATTTTAAACATAATAAAAACTTCCCATTGTGATATTATCCTCCGATTGATTGGCTCAGTGGATCCCAGATAGCATCATTTTAAAACCTCAATGAGCAGAGATTTAATAACAGCCACAACAGCATCAATAAAAATAGTGATGGTAGCAGTAGTAGCAATAATAGGGGGTTTTTTTGCTTATTTTTGTTACATCCTCCCTAATGGTGGCCCAAAGCAGCTTATCACATTGCTTTCTCGTACTTCACATCAATTCCACAACAACCTTGTGATATAGATAAGCCAGAGAGATTGCAATGGGCATGGAAAAGCTTTCAAGGCAGACCAGGGATTTGAATTTGTTGTCCCAGGACCTGTCCTGACATTCTAATCACTATTCCATCCAGACAAGTGTTGACTTTGCTGCTTGAAAGGCTTAAATTACAGAGAGCTGGGAGGACCTCTACCTTATGTGAGGTTCCCTTAGATTTTTTAAGAAGGTAGGGCAGTGTTTAGCCTTCCCAGTTCCAGAGGTGGGATCCAGCAGGTTCTCACAGGTTCCCAAGAGTAGGTTACTAATTATTTGTGTTGCCGAGAGGGGGTTACTAATTGGTGATTTTGCCACATGATTTTTGCCCTAGTTACGCCCCTCCTCTCAGCAGTAGCGCACAGAACTTGAAGCAGTCTAGCAGGAGGTGCACCGGCGTGCGTGGCAGCCTGCGTCTGCGTGCATTTGTTTCCTGCCCAAGGACCAGCGCAGCGGCTGTGTCCTTGCCACAGCCCCGCCCAGGAATGCCCCGCCCCCAGAATGCCCGGCCATGCCCCCGTCATGCCCCGCCCAGCCCCATTGGCGCTACGCCACAGTTTGAATCCCACCACCATGGGAACCTGTTACTAAATTTTTTGGATCCCACCACTGCCCAGTTCTACTCAAAAGTGGCAACCAGAGGCTGTGGCTTGTTGATTTTTGTGGACTCTGGATCTTCCAGTACTAATCACATGACCACTGTCACATGACTTTGATGACACATACATGCAACTCAGTGGGTCCTAAATTAATGGTGGTTTCCAAGTTTGGAAAAGTTGAGGACCACTGAGCTATATTACATGGGAGTTAAATTATTCTTTTAAAAAACAGATACATCCACAGATTAAAATGCATGGGACACCACAAGTTTACAATAGAAGACTGAAAGGGTCTGGAAGAAATATTATCACATCACTGCCTCAGAGATGTGTTGTATTACACCAAGGCTGACAGAAATTCTCTGAACAGAGATCTATGATCTACTGACCTGCTTATGATTAAATGTTAAGGATTAGGACTCTAATTGCCCAGTAAACACTTCCAAAAATGCTGTCCCATTATGAATATTTTCCTGCAGTAACGTAAATGGTGTTCTTCTCTATATAATGGTTCTATAATCAAGAAAACCTGTGTTCTAAGTCTGAACACCAAAGAATTGTTACTCCCCAGCTCTGGATTTGAACATGAACCATCAACATGAACATCTCCGAATGAACAAAAATGGCCATTTTCCACATGGATACATCTTAAATACATCCCATGTGGTGAAATCAAAGTCTACATTCTACCTTATGAACCTTAGCCTTCAGATATTTGGCAAATACTTTTTTATTCTGGATAATGTTTAGTATTTGATCTATTTGCTGTGTAGTTTCTGTGGGATGCTCAGTTATCCACTGATTTGACTCCCATCCCTCTTACAGTCAGTAATTGTGAAATCTGAAAATTCAACTTATTGTTCTGCATTTGAACAACTCAAATGTGTCTGATAGCAGAACTAAGACAAATTGGTATATAGTAGAAGGTACACTTAATTGTCTACCAAGGCACAACCAAATCTTTCCAGTAAAATGGCTTCTGATCAAAAACCTAGCTAATTGGCAGGCATTCCTGTCAAACGTTGAATGGCAACATCAAAAAATTTTATGACCATGAGCCACCATTTGACACCATGAGCATCCATCTATCTATCTTGTAAATGCAATATGTAAAAAGTAAAAAAAAAAAGTAATGGTCCAATGATAAGTTGTTTACTTTTACACATAATGAATAATCCACGTCCAGTGTACTTTGAAACTGGATTTTACTGTGTAAAATGGCAAAACACACTAGGCGTCACCTGGATAGCTGGTTTTTATTTTGGGCCCAAAGCCAAAATGCTTTCTAAAATGCATTGAAAGTAGACTGAAATTCAGCATGTGAGAATTTCGTTCATTCATTTCTTTCTTCCCAATACAAAGTACCTTTAAAATATTCATCCTTTGATGAGGTTCTTATATTCACTTTACAGAAAAATTTATGCTACAAATCAAACCAATAAACTAAATAAAGCTCAAGATGGGAATGACTGCTCAGGCTCTAAATGTAAAACAAAGTTATTACCTTGTATCAGTGGACTGGACCGAAATACTAACTATATAAGCAAGCTTGGCTAAAAGTCCAATTTGTTCATTTGTCTAAATATACTCAACCTCCCACTCCAAGCCTGGAGTTTAAAGAACACTGTCCAATCGTGCAAACCTTTCCAAAACAAAGAAAGATAATCAATGTCAGAAAAGTTGTGGAGCAAGCCAGCACGGTGACATATTTTATCTGGTAATCCACTGCTCTAGTACCTTAACCACCACTCCAAGCAGGTGGAAGTTAGAGGACCATTGAACACTGCAAATTCTCCCAATGCATCACAATTACCCAAACACCTGTGCTAAATAACTTTGTGCTGAGCTCCTGTGAAAATTCACAGAGCACTCAATAGCCCTTGAAATTTCTCATTGGAAACTTCTGGCAGAACGGCTGAGTACTCCCACATATGTGGCTCTGACTACGAAGCATGTAAACAAATTGGTTCGAGAGCCTTCCAAGGCTGCCTTTTCATTGTCTGAAAGATGGTAGGCAGACCCTTTGGGAGTCTGCTCTTTATTGGGCTCTCTAATTCTGGGCAGTTGGAACTGCTCCATAAAGGCTTTGTGGCTGAAGATGGAACTAGACAAAAGTCCCTTGGTTGGATCATGGACACTTCTGAACTATTATCAGCTCCACTCAGAATGAACCTAAAGCGGCTCCATGCTGAGCTGACTCTACAGTTCGCTGCAGCTTCAGGGCCACCTGCACAAGACAGTGCGAGTGGTCCTGAGCCTCCACCGGCATTAATTATGCTGATAGAAAGCCGCTTCTGCCGCCGTGCAGAAACGGTCGAAGAGAAGTTTCAATTTATACCCTACTTTTCTCAGTTGTATGGCATCTCAAACTCCTTCCCTTCCTCTCCCCAGAACAATCACCTTGTGAGGTAGGTGGGGCTTTGAGAGTTCTGAGAGAACTGTGACTAACTAGCCCAAGTTCACCCAGCAGGCTTCATGTGGAGGAATGGGAAATCAATCCCCGTTCTCCAGATTAGAGTCCAGTGCTCATAACACCTACACCATGCTGGCTCTCTGAAACGTGTACTGCTCCTTCTTTTTCATTTCAGACATTGAGTCCTGATCTTAGAGATTTGTGCTGTTTAAGTAACTTCAGACTTTCAAATCAAATTTAATTAGTGTGGTCTTAAACCAGCAGTATAAAAGAAATACATAAAATGGAAAACACATAAACACTACAGCCAATTAAGAAGAAGAAGAAGAAGAAGAAGAAGAAGAAGAAGAAGAAGAAGAAGAAGAAGAAGAAGAAGAAGAAGAAGAGTTTGGATTTAATTTCCCCCTTTCTCTCCTGCAGAAGACTCAAAGGGGCTTACAATCTCCTTGCCCTTCCCCCCTCACAACAAACATCCTGTGAGGTGGGTGGGGCTGAGAGAGCTCCGAGAAGCTGTGATTAGCCCAAGGTCACCCAGCTGGCGTGTGTGGGAGTGCACAGGCTAATCTGAATTCCCCAGATAAGCCTCCACAGCTCAGGCGGCAGAGCTGGGAATCAAACCCAGAGCTGGGAATAAAACATTCATCTTTGTGCACCACCTGATTCCTGTGACCAGAAGCCATGCAATGCCTCTGTTTGGCATAGCACCAAGAAGAAGGCCATCAATTACACTTATGATCAAATGGGCTTTGTTCTAATACTTCTATTCCAGTGGTGCTGTTCTTTGTCCACTGCACAAGCAGTCTCCCACTGCATACCTCATTCTGCTGTTGTGAGGCCTTATTACGTCATCATTATCATCACTCAGAATCCCAGGGCCCAGGCTGCTTTAGAGATCCATAAGCAACATGCTCCTTGGCACCGTGTGGCATTAAATATGGCATCCACCAGGCCTTGTAAAACCATGATACACACTCCAAAGAGCCACACCCCAATCCACTGAACAATGGTGGCTGTCCCTTTAAGTGTCACCCAGGCAATGATATATGTCCCTTTAATAGCTGACTATCAGACAATTAACTGCCTGGTGGCTCCCCCCTTGGGGTAGTAAAGGAAGATTCTAGGGTGAAACTGCTGGAAGATTGGCATTGGTAGAGGAAAGTTACTGGGCATGACTCAGGCATGACTAGGGCCTTTAAAAGGCTAGAGCACAGGTGTCAAACTCGCGGCCCTCCAGATGTTATGGACTAAAGTTCCCATCATCCCCTGCCAGCATCGTGCTGGCACGGGATGATGGGAACTGTAGTCCATAACATCTGGAGGGCCGCGAGTTTGACACCTGTGGGCTAGAGAGAGGAGTCCAAGGGAGTGCACACACAACCCTTTTCACAGTTTAGAAGAGCATAGTGTAAGGAGGAGGAGGAGGAGGAGGAGAAATTAGGTGCTGTTAGTTGCTGTTAAGAAGAAGAAGAAGAAGAAGAAGAAGAAGAAGAAGAAGAAGAAGAAGAAGAAGAAGAAGAAGAAGAAGAAGAAGAAGAAGAAGAAGAAGAAGAAGAAGAGTTTGGATTTATATCCCCCCTTTCTCCCACCCTACAGTCCCTACCCCTCTGTCTGAAGCAATAGGAAACAAATTGGACCTGGTGCACAACAGCGGCAGCTTGAGACGTTACAGGTCTTACCAATAAATATTGGCTAGTTGGCAATTCTAGTACCTGTCGCCAAATGAAACAGTGGTAATTGCCCCATACAGGTACAATCCACTCTTCATTGCTGCTATCACTATCCTCACACAAGAGCATAAAGTTCCTTACTTCTTTGCCACCTCTATTCCCCTCAAAAATAGAGCAGCAAGCTGCACATGCCCTATAGAGTTTTTTGAACTCTTACGAAATTAGTTCCTCTCATGAGAGTTTGACTATCCATTTGGTTACCCTGGTAACAGGCAACTAGAAATAGAGGCTGGAAGAAGATATATCCCAAGAGTTTGGGAATTAGCATGTGTGGCTTACCACAACACCCCTTCCCATTTATTGTAAAAATAAGAGTGTGCCTCTTAAAAATAACAAGCCAAACAATTAGACACATGCTCATAGTCATTATAGAGAATAACAATGGTATAAATTTACAGTTGTGTCTCATTTTTTCCTGCCAACCCTCCACCCTTAAACATTCAAAACAAATACTGCCTTTAGTTGTCTCCCTTCATTCAAGCATACCATTTTTCTAAGTCCTTTTACACATGTTTGGTCTCTTCAAGTCAAGTGTACATTATCTTTGGGGCAGATTCTCAGTTGCACACAGATTTTCCCCACTCCCAAATTCACAGCGCCGCAGATGAGTGAGTTCCTGTACTTTCCAAAAGCAGGGAAAGTTAGACCTTTTCCCTGCCTGCTTAGGGAAAGCAGAGGAGATGGCCATGCTGTTACTCTCTCTTGGGGCTTTTTCACTTCTCCAAACCTTCCCCATCCTAGTTTCATATCAATCAAAAGGGCTTTTTAATTTTTGATATGAAGTTTAGGGGTCTATGGGTGGAGTAAAGGACCACGCCAGCAAAGTAACATTGGAAAAGTCAGCAAACAAGCAAACAAAAAATGGCTGTGTGACCAGAAACAGGGAAGTGGAAGATGGACAGTATTTTCATTGGTCCCACCCAGTATTTTCATCGGTCCCACAGTAAGCGGAGGGTTTTGTTTTTTTAACAGTGGTAGTGTAGATCTACTGCTGGAGCAATGGACCCTTTTAATCCAGTGAATTAATGCTAAATCAAAAAGGAGGAGCAAAAAGAAAGGACCAAAAAGGGGGTTGGAAAGAAATCAGCAAGGCCAAGGGGGCAGGGGGCAGAGAAAATGACAGATTGGATCAGATCAGCGATGGATACTTCACAGTAGGGTAATCAAATCAAAATGGAAAACTGTGGGAAAACCCAACTGCAAAGCACCCAGCCATGTTCTCAACAGTAAGTGCCCAAAAGATCCTAAGTCTGGCCAGAAGTTTGCTTGACTTTAGTTTTCCAACTTTTAATAACCAAGATTTCCAAAAACAACTAATTTCCTCTTCTCCAGGGAAAATGATCTCTGTTCACTGGAGATTACTGTAATTATTCTGGGGGATCCCCTCCCCAGGTCCCATTTGGAGGCTGGCATCTCACTTGGAATCCCTGCAATAACTCAGTAAAGCAGGTCACTATTATCATCTTCGTATTGTTGATTGGGGCACTGAGGGGTTTTGGCCAAAGACTACACTGAGAATTCTTGTTGGAACTGAGATTTGAGCTGAGGATATTCTGATGCATAGCTCTGTCTTCTGGATCCAAATCAGATAAAATATTGGCTGTTTTTAAAAAAGTAATTTACCCAGGAATGCAGAGACCTGGTTTGGATCAGGACCATGGTGAGAAAGAAGGGTGACTAATCCTTTGTATTATTCTCCAGATCTAAAATGATTCTAGGGAATCACTCTTTACTATTGGGACAATGTATGTAGACATCGTAACACTATATGCAAGGCAGATTTGATATCCCAGTGGGAGAAATAGCAATACCCTAGGGACTTCTAAGATGGAGAAAATTGCCTTGGGGAAGATTGTAAAGCTTCCCTTGTACCACTGTCCTTATTCAAATTTATTTTATTAGATTTGATATCTCACACTTTCCCGGCACAAGGCCGGGTCCAGGGCGGCTAACAATTAAAATAATTCCATACAATTAAAAAAACAACATTTCTAATGAATAAATAATTCAAGACCTGGTCCACAGCTTTTTAAACAATACTGGTAATGCCTTACACATTCTCAGTATATTGCTTGGTTTGTCGTCGTCATCTACTGGTTCCTCATATCAAGAGACAGGGGCACACTATTCTTTCCTTGCTTTTGAGTATGTCAGCAGACTCATGGTCTCAGAGTATCGTGCCACAGCACAGGGGCTAGAATTCAGGGCCCTGCATCATCTGATAGGGTCATCCTCCTTTTATTTTACCAAGTCAGAATGTTTACAAGACTGCATCTTCCTTCAACAGTGCCAGCATTTCGCTTCCAGAACCTTTACAATTCCCACAGAGAAACAGCATTTCTGAGAATGGCCTTGTCAAAAGATAAAAATCTTGACCAGCAGTTAACAGCAGGGGGGAGGGCTATTAATTTGAGTGGCTGCTGTGTAAACCTTTTAAAAGTGAGGAAAAATAGTCTCTCTCTTGTGCTCCTTGTGATTGCAACGCTATTGATCACCAGTGCTTGAGAATGTAGTGTGAGAACTTGTTATAACGATGCATGGGGAACAATCAATATAATAATGGACTTCTGCTGGTTTATTTCTTCAGCTGTTGCCCAAAATGTGTCCTCTGTGCACACACACATTGCTGGATTCCACACAGCCTAAATATAACATCTTTAGGATATTTTAAAAAGCGTTTTGGGGAAGAACTTTGCACAGCTCTCTTCCCCAAAATGAGTTCAGCCTGTTATATTCCTCTCAAGCCAGGTATCTTCCCTCCCAACCCAGGATGAAAACAATTCCTGTCTGCTGAGCAAATGTCAGCAGGCCAGAAACCCTTTGTTTCTTCTACCCAAACCTCTTTCTTTGGTTTCCACCATTCACACCCGCCATTTTGCGTGCTGCAGCAGATTCTCCGTGGAGATTCCCTATGAAGGTTTCCTCCGCTTGCAGCTGATCCGTTTGCTATTTCACTGTAAAAAGTAGATGAATAAAGTTTGTCTTGCCTAGGAATCATGCGAATGTGTCATTTTTTTCCTTTTTTTGTTCTGAGGAGGATGTTTGATTAGAGAAGACATGATTAGAGAAGTTGCAATATGCATGTATTTGTGTTGCAGTAGCTTTGCAGACAGTCCCCTCAAAACAAAAGAAGAGGAAAAAATGACACAGGCAAGACAAATTTTATTCATCTACCTTTTACAGTGAAATGCAAACAGATGAGCTGCAACCAGAGGAAACCTCCGGGGAGTCTCTTCACGGAGAATTTGCTGCAGCATGAAAAATTATGAGCACTGCTGTGAAACTGACAAGAGCTCTGTGCAGCAGGTGGGGAAAAGAGTTGATAGCACTTGTGTACTCCTATGCTGTGAGAACACAAAATGACAAAACGGATCTTTTTAGAACATCCTAAACATGTTATATTTATGGTGTGCAGAATCCACCATACAGATGTTAGTAAAACAATAGGTCCCAAATTCAATCCCCCCCAATTGGCCATGCTGATGGGCTGATGGAAATTGTAGTTCATGAACATCTGGAGAGCCGCAGGTTGCAGACCCCTGGTATATGCCATTTCCCAGATGCTATGATTATAACAGGGTATTCTATACCTAAAAGGAAGATTAGGCTTATCGGTCTCCCATATGTGCCATCAAGAAAAAGAGGAGATTATATTAAATCCACATACAAGTTACAGTTATATGTTTGGAAATTTTAAAGAAACCCTTTTGTGTACAATCACTTATTTCCCCTGAAGGATTACCTCACATTCAGGGTTTTCGATAAATATGTAAGGACTTCCTTATGATATACACAGTGGTGGGATCCAAAAATTTTAGTAACAGGTTCCCATGGTGGTGGGATTCAAACTGTGGTGTAGCGCCAATGGGGCTGGGCAGGGCACGACGGGGGCATGGCTGGGCGTTCTGGGAGTGGGGCATTCCTGGGCGGGGCTGTGGTAAGGACACAGCTGCTGCGCCGGTCCTTGGGCAGGAAACGAATGCACGCAGGCACAGGCTGCCACGCACGCTGGTGCAGTTCCTGCTAGACTACTTCGTTCTGCACGCTACTGCTGAGAGGAGGGGCGTAACTAAGGCAAAAATCACGTGGCAAAATCACCAATTAGTAACCCCCTCTTGGCACACACAAATAATTAGTAACCTACTCTCGGGAACCTGTGAGAACCTGCTGGATCCCACCTCTGGATATACATGCCTATAGGTCCATCTCTTCTGATCTGCCATTCCGCCACATTCACAGTGTGAAAAGTACTGTCTGTTTGCGGATCCTGGTTTTAGTGATGCTGTCATGGCAGGTGTTTTGTGCCATGCCAGCTGCTCAGCTGGTTTTCCAAAATGGCTCACAAAGCTCCGGAAAGGTTAATAACTGCTCTCCGTTTACAAAAGTCCCGACAAGGCTGGTGGCTTCCCTTTACCATTATGAAGCTGATAATAACAGCCGCGACCTCTTCCTTCTGACCATTTGGCTATTTGCATGGCACCAAAGAAACTCCAGTGCCCTGGAAGTTAATCTGTACATGGCTTGGCAGGAGAGCAAGCCTGCTGGCTTGTTTTCAGGTCTTTGCCGCATTGTTTTGAAGTATGGAAACAGCTGAAAAATCAGCACTGGCGGCAGAGTGCTGAGCCAAAGTTGACTGCTGTCATTATACAATAAAACAGCACGTTGAATTTCCCCTTTTCTAATTGAACAGCTTAAAGCCCCAGCGGACATGAGGGACTTGTTTATGGATCGCTTGTCAGATCAGGAGCTGGAAGGTACTACAGGGAGCTAGTAAAGGAACGAGAAGCCGTTTAAAATCCATTGTAAAGTCTTCTTTGCCAAATTAATGAGCAAAGCCCTGTGAGCTCCGGTGGCTTCAGAAAGTAGAAGCAGCTCACCTGCGTCACCCCTTATTTCTGCTCAACTGCAAACGTGGAGAGACAAAAAAAATTAAAAGGGGCCATTTGTTTGCAGAGTAATTCCCAATCTGTTAGCATTAATTCTACTCACCAGTTTCACATGCACAACCATCACTTAGGATTATTTCAAATAAGATGACTTTCCTTCTTGGATCGCTTCTCCATATGCTTATTGGGTTTTTTTTGACATTCGAGCTGTGTACAGATTATTGTGTGTGTGGCTACATTGTAAAATCCCCCCCTCCTCCAACTGAGACACCTCAGAAAGAAGGTTTCCTCCTTTTCTTTTGGACGTAGTTATTTTAATAGGAATGCTCTTTGAGAGCTGAAGTGCCTGAGGACCTGAAACTGGGGGAGTCTCACAAAGAAACCTCAGTTCAACCATTTCATGGCCAGAATCACTAGGATGTTGTGGGTTTTCCGGGTTGTATGACCGTGTTCCAGTAGTATTCCAGCCACAGCTGCAGGCAAAATGTCAGGAGAAAATAAGAACATAAGAACATTAGAACAAGCCAGCTGGATCAGACCAGAGTCCATCTAGTCCAGCACTCTGCTACTCGCAGTGTCCCATCAGGTGCCTTTGGGAGCTCACATGCAGGAGGTGAAAGCAATGGCCTTCTGCTGCTGCTGCTCCTGAGCACCTGGTCTGCTAAGGCATTTGCAATCTGAGATCAAGGAGGATCAAGATTGGGAGCCATAGATCGACTTCTCCTCCATAAATCTGTCCAAGCCCTTTTTAAAGCTATCCAGGTGAGTGGCCATCACCACCTCCCGTGGCAGCATATTCCAAACACCAATCACCCGTTGCGTGAAGAAGTGTTTCCTTTTATTAGTTCTAATTCTTCCCCCCAGCATTTTCAATGAATGCCCCCTGGTTCTAGTATTGTGAGAAAGAGAGAAAAATTTCTCTCTGTCAACATTTTCTACCCCATGCATAATTTTATAGACTTCAATCCTATCCCCCCTCAGGCGTCTCCTCTCCAAACTAAAGAGTCCCAAACGCTGCAGCCTCTCCTCATAAGGAAGGTGCTCCAATCCTTCAATCATCCTCATTGCCCTTCTCTGCACTTTTTCTACCTCTTCGATATCCTTTTTGAGATGTGGCAACCAGAACTGAACACAGTACTCCAAGTGCGGTCGCACCACGGCTTTATATAAGGGCATGACAATCCTTGCAGTTTTATTATCAACTCCTTTCCTAATGATCCCCAGCACAGAGTTTGCCTTTTTCACAGCTACCATGCATTGAGTTGACATTCCCATGGAACTATCAACTAAGACGCCCAAATCCCTTTCCTGGTCTGTGACTGATAGCACTGACCCTTGTAGCGTGTATGTGAAGACCCACAACAACCTAGTACAGTGATGGCGAACCTTTGGCACTCCAGATGTTATGGACTACAATTCCCATCAGCCCCTTCCAGCATGGCCAATTGCTGGCAGGAGCTGATGGGAATTGTAGTCCATACATCTGGAGTGCCAAAGGTTCTCCACCATGGACCTAGTAAATACCTTTTGTTTGAGGAAACCAGTTGGATAAGAATCAGTGGTTCCACCTGGGCTGTGATATTCCAGTAGTTCGGTTCATTACAGGCCTTGCTTGTCCTTGGCTGACCTGTCTAGGCCTGCCAGGACTGAGACTGCCCACTGTTAACTGATGGCTCATCTGTTGGCTCCAGGGACTCATTATCTCCAGCTGAGGCACTTCAGGTCATTGTGTCTGGTGAGGTGCAACAAGAGAGAGGTGACTATTTCCAGCTGCCAGAAAACAGCAGCTCCACATATTCGGAAAATCAAATCCTGCCATGTGATTCAGGCCGCACAATAAACAAGCAACTCCAGCTCGCTTCTGCCATGAACAAACCCACCAGTCTGACTCTACACATGCTAGGAAAGGAAATAGAGCAGGGAAAAGAATGGGCTCAGTAGTTTACACCTGGGACCTAAACCTTTATCATTCAGCATAGAAGTACAGAGAAACAGACTCAATATATTAACAACAACAACGGCAACACTAATAAATATGCCTTATGCCACTTGAATGATCTGCTTCAGGGAGCACATCAAGCAATATACAAAACAGGCCTGAAGAACTAATTAAAATCAAAATGAAAAATCAAACAGATAAGGTAATTAAAGAATTACAGTGGTGCTCGGAAGTTATGAGGTCAACACATCAGATTCAGAACAGGCAAAAGGAAGTATTCACACAGCACATGATGGGAATTCACTACCACAAGACATTGTGATGGCTGCTTGCAGAGGCATAGCTGGGCAAAGCTGCGCCCGGGGTTGCCTCTGCGTTTCCGCCCACCCCCCATGGGTCCCCGTACCACACATACACATACCCAGCACCAGCACTTACCTTATCCTGCAGGTATGATGGTGCGTGGGGGTGGCCGTGGTGCAGGTGGGGTGGGGGCAGAAAATGCGGAGCCCGCCATCCCCCCGTCTGCCTGACTTGAGTGGAGCAGAGAGGTTTCCCCCTGTTTAGTGCAGCCTACTCCCACGGCACAAGAGCCGGCGGCACCAAGCAGGCCGCCGCTGCCATCCCCCCTCTGCCCCATGGAGCAGACGGCCGCCTGCTCTGTGAGGCAGAGGGGGGTTTCCCTGGTTGATGCTGCCGGCTGAGGGGAGCCGGAGGAAACAGCCGGGTGGTCACCACCTGCACTACAACCGGGTGTGTGGGGATCATTTTTGCATCCCCAGTGTGACCTGGCGGGGGCACGTCCGGGGCAGATGTGCCCAGATGTCCCCATTGGCACTATGTCACTGGCTTCTTGTCTTTAAAGAAGTGGTGGGTTAGACAAATTCATGAATTGCTCCTTCAAGGGCTGCTAGTTTTGATGACTAAGTGGAACTCCATGTTCAGAGGCAGCGAATCTCTGAACGTCAGTTGCAGGGAAATCAACACAAGGGGCGGGAGATTGGCCTCTATGCTTTTCTGTGGTTGGCCTTTGTGATTCTGTTTTAATATTTTGGTGAGGGGATTCTGGAAGTTTGGGTCCCTTTTTAAAAATGTATCCTCTATCCCCCCCTCCCAATAGGCTATAGAAATGGGGAGAGATGGAATGAGGGCGGGGGGAAGAGAGAGAGGCTCTGACAAACAGCATCTTTCCTTCCTTCACATTTTAAAGAAATGTATGGGAAGGCCTGTCCTCTGGACATTCCTACAATCCCCAGAGATTCACAGAACTAAATTCTCAGTAAAACTCTAGCCCATTTCACTCATGCAGCATAATGCACTTTGACAATTGTTTGCAGGCGGATTTTGCTATTCCGCACAGTAAAATCCAGCTGCAAAGTGCCTTGAAAGTGGATTGAAAGTGCATTATTCTGCATGTGTGGAAGGGGCCTCTTTTTATTCAGCAATATAAAGAATGGCAGCATACAGTTAGGAAGTCTTCTTCAACCTCCCAAAAGGAGTAACAGACTGACCCCATGCATGCAGGCAAGATATACCTAATAGAGAGCTAAGATGCCCGGGGGTTCCATCACAGGCCAGAAGAATCTCCTCCATAAGAGGACATTCAGCTTGTTCTAAATCCCTTTTATAGGGTATTCAAACTAATTGCCTGTCATGGCTGCAACATGTCACCCTGTATATACATAACTATGTATGTGACTACATGTTCTGCATGTCTGATACATGTTGCTGGTGTTTTGGCTGGAATGGATGCCGTAGATTTTATCTGCAAAGCTCTTATCAAAATGGTCGCAGAGGGGGTCAGAGCAGTCCAAATTCACCCCAATCTGTAACATGAAACTGCTTGTAAGCCTCGTTGGACATCATACTTTGGAATTAAACGGATGTTGACATTCTCCAGTTAAATAATTCTTACATTATTAGAGTCACTCTGAAAACCAGCATAACAATCGAAACTTGACTGGAAGAAGACCTTTCATCTTACAAATGGCCCAAAATGCTAGAGGTGAAATTCAAAGACTAAAACTGGCAAACAGCACTACCTATTTCCAGGGTTATTTGGAATTAAAATTTTCTCCCTTTAACTAAACTGTCCCAGCTTTGATTTGTAGCCCCATAAAAATAACACCTGCTGCTGTATGGACTAAAACCAATAATTCATCTCACCCAGTATGCCATATCCAATGGCAGCATTCTAAAGAACATTTACAAAAAAGCCACGTGGAAACTAGAAATTGCTTGTGGGCCCTCCCATTTGATAGCCCTGCAAAACAGAGGCATCCAAATGTTCATAGGAGATGGGTTGTTTTGCGAGAAATTTGGATTGGAAGTCTGACATTTGTGCCATTTGTGTAAACAAGAGCTATATTTTATAGCAGCACTTGTCTATTTCATGTATTGTCTACAGACTACCTCTACTCTAGCTTTTTAAACCATATATGCGATAGCGCAGGCCCTTTCCACACAGCAAATGTATAGCGGGTTGCAGTCAGGATAAAGTAATCTGCTTTCCTGTTCTTGTGTTTGCATGCATCCGTGCAGGCAGTAATTGGAGCCCATGGAAACTACCGCACTGGGGCGGTAGAGCCCATGGAAACTACCTTCGCACAGGGGTGTGTCTATTTTTTATTTACCTCCCACCGATGCGTAGCTATGTAGGCATGCACAAATGAACCCCCACAGCCATGCTGACGTCTCACGATACCACGATACGACCATCCGCACCTGCATGGCTTTGCCGATGTAAACTGTGACTTTTTTTAAAAAAGGAAAGCTCAGCCGAATACAGCGCCTCCTGCCCAGCCGTTCGCTCGCAAGCGGCTGCAATCCAGGATTTTTCAAAAGTCTTGTGAATAGCGCGATTATAAAAAAAACAGTTTGGGGAAATAACAAGGGGCAGACCCACTTTAGAGGAAGGATCTGTGCAAAGTGCCACCCCCAAACGATTTTTTCCCGTTCTAAACCCGTATTTAATGACCCATGTGGAGTGGGCCTCAGTCAAGCAAACATGATAGCCAAATGCATTGATCTGTCCCTGCATCCTGGGCGCACTTTCCAAGGTATAATCCACATGGTTTTAATATAGTCCTAAACAGTGGTGGGATCAAAAAATTTTAGTAGCAGGTTCCCATGGTGGTGGGATTCAAACAGTGGCGTAGCGCCAATGGGGCTGGGCGGGGCACGACAGGGGTGTGGCCGGGCATTCTGGGGGCGGGGCATTAATAATTTCTCTGTTACTGTAAAAAACTCTTACTGTAAAAAAAAGTTCCTAATTTCCAGCTGGTATCTTTCTGTCCATAATTTAAACTCATTATAGCAAGTCCTATCATCTACTGCCAACAGAAACAACTACTCCTCTAATTGACTGCCTGTCAAATACTTAATACTTTCAAATACTTAATTTTGTTTCTAGAAATCAAAAGAAGGATACTTTCCTTAAACAAGGAACTGTACCATATTTCTAAAACATGTTTTTAAAACAGCCCAACCGGGAGAATTATCCCGTTTTCTACCTTTGCTAACCAGACACATAGGAAACAACAGGACTTTATGATTTTTGGACCTAATGGAATTTCTAACGGAAAAGCAGACCCAATTAGTAGCCCCCTCTCGGCACACACAAATAATTAGTAACCCACTCTCGAGAACTGGTGAGAACCTGCTGGATCCCACCTCTGCTCCTAAATTTTTAAGTCTTCAATTGACTTGCAGTGAGACTTCTCTGCTGTTTAGCAACAGAATAATTAAATATATCCAATACTTTCTGGTGGAGGAATGGTGACAATCATGCCCTTTTGTAAAGGCACAAGTTTATTTTGATGCTTTTCCAGAACACTAAAGGACCAACAGCTCAGCTTTCTACCTGGGGACCATTATGAACTGCACCATTCTGTGCTCCATTTTCCAAAGCCCAGATTGCATTCTGGCTGCAGTGATGATGCTAACAGGTGCCTGGATAGATGTTATGGTTCCTTAGCGCTTTCCCCAATCATAGAAGTGAGTTGCCATGCTCAGTTCCACATTTGTGCAGCATAATTATTCTTCGAGTATCAGGCTTGGATGAAGAAACCCATGTTCTCAAGATTACTGGGTCGGGTCTTAGTCTCCCTCTTTCAGTATGCATGTGTGTATTTCAGCAGGCAAAAAAGATTCAGGTTGGTTGGATTCCAAGGATTTTCTGCTCTTAAAATGAACATAACCAATTGCAAAGATTTTTTAAATACTTCTATTCCATGCTAGGGAGATCTTCGACATGCCATGCCAATACTGGACCTTTAGGAAAGATGTAGGCAAACAGAAATTTTTCTCAAAAGAGGTCAATGAATGAAGTTTGGAAAACAAGGCCAATGAGGAAAGGGAAACGAAACAAATGCTTAACCTACAGAAGGCAGGAGAGGGGATTGCATTCTTTAAAATACCTGAATGGTTCTCACATATGTGAAGGGAAAGACTTATCTTTGCTGAGGGAGAGATCAGGACTAAATCTAATGGGCTAGTGAGATAGGTGGGTAAATTTCATCTGACTATTAGGAGAAACTTTCTGATAATAATATTATTTATTCGACTTACTAAACTGCTCTCCCCCAAAGGGCTCAGAGCGGTGTACAGGCAATAAATATCAGAATACAAAAAACATTGAATAATATCATTAAAACACATAACCCAATAAAAACAGTAGCAGCGATACAACCCACCACCTATTTGTTGGCGTCCAGTCCTAACCCCGGAGGAGACTGGCAGACAGCCGAAGAGAAACAGATGGTACATGGGCATCAGGAAGAGCCATTCTACAATGCCATTCTACAATGGAACTGATTAACTGGTGTGGGTGAATGGGAAATTCCTTTCTGGAGATCTAAGCATCAGCTAGATATTCTGGCTATGGGTAGTCTGCATCAATCAGGGGCATATCCCATCTTATCTATAAAGTCACTTCAACTGCATGATTATTTAGAGGCAATGTTTTCTGTATCTACATCTTCATCTTGTGGCATGGCAGCTGTGAAAAAGGCAAACTCTATGCTGGGGATAATTAGGAAAGGAATTGATAATAAAACTGCAAAGATTGTCATGCCCTTATATAAAGCAGTGGTGCGACCGCACTTGGAGTACTGTGTTCAGTTCTGGTCGCCACATCTCAAAAAAGATATTGAAGGATATTGAAGAGATAGAAAAAGTGCAGAGAAGGGCAACAAGGTTGATTGAGGGACTGGAGCGCCTTCCTTATGAGGAGGGGCTGCAGCGTTTGGGATTCTTTAGTTTGGAGAGGAGACGTCTGAGGGGGGATATGATTGAAGTCTATAAAATTATGCAGGGGGTAGAAAATGTTGACAAAGAGAAATTTTTCTCTCTTTCTCACAATACTAGAACCAGGGGGCATCCATTGAAAATGCTGGGGGGAAGAATTAGGACTAATAAAAGGAAACACTTCTTCACACAACGTGCGATTGGTGTTTGGAATATGCTGCCACAGGAGGTGGTGATGGCCACTAACCTGGATAGCTTTAAAAAGGGCTTGGACAGATTTATGGAGGAGAAGTCGATCTATGGCTCCCAATCTTGATCCTCCTTGATCTCAGATTGCAAATGCTTTAACAGACCAGGTGCTCAGGAGCAGCAGCAGCAGAAGGCCATTGCTTTCATCTCCTGCATGTGAGCTCCCAAAGGCACCTGGTGGGCCACTGCGAGTAGCAGAGAGCTGGACTAGATGGACTCTGGTTGATCCAGCAGGTTCTTTCTTATGTTCTTATGTGGCTGTCCTAGACAGGGCTTTTTGGTTTCTACTGGCTCCTCATCTGTGATACCTGTATCCTTTCATCTGCTGCCAGCTCTTTGTCCTGGCCTGCCAAGCTCACAGGGAGTCAGATAACATCTGCTAGCAGGCACAGATGCCAGAGAGGGAGAGAGCAGTCTTACTCTGAGTCTGGAGGAACCAGTTCCAAGCAGGTCTGAGAAGAGGCTGTCAAGGGTCAAAGGTAGCTCAGGTCAGGCAATCCGATCCGGGTCTGAGTTCCAAGTAATCAGTGTGTGAGCAAATGTGGCAAAAGCTATTGGGCTTTCAACAGCTTTGCTCCTGCAACTTCCACTTCCATCTTTGAGTCAGTCTTGATCATGAGCCAATTCAAAGCATTCTCTGCGAAGCCTCTGGGCCTTCAAGCGTGCACAGCGCCTTTTAAAGTGCAGTTCCTGCCAGCAGTGTATTGTAAGCTGCCTCACTGATTCAGGTGAGCTGGTTGGACTGTTAGTTCTGGCCTCAGTGACTGCGGGTGCTTCTGCAAGCATTCTGACCTCTTGCTCTTGGCTTGCCTGCGAGCCAGCTCCGTCTCTGTCCTGTGAAGCATTTGGCTGCTCTTAAGACTCAACCAGTCAGGAGACTGGCGGGGCAGGGCCACTCTGCCAGTACTTCTCCTCTGAGGAATCCTGGCAGGCTGACTCTGGGCCCACGGCACTCTTCTGAATATGATGTTGTTACCGCGAATTGCCAGGTAACAATAAGTGATTTCAGCTCAGCAACTTAATGAGGCTCAGGGAGCAGGCGTTTCTTCAAAGCAGGAAGGATTTTATTGCAAGTGATTTCTTGGCACAGCTTAGCAAAAGGACCTCCACATGGCTGTGCCTCCGCCCCTTTTATACCTTTCCCAGAAAAGGGGTGTAGGGCAGTCCCACCCCCACAGTGCAAAACCCAGGAAGGGGGTGGTCTCCTTCCATCTAATACAGAGAAAATATAACACCAAGGGGAGAAAACAATCTCTTTGCACATGCAGAAGCAATCTCTTTGCACATCCAGAAGCAAAAGCCTGCACCTCCTTGCCTGAGGTGGTTCCTTGGGAGTGTTAGACAAAGACAAGTTTAAATGAACCAATGAATTCTTGGATCCTGAAAGTAAGGATGTGAACAGTCCAATGAGCTTCTGGATCCTGAGAGTAAAACTTCAAACAGTCCAATAGCAAAACAGGGTGACATCTTCCAAGGCTGGGTGACCCTTGGGTGCTGGCAACAGATTCGATTAGCAAGTCCAAAGGGGGTCGTTGTTCTTATCAAAGGGTCGGCTGGGCGTTGGTCTAAGCAGCATTCCAGAGTCAACATCCTTGTTACTTAATATCAGACCTTAACTGGCTATTGCTTCTATTCTCAGACACAAATTTCAAAAATAACATTTCTAAACTTAAATGTTAGGGAAACCTTAAAGGATAAACACACGTACTTATACTTATGGACAAGACTTTACAGATACTTATTGGCATGGCTTTCTTAAATCTAACAATAACAAAACCTTAAACTAACTGAAGAACCTAACTAAACTAACATCCTAAACTGCAGGCACATCATAAATTCAACTTAAAAGGGGCTTTTATTACATCCTAGAAAGGCATAAACAAGAGGGAAACCATATAGCATTGGCACAATCATGCATATACATTCTTTGTGAACCTTATGAAGGCTTCTGAACCACACAAGTCTCCGTGTCCAGGCATGGAGCCAGTGTAGCTAGGCAACCTGACTTCAGGAAAATATTTTGTTGATTTTCCCATCGGTAACAATGTGTCAGACAACTAGTTATTTGTCCCAGGCCTGCAGCAATAAATGTCTGGGTTTTTTTCGGTTTGTGTTCTTTTCTATAGCTATGGTAACTAATGTTGTTTGAGGTGGTATGTCCCCACACCGATTGGCTGAATGGTGCCAGGGGAGGGACCCTGAAGTGGGGGTCTGGCAACCCCACTCTGTATGCCTCAGGATGCTTGTCTTTTCCCCCTCTGCAGAGTGACCATTCAACAGTGACCATTCAACAGCCTGTGCTGTGGCAGAACCCCAGCATTGTAGCTACGGCCAGTTGACTATCAGGACTAAGCTGCCCAGGTCTATTTCTTCAGGAAAACTAAGGAAAACAGTTTATTCCGCAATGCATTTCAGCTACAGGATCATGTTGCTTCCTATAGGAACACTCTCTCTTCCCAAACATGTTACTCAATTCCTTTTACTTTGCTGCAATCAAAGAGGGGGGAAATTGGCTATTTCTTCCTTCTGACAGAATAGGAGTGGGAAGGGATATTTCCCTGCTAAACTAATAGGTGAATGAAGTGAAGTCCCAGCATTCGATCCAAGATGGTTCTTTTCTTACCTTCAGCATTTCGGGAACCCTCAAGAGAAATTCGCCGGAGACAAGACTAAATCAATGGGTGACTAGTAGATAAAGATGCTAACTGTGCACCAGGGATGTGGCTTTCTGTCAGAGAATAAAAATCTTACACAGATATTTTACTTTTGTATTAATGGGAGGATGTCCACCTTTAACTATTTTTGCTTTTTATGACTGTGACTTGAAGAAAATGGGACTTACTATCTTCAGGGGACAATGGCTTTAATTTATCTAAAAATGTCATGGATGCAGATTGCAAAGAGGAGGGGGATTGCCCAAAGTAATAATTTTATTATTTCTTTATTATTACTACAGTGGACTAAAACTAAATTGCTAATGGGAAATGTGTAAATGTCCAGGTGAGGGCGGTCTATAAACCCAATTAACAACAACAACAACAACAACAACAACAACAACAACAACAACAACAACAATAATAATAATAATAATAATAATAATAATAATAATAATAATAATAATAAAGAAGGAGACTCCATCATGCTCTGAGGCTGCATTGTCAAACAGCCCTTACCACGAAGAAGTTCCTCCCAATGTTTAGGTGGAATCTCTTTTCTCATAGTTTGAATCCATTAACTTGTCTCAGTCTGTAGAGCAGCAGAAAACAAGAGACCTTGTCAAAAGCCTTACCAAAATCAAGGAAATCAAGGTATGCTACATCCACAGCATCCCCTTAATCTACCAAGCTTGTCATTCTGTCAAAAAAAAGGAGAGATAAGATTAGTCTGGCATGACATGTTTTTGAGAAACCCATGCTGACGTTTAGTGATTACGGCATTCCCTTCTAAATGTTTAGAAACAGTCTTAATGATCTGCTCTAGAATCTTTCCTGGTATTGATATCGGGCTGACTGGGTGGTAATTTGTTTGGAACTTCTTTTTTCCACATTTTGAAGATGGGGACAACCAGAGGTGGGATCCAGCAGGTTCTCACAGGTTCCCGAGAGTAGGTTACTAATTATTTGGGTGTGCCGAGAGGGGGTTACTAATTGGTGATTTTGCCACATGATTTTTGCCTTAGTGACGCCCCTCCTCTCAGCAGTAGCGTGCAGAACTTGAAGCAGTCTAGCAGGAGGTGCACTGGCATGCGTGGCAGCCTATGCCTGCGTGCATCGTTTCCCGCCCAAGGCCCAGCACAGCGGCTGCATCCTTGCCACAGCCCCGCCCAGGAATGCCTGGCCACGCCCCTGTCGTGCCCTGCCCAGCCCCATTGGCGCTACACTACAGTTTGAATCCCACCACCATGGGAACCTGTTACTAAAATTTTTGGATCCCACCACTGGGGACATTTACCCTCCTCCAGTCTGCTTGGTCTTCTCCTGTTCTCCCGGAATTCTCAAAGATTATTGCAAATGGCTCTGCGATCACTTCTGCCCATTCTTTTTAATATTTTTGGATGTAGTTCACCAGGCCCTGGAGACTTAAATTCAGTTATAGTAGCCAGACATGTTTGGCTCCTACCACCCTATTTTAAGTTAATAAGCACCTGTTAGGAATTCTAGGACAGACTAAGCAAGGGGATGTATTTATGGTAATTTTGGAACACTTTGTTGATGGAGAGGCAATGAATTCTATTAGAACATGGCGATCGCTTCTGACTGGTGCGCATGATTTGCACAGACTTGCTGAATGCAGTTTCAGAATTGATTACCGCCTGCCTGTTTGGGACTACATCTGCAGTACATGATCATCAGTAGCTTACAGACAGTTCATTATGCAACCCCCTCCTTTTGGTTTCTTGATGCATACGCCACATGTTTTACTGCTCGAGAGTCACTGACATTACTGGATTCCAGCATGAACACTATCCTTGATGCAGTTCCAGACATTCTGAACGAAAAACAACAACAACCCTCATCTATAGTTTATGAGTTTCTAAGTCCCAGAAGCATTTGAGGCACAGCACATTAAAATGTGGAGGCTGTGACAGTCAGCTGCTGTGCAACATTCCTATGCCCTCATTACAATCTTTACTAAGATTTTCAGCCTTTCGTTGCTGGTGTGATGAATCTTATTATGATACATAGTATTAATACATGGGGTTATCCGTTAAAGATGTTCCAGAAGTTGCAGCTAGTGTAGAAAGTAGATCGCTTACTGGTGGTCTGGCTGCAAGGAACACCCTCTTGAAGTTGCCATGCAGATCATTGGTCTGTCAAAGCTAGTGTTGCCCACTTTGACTGGCAGCAGCTTTCTAGAGTCTTGGGTGAAAGTATTTCACATCACCACTACTGGGTCCTTTAAACTGGAGATGCTGGGACTGGTCCTGAAACCTCTTGCATGCTACAAAGATGCTCTACCACCAGAGTCGTAGCTGGGCCAAACTGTGCCCAGTGCGCAGTGTGATTTTTTCCGCCCCCATGGCCCCTCACGGCGCCCCCTTGCCCCCTTCCCACACTTACCTTAGTTCATTTTCTTTTTTCTAGTACTTTTTCAGGCTGAAAAAAACCAAGGTCTCCTGGGAACTGTAGTTCCTCAGGCAGTTTTTGAGCCTGAACTGTAAATAGGCTGCTTTTTTCAGCCTGAAAAAGTACTAGAAAAAGAAAAGGAACTAAGGTAAATGTGAGAGGGGGGTGGGGGAGCGCTGTGGGGGGGGGGCGCCACGAGGGGTTGAAAGAAGGGGGAGAGGCCAGGGGTAATTTTCCACCCCCAGGCGTGTGCCCAGTGCGCAACGCACCCTCCATCCCCTTGCCGCTCCGCCACTGTCTACCACTGAAATATGGCCCAACTTTGTGCCTCTGTGCCTGAGTTCATCAACAGTTGTATGAAGCAAAATATTATTACAGACCAATAAATAGATACTGGTTGTGATTACTAGGGAGAATTTTAAAAAACTACTTATTTACACAGCTGTTCTTTTATTACTACTTATTGCATACATTCCAGAGCTCTTTCCATTGGAAATTCTGGAATATCTTGCCTTCAGTGCAAGTCAAGTTCCCAGGAAAGTTATTGGAGGCAAAAGAAGTATAGAGATGAATAGAAAACATAAGCACCAAGTTTTAAAAGGCTAAAAAAAGAGACAGGAAGAAAATGAGAAAGATATTTGAAATAAACTCAGAGGAAAAATTAAGGGGAGAAATGAGAAAGCTAATATTGAACAGGAAAGAGGCAGGAAAAAAGGAAGGAAGGGGAAGAATAAATGATGGGTGAAAGAAAGAAGAATGAAGAAAATAGAGAAGAGGGTGGTAAGAAAAAGAGAACCACGTGGACAGGAGGATGACAGGGTTTCAGTGGGATGCAAATTGAAAGAAAAGGATTGAAAGGGAAGATGGACACAGTCCATATGTACTATCATTCCAACAAGCTCAAGGTAACCAACAAAACTTCTTTTTTCCTGCATGGTGGGTTGAATACATTGTCCCACAAGGACAAATGAGTGGAATTAAACATTTGTAAAACATTTGCAATGGAGGTTAGAAAATTTTTGAGCCCGTCGTTAAAAAGTGAACCATTTTTCGTGCATCTGGAGGGGCTGCTTGTAAATTGCAGTCCAGTTGTAAACTCAAACAAACCCACGCTTGAACTTTGACTGGAGCCACAATATTATTTTTGAGGGGGAAATAATGGTGGAGGTAACATTTTCAAACCTGAAGCAGAAGCCGTGGGCTGAGATCCAAAGAGGCTCGTGTGAGTGCTTTGAGATATATCCAGAGGCAGATGTGGGAATACTAGTGGGGTGCTTTAAAACTGTTCCTCACATTCATGCGTAAATGTAGGAGTAAATAATGCTGCATTCTCGCCGTTTCAGAGACATCTGAAACTCCCAAAAAGGCATTTCCCTGATGGATACACTGGGAGATCAAAGTTGTGTTTTATTAGTTGTATAAAAAGTGCCTTTAGTTTGGAGTTGAAAGGAAAAAATTTGCATTTAAATAGAAAGATTAATGACTGTAATACACAGAGCCTATACGAATAATTTTTCTAACTGAAAATAATTTAAATTGTTTTTTTTATAAACCTTATACCTGAAGTCATGTTGGGGGAGGGGGGGGGGAGAGAAAAGGATAGATAACCGTAATATTTCATGAATTGTTTCCAGTGCAGTATAACTTCATTATGTGATCATTATGGCAAGCTGTAAATATTGAGCATCCAGGATCTGGTCAGGGTATGATAAACCAGGAGAACTCAATAGGCCGTCTGCTTTCCAAAGCAAAGGTTAATGGCCACGAGAGTGCTGTACTTATTATTTCAAATATAACTATTGGATGTGTTAGGAAAACATATTGAGGGGAGGGGTTGTGGCTCAGTGGAAAAGTCTGTACTTTCATACAGAAGGTGCCAGGTTCCATCCCCGGCATATCATTAAAAGGACCAGGCAGGTGGTGATATGAAAAGGATACTGGAGAGCTGTTGTCAGTCTGAGTTAACAGCACTGGGCTTGATGGGCTAATGGTCGAATTCTGTATAAGGCAGCTTCATAGGCATTTGGCTGTGATAAATCAGGCAAGTAAATGTCACACTGTTCCTTGGGAAGATGGATCTTAGTCACCAAGCAGATGTTCTGACTGGAGGAGGCCCAGTGGTGGGATCCAAAAATTTTAGTAACAGGTTCCCATGGTGGTGGGATTCAAACAGTGGCGTAGCGCCAATGGGGCTGAACGGGGAATGATGGGGTGTGGCCGGGCATTCCGGGGGCGGGGCATTCCTAGGCAGGGCTGTGGCAAGGATGCAGCCGCTGCACCGGTCCTTGGGCGGGAAACGAATGCATGCAGGCGCAGGCTGCCATGCACGCCAGTGCACCTCCTGCTAGTCTGCTTCAAGTTCTGCGCGCTACTGCTGAGAGTAGGGGCATAACTAAGGCAAAAATCACGTGGCAAAATTACCAATTAGTAACCCCCTCTTGGCACACACAAATAATTAGTAACCTACTCTCGGGAACCTAAGAACATAAGAACATAAGAACAAGCCAGCTGGATCAGACCAAAGTCCATCTAGTCCAGCTCTCTGCTACTTGCAGTGGCCCACCAGGTGCCTTTGGGAGCTCACATGTAGGATGTGAACGCATAAATCGACTTCTGCTCCATAAATCTATCCAAGCCCCTTTTAAAGCTATCCAGGTTAGTGGCCATCACCACCTCCTGTGGCAGCATATTCCAAACACCAATCACATGTTGCGTGAAGAAGTGTTTCCTTTTATTAGTCCTAATTCTTCCCCCCAGCATTTTCAATGAATGCCCCTTGGTTCTAGTATTGTGAGAAAGAGAGAAAAATTTCTCTCTGTCAACATTTTCTACCCCATGCATAATTTTGTAGACTTCAATCATATCCCCCCTCAGCCACCTCCTCTCCAAACTAAAGAGTCCCAAACGCTGCAGCCTTTCCTCATAGGGAAGGTGCTCCAGTCCCTCAATCATCCTTGTTGCCCTTCTCTGCACTTTTTCTATCTCCTCAATATCCTTTTTGAGATGCGGCGACCAGAACTGGACACAGTACTCCAAGTGCGGTCGCACCACTGCTTTATATAAGGGAATGACAATCTTTTGCAGTTTTATTCGCGATTCGTTTTCTAATGAGACCCAGCATGGAGTTTGCCCTTTTTTACAGCTGACGTGCATTGAGTTGCCATTCCCTTGGAACTATCAACTAAGACGCCTAAATCCCCCTTTCCCTTGGTCTTGTGACTGATAGCACTGACCCCTGTAGCGTGTATGTGAAGTTTGGATTTTTTTTTGCCCGTGATGTGCATCATCACTCTTTACATTTTGCTACATTGAACTGCATTTGCCATTTCTGGGCCCACTCACCTAATTCTATCAAGGTCCGCTTTTGGAGCTCTTCGCAATCCTTTGTGGTTCTCACCACCCTACATAATTCTCCTGGTATCATCTGCAAACTTGGCACACCACGCCACTACCACCCCTACTTCCATGGGTCATTTATGAATAGGTTAAAGAGCACTGGTCCCAAAACGGATCGATCCTTGGGGGACAATTCCTCACTCCCGACATTATCATCTCTCCATTGTGAGAACTTCTCCCATTTATACTCCACTCTCTTGTTTCCCTGTTTCTCAACCAAAGCTTTGTGAATCCAGTACAGGAGGACTTCCCTCCTATTCTCTTCCTTCCATTGCCAGCTGAGTTTTTCAACAGTCTCTGGTGAGGAACTTTGTCAAAAACCTTTTGGAAATCCAAGTAGACAATGTCCACTGGTTCCCCTTCTTATCCACACATATCTGTTTACACCCTCAAAAGAACTCTAGTAAGTGCCTCTGTAAGACAGGATTTGCCTCTGCAAAAGCCATGCTGACTCTTTCTCAGCAGGTCTTGCTTTTCTACATGTTTTATAATTTTATCTTTAATGATAGATTCTACTAATTTTGGCTCAGGAACAGATGCTCAAACTGACTGGCCTTGTAATTTCCTCCGGGTCCCCTAGATCCTTTCTTAAAGATTGGTGTGACATTGGCCATCTTCCCAGTCTTCTTCAGGGATGGAGCTCTGATTTCAGGGATAAGTTGCATATTCAAAAGTGCGAGAAGATCAGCAATTTCATGCTTTGAGCTCTTTAAGAACTCTGGGTGAACGCAATCTGGGCCAGGGATTTGGTAACATTTAGTTTATCAATGGCTGCCAGAATTTCTTCCCTTTGTCTACCACTATCTTCGCTGAAGCGAAGTTCCTCGGATTCGCTTCCTAAGAAGCTTTTTTCTGGTTCAGGTGCAGGAATGTTCCTCACCTCCTCTTGGGTGAAGCACAGATGCAAAGAATTCATTCAGCTTCTCTTGCAAAATCTCCTGCCATCTTTTAGCACGAATTCCCTTTGTTCCTTTGTCATCTCTTGGGCCTACCGCTTCCCTTGCTGGCTTCCTTGCTTTTGATGTATCACTTTGAAGAACTGTTTGTTGCTGGTCTTGGATGTTCGCAGCCATGCCGCATTCCTCATAATCCTTTTTTGCCTCCTCTTTACAGCTAACTTGCTTCTTTTGCCACCATTTTGTGTTCCCTCTCATATATTCTTTCATCAGCCAAACTGGACTTCCATTTTCTAAAAGACATTTTTCTTTTTTTTTCTGATAATTTCCTCAACTCCTCTCTTTGTTAACCATGGTGGCTTTCTTTGACTGGGTGCTGCCTTTTTTTCTAACCTGTGGGAAACACATTCCCAGCTGAGCTTTTTTATTACTGTGTTTTTAAATAACCTCCGCAAGCATTTTTGGGGACAGTTTTGACTCTTTTTGATTTTCCCTTTCAGCTTCCTCAAGCACTATCCCCTCTCTTAATCTTTTGGAGGAAATTTCCTTTCTTGAAGGCGAATGTAACTACATTAGTAGTTAAGCCACTTCTTGTTCACATGCAGAGATACTGAATCTGACAGCATTGTGGTCGCTGCTTCCTATCGGCTCAACAACACTGACTTCCTGCACCAGGTCCTGGGTCCCACATAGAATTAGATCTAGGATCACCTTTCCCCTGGTTGGTTCCACAACCATCTGCTCTAAGCCACAGTCATTTAGCATATCCAGGAATGCTCTCTCCTTACTATGACCTGAACATGCATTTTTCCAGTTTATATGGGGATAGTTAAAATCACCCATTACCACTACATTTTTGTTTTTGTTGGCCTCTCTAATTTCTTTTTCCATCTCAGAATCCTCTTGTGCACTTTGGTCAGGGGGGACGATAATATATTCCTAATATTAAACTGTCCTTCACACCTGGTATTGATATCCACAGTGATTCTGTAGGGGAACCAGCTCCCCTTGCATTGTCTATTTTATGTGATACTATGCTCTCTTTGATGTAAAGGGCAACCCACCCCCAATGCGCCCTGTCCTATCCTTCCTATAGAGCCTGTAGCCTGGTATAACAGCATCCCACTGGTTCTCCTCATTCCACCATGTCTCTGTAATGCCCACTATATCAAAGTCCTCCTTCAAAACTCTGTACTCTAGCTCCCCCATTTAAGGTCGAATGCTTCTACTATTAGCATAGAGACACCTGTATACCCTGTCTCTGTCCTTAACCTGGGATTTATGTGCTTTACCCTCAAGTCTTTTATAGACACTATCCCTTGTCACATGCACATTGCTATGTTCCTCGCTTGTATGTGGTTGATTTAGAAAAACCTCCCTCTCTATCTGCATCCCCATAGATACTGTATTCCAAACCGAAGTCACCTCAGCTCCTGTCGGCTTTCCCCCAGTGATCAGTTTAAAAGATGTTCTGCTACCTTTTTAATGTTGAGCGCCAGCAGCCTGGTTCCTCTTTGGTTAAGATGAAGCCCGTCCCGTTTGTACAGGTCTGCCTTGTCCCAAAAGATTCCCCAGTTCCTGACAAATCTGAAACCCTCTGCCTTACACCACCTTCTCATCCATGCATTGAGACCCTGTATCTCCGCTTGCCTAGCTCGCCCTGCGCGTGGAACGGGTAGCATTTCTGAGAATGCCACTTTGGAGGTCCTGGACTTCAACCTGTTTCCTAGCAGCATAAATTTAGCTTCCAGAACCTCCCGGCTACATTTCCCAATGTCGTTGGTGCCAACGTGGACCACAACCGCAGATTCCCCCCCAGCACTGTCTCAAAGTCTATCTAGACGAAGCGTGACATCCGCAACCTTCGCACCAGGCAGGCAAGTCACCATGCGGTCATCACGCCTCTCACAAACCCAACTCTCTACATTTCTAATGATCGAATCACCTACTACAAGGAGCCCCCCACCTCCCCGAGGGGTATCCTCAGTGCGAGAGGATAGTTGATCACCAGTTAAGGAAGGGATCCCATCTAAGGGAGCATCTTCCACCACCTCAGACTGGCACCCTCCGTCCCCAAGACCTTCATTCTCCATGACATCTGAAGAGATGTCACCTTGGGAGTGGGACCCAGCTGTTAGGTCCCTGAAAGCCTCGTCTGTCACCCTCTCTCCCTCTTTCAGCTTCTCCAGGTCTGCCACCTTGGCTTCAAGAGAACGCACACGTTCCTTGAGTGCCAGGAGCTCATTGCAGCGAGGGCACACCCATGACTTCTGTCCTAGTGGCAGATAGTCATACATGTGACACTCAGTGCAAAACACTGGAAAGCCCCCATCCCCCTGCTGGCTTTCTGCCTTCATATCTGATTTGTTTAGATATTTAAATATTAAGCTTTTAGTCACTGCCCCCCTGGAGCTATCTGCATGTGCTATCTGTCAAATATGTCCTTATTAATTTAAAAAACAAAAAAATTAAAAAAATTAAATTAAAATTGGTTCCAGAGACTGAACTAAAGCCCCACCTCTCAGGACAAAAGCCCCACCTCTCAGGACAAAGAGGAACAAGTGTAAGGATCTCAGTTGTTCCTGTTTCCCTTACAGCCTAACCTGGCCTTGACGGAGATTCTTTTGGCCGGGCGTCCGGCCAGGACCTGCACCAACCTTGTGAGAATGCTTATCTCGCTTTTGCATAGTAGAATTCCGTTCTCAAGGGAACGGGGCAGGGGGGATGGGTTAGTCAGCATTATAACCTGTTGTTTGTGCGGGGTTGCTCATTCCTGCCATGTCGTGTGTGTGTGCTTTCCAGGATGTCTAAATAAACGGACTTATAATTAAAAGCCTTTTTATTTCTGCTCTTTGGAATTCCTTACATGATGGCAGGAAACTAACTCATTCTTTCTCTTGACTGTGTTTGGATCTCTGGTGTTCTAACATGCAGAGATTGAGTACTCTTGACCATGTGGAAGGCACGATAGCCCCCATAGAGGGTTTCGAGCCTTCCCTTCCAGACTCCGAGGATCCGGGGGATGATCCGGTTTCGCTGGTGACTCTCTCCCGACCTCGGTCCAGTTCGAAGTCTGCCTCTCTTCCCTTGGGACGAGCCGGCTACATGGTTCAGATCGTGTGGAGATGCATGAGAATTTTGGGGCGCTATCTATGGATCGAGCCTGTTGACCGTTCATTTCCACCCGGCAACGTGGGGATTACAAACCCCAGATGCAGCCAGTCCCTGAGGAGTTTGGATTATCTACCATTCATGCTGACACCCAAGAATCCATTGAAAGGTTCCTGGACAAATACTTCGAGGATATTCCCAAAGATCAGCAGTGGCATAGCACCGGAGCTCGTCCCAAAGTTACAGCGGAAGCAGGGACGATGACGAGGGTTGGATCGATGATCAGAAGAGGGTTCCACACCACCTCCTCAGTACCAAACCCGGGAGCGAACGAGCGAATGGGTGAAATCCTTGGAGCAGTTGGAGGCGTGGAGGAAAAACCATCAGAGGAGGAACTGGATCCCGATCCCGAATTGTTACCCATGCCCTCGAAAGAAAATTGGGATGATGCGGTGGCCATGCTGCGGGACGCCAAACTTGCCTGGGAGCACGAGCGCGAACTGTGGGAAGAGGAGCGCGAAAGTCTGCAACGGGACCGTGAAAGTCTGCAACGGGACCGTGAAAAGCAACGCAAGGAAATCCAAATGGAGTTGGACCGTGAAAGAGAAGCATTGCGTCAACAATATCAACAGAATCTAACGATTCATGACAAAGTGCTGGATCAGTCCAAACTGGATTTACAGCGCCAGCGCGAAAACATCAAAGCCATCCAAACCCAGAATGAACTGACTTTGGCCGTTCAACGAGACGAAAGAGCCAAATTGGACCGAGAGAGGGCAGCTTTGCACGCGCACCAAGATGCCTTAACACGCAAGGAAAGGGAATTGGCTGAACGGGAGCAAACTCTACGATGGCAACGTGAGACGTTGGTTAGAGCCCCAGTTGGTGCCTACACCTTCACCCCGCATCGGTGGCCCTCCCTCCTGCCGGAGGCGCTGCGCCTCGCCCGTTCCAGTTTTTTCAACTTGGGGCACCTCCTCAACCCCTGCTCCTCCAGCCTCTACCCTACCCAGTACAACACCCAGGTTACATGCAGCAGCAACCCCAACCCGCACCTAGAGCGATAGAAAGAGGGTTCTACAGACCCCCCATCCCAGCTCGTTTTGATGGTACCGCGTCCAAACTTCCTTACTTTATCCTGCAACTCGATGCTCATATGCAAGAATTTCATGATCTATATCGTTCTGAACGCGAAAAAATATGAGACATTGGGTCGGTGTTGGATGGGGTAGCCGCTGAGTGGTTTGTTACTCTTTATGAATTGCAGGGGGACGATACCCGCACGGTAGCGGGCTTCCTCCAAGCGCTAGCGCATTCGGTTCCAAGATCCCAATGCCGAAAACGATGCCATCCGTACAGTAAACCATCCAACAGGGCAACCGCCTTTGCTGATTTTGCCCGCGAAATCAGCGCAGCGCCAGTAAACTTCCACCGACTGGCCCGAGCGCATGAAATGCAGTATTTTTCAAGCAATGGATATTAAACTTCGTGAAACAGTGATCCTTATTCGATCCCGCAAACGCTATGCGGATTGATCGAAGCTCGGCTCGCAGGTTGCTGCCCGCCTTGCCTATGCCCGCTGGAGGCCGCTTCACCAAACCAGCCAACACGCCGGGCCGCCGCTAGAAATCCAAGCCCGGCCGAAGCGGCCGCAGACCACGCCGAACGCCGCCGCCGCTTGGGATTGTGCCTCTACTGCAGAGGTCCTGGCCACCTGGCTGCCAACTGCCCGAAGAAGCAGAAGCCTTCCTCCCGGGGCCCGCGACTCCGCCTGCCAAGCCTCCACGCAAATCCAGCCTGCCAACTCAAGCGATCGCCCAAAGTTACTTTTGATGAGGATGTCGAAGAGGAAGAAACTGCGCTTAGTCTTTCAGCTGCACCCGTGGATCTTAATCCTTCTCCTGATCCGGTGAGTGAAGGCAGCGCTTCCATTACTATTTTGACTTCCTTAGCCAACCCCAGTAAACATACGCTTCATTTTGGCCTCTGCACTTGTGGACTCAGGTTGCTCCCACTGTCTTATGAAACCGCTAGTGGCCGAGGAACTCGGCTTAGACCGAGTTCCCTTGGTGAAGCTTCCATTCCTTTCACCCAAATGGACGGTAGCCCACTGGGTGGTGAGGGTCCGCCCGGTTCAAAACCCAACCGGTACTTCTCCGCTGCAACGATCATTGGGAAGAGATGAGGTTCATTCTTGCTCCAGTCGCAAAGCACTCCATTGTATTAGGTATGCCATGGCTACTTTTACACGAACCAACCTTCGTTTGGAAGGAACGTAATCCTTCAATTCTCAGATCCCCCCTGCAGAGATCACATGGATGGGGAAGATCCATCGGTAGTAGGGAGGGGGAAGCAACCATCGCTACAGCTTTCAATGTACTGTCGGCTCCCCTGGCTGTAGAAATCCCAAAGGCGTATCAAGACCTATCCAGAGTTTTCCAGGAACAGGAGTGCGATCAGCTTCCCCCATAGAGATACCGATTGCAAGATCCTGCTACAACCTCGAGCCCAATTACCTAAGGGTAGGATCTATCGCGATGAGTCCCATCAAGGAAAAGGAGCTCCGGGCTTCTTAGATAAAAAAATTTAGCCCGCTGGATTCATACGGCGCAGCCACAAAACACACCCCTGCCGCCCCTGTTTTACTCGGTGAGCAAACGGACGGGTCGTTAAGACTTTGTACCGATTATCGTGGACTAAATGCTGTTTCCATCTCCAACAAATATCCTTTGCCCTTAATAAAGGACCTCTTGGATGCCCTAGGCAAAGGACGGATTTTTACCAAATTGGATTTGCGGGAAGCTTATTACCGTGTCCGCATCGCGGAGGGGTATGAACATTTAACAGCATTTAATACCAAATTCGGGCAATATGAATATTTAATAATGCCCTTCGGATTAGCTGGGGCCCCAGGGGCTTTCATGGCCCTCATAAACGAAGTATTACATGATTTGTTGTACAAGGAGTAGTCGATATTTGGATGATGTTTTGATTTACTCACAGACCCTGGAAGAGCATGAGGCTTTAGTCCGAAGTTTTACAACGCTTACTTGATAACTCCCTCTTTGCCAAGTTGTCAAAGTGCTGTTTTCACCAACCTCCATAGACTACCTGGGCTATCGAATATCCTCTGACGGTCTAGAAATGGACCCGGCTAAAGTGGCCGCGAGTGGTTGACTGGCCTGCCCCACCAATAGAAGAGAATTGCAATCTTTCTTAGGCTTTGCTAACTTCTATCGTGACTTCATTCCCCATTTTGCCAAACTTGCCTTTACCGCCACTGATCTTTACGCACTAAAGGAAAGGACGCCCAAGCCGCCAAGCCCGGGCCCTCCCCTGGTCGCAGGAATGCCAATTAGCTGCTCCAGCAGCTGAAAACAGCTTTCACAACTGAGCCAATTCTGACACATCCCGACCCTGAGCTTCCTTTCATCGCTTCACGGATGCTTCGACAAGGCGCTACGCTGCCCTCTTGCAGAAAAAAAATAAAGACAATAAATTGGTACCGTGGTGCTTATTTATCCAAAAACTTTTCTGGTTCCGAACTGAACTGGACTGTCGGAGATAAGGAAATCGCTGCCATCAACCGCTGAGTACTTGGCTTCATTGGTTAGAAGGAGCCAAGCACCCCTTTCAAGTCTGGCCTGATCATAAAAATTTGGCTGCTTCACACCCCTCAAAATGTCCGCTAAACAATTACGGCTGATTTTTTCTCTCGCTTTTCCTTTACGGTCCATTTTTTCCCTGGTAAAAGCAATAAGCTGGTTGATGCATTGTCCCGCCTCCCCGGGGAGGGGGGAGACGATCCCACGGGATATTCCACGCGACCGCTCTCTCCCTCCCAGCTAGGATTGGCTGTCACCTGCTCACAATCTCTTTCTATCAGCCCCCCCACGCCTATCCTAGCCATCGCCCTTCCTCCAAGGACTCAAGGAGGCGGGATTACGCGAGCTGCCAACAGAGGAAAAAGATGCACAGCTACGCTTGGAGGATGGTGTCTGGAAAAGGGGGGGTGTTGGTACGTTCCTACTCCCCTACGAAAGCAGGTTCTTCAAGCATGCCATGATGCTCGTCAGGCTGGGCACTTCGGGTTTGTGAAAACCCTTCATCTAGCCCGCCGCCAGTTTTGGTGGCGCTCTATGTGCAAGGACATTGAGTCTTACATTAAAGGGTGTTCCATATGTGCGGAGGCCAAGTCAATACCGGGAAAGCCTCATGGATTACTGAAACCTATCCCAGTTGCCTCACGACCCTGGCAGGTTATTTCAATGGATTTTATCACTGACTTGCCGGACAGTCACGGGAACACTGTTTTGTGGGTGGTGGTGGATCTCTTTTCCAAACAGGCGCATTTCATTCCTTGCACCACCATACCTTCAGCTCCCAAACTAGCCCGGTTGTTCATTCAACACATCTACCGCCTACATTCCTCTCCTGAGAAGGTGGTATTGGATCGTGGCCCTCAATTCATTTCTCGATTTTGGGAGGCTTTCCTGGAGTTGTTGGGAACCACACCAGCAGTCGCCGCCCCCCTACCACGCTCAAAGTGACGCGGGCAAAGTGAACGGATCTAACAGAACACTAGAGCAATATTTACGCTTGTTATACAAACTACCATCAGGACAACTGGTATGAATTGCTCCCCTTCGCAGAGTATGCTTCCAATAATGCACTTCATCGCAGTACGCATAAAACCCCATTCGCATTAGTCTCTGGCCGATCCCTCCCGCCGTTCCCCCATCTGCCGGCGGAGGCATTGCAGCCACCAAAATTCAATCAATGGATTTCGTCACTAGCTGAAGGCTGGAAATCAGTTCAGTCTACCTTAAAACAGGCTCAAGAAGCCCAAAAGTTTCAGGCAGATAAACACCACTCAGAATTCCCCTTACGTGTTGGGGCTTGGGTTTATTTGTCCACTAAAAACCTTCCAGACGTGCACAAATACTCAAAACTTGGCAAGAAATTTGTGGGTCCCTTTCAGATTACAAAAGTGATCAATGATGTTACTGCTCGCTTAGATCTGCCTAATTCACTAAGTAACTTTCATTCCAGCTTGCTCAAGGAGGCTCCCGCTTCAGATGCCTGGCACGACCCTCCGGAGACACCCCCGCCAGTTATAATTGATGGACATAAGCATTATGAAATAGATGCTATCCTGGACTCTCGCTTCTTTCGCAAACGTCTACAATATCTGGTGTCATGGGTTGGCTATTCTTCTGGCCATAATCAATGGGTGTATAAGGAGAATATCGATGCCCCCTCTTTAATTGCTGCATTTCACCAAGCTTTTCCAGACAAACCGGGGGAGGGGGAAAAAGAGGAGATTTCTTTTAGGAGAGGCAGAGTGTAAGGATCTCAGTCGTTCCTGTTTCCCTTACAGCCTAACCTGGCCTTGACGGAGATTCTTTTGGCCGGGCGTCCGGCCAGGACCTGCACCAACCTTGTGAGAATGCTTATCTCGCTTTTGCATAGTAGAATTCTGTTCTCAAGGGAACGGGGCAGGGGGGATGGGTTAGTCAGCATTATAACCTGTTGTTTGTGCGGGGTTGCTCATTCCTGCCATGTCGTGTGTGTGTGCTTTCCAGGATGTCTGAATAAACGGACTTATAATTAAAAGCCTTTTTATTTCTGCTCTTTGGAATTCCTTACAACAAGAGATGAACTCTGTTAACCCCTGTTAAGCCCCACCTTCCAGATTCAGCAGCCTTAGCTCACAGGAGCCTTACAAGGAGAAAAAGAGATAACCCCTGTTAAAATACACTGTTTTAAAAGCTGTGGCTTTGAGAAAAGCCCTCCAAAATGAACACCAGCAGGTCACTCTGCTCTTCCTGGCCAAGTCTTCTTGTGAGAACCTGCTGGATCCCACCTCTGAGGAGGCCCCAATTTATTATGCTATTCATTCTGTGATTTCCGCTACAAGCCCCTTGCCATAACCCTCTTACTGATCCTCCTTTAAAGGATAAAAAGTATAATTTTACTCTTTTTATGTGGTTCCGGAGGTATTTTATCCCCATCGCTTTTGAAATAAAGTGATTATTTTACCTTTCAATTGATTATCTCAGAGTGCTTTAGGCCAAAAGATGTTACGAAGAACAGTGGCTCACACTCTCTCTTCCTTGTCCAGCTTCTTTTTTGATGAATCCCCTGACTTAGTAGTTGCTTGCTTATTTTGATTACGTGTGACTTCTCCCCTTGATTTAAACAGGGGACATTAAAGGTTGAACTATCCCAGAACTTAAACTGATTGGGGTAACTGGCCCTTGTTAGTGGTGTTTACGACCTTCTCTCTCAGATATTCCATTTACCTGGCTCCCTGTGTGCTTCTAGATTGCACTCAGATTGAGAACCAAGCTGATGAACTGCTGATCTATTGACTGTCCTCATTATTGTTTCTTCCATGCTGAGAACAATCAGTAATATGTTGGTTTATATTCTCTTCTAGATCTTGCAGCAACCTGGGAAACGGGACAAAAATGTGAGAATCTACATCTTTTATATGTAGTATCAGAAATTATGTAAGGGGGGTATTTATAGGACTAATTCTTTGCATAGCTTCCAGAGAGGGAGTTGTGTTAGTGTACTGCAGTCATGATAACAATGAGGCCCTTTCCGCACTGCAGAAAGGGTGCCCCTGCACCGGCAGGAATCCTGCCGGTGGAGGGGTGGGGCCATTTGCACGGGAGCGTGCGAGCGGCCCCCTCAGAGGCTGACGCGGGAGAGGCGGTTCCACACGGAGCTTCCTCTTCCCCATCCCCCCCACACTCACCTCGTCGTCCTGCGTCACCCTGCTGGACTACTAAGACCCGCCCACACTGCCCTCCGACCTCCAGGGGTCGGAGGACAGCGAGGGAGGGTCTCAGCAGTCTGGTAGAGCGACGCAAGACGACGAGGTGAGGGGGGACGGGGAAAACAGCGTGTTCCCGTCGGTGCCGTTCGCACTGCGCCGGCGGGAACACGCTGTTTTTCAAAAACCTCCCTCCAGGATGGAGATTTTTGGGGGTGGCCTGACACCGCTCTGGGGGAGGTGGAGGGAAGCCAGGTCAGCGCTGCTGCATTTCAGCAGCGCCGCCTGTGCGAACGGCACCTTAGGGATGGCATTTTTGCCGTTTTTGCCATTTTTGTACATTAATGATGAAAATGACAGGCAGCCATGTCATTTTTGCCATTTTTGCCATTTTTGTACATTAATGATGAAAATGACAGGCAGCCATGATGCCAGATGAGTAAACATCCATGGGAAACTTCAGCAAATGGCAGACAGCATGGAAAACCATTGAAGTGGTAGAAAATTGCGGTGGTGAGCAGCAGAGAAAACAAAAGTGAGAGCTTCAAGATTGGGCAGGAAAAATAAAATGTTTCCTTCTCTCCATACATCAAGCAGGAAATGCTTCCAAAACATTTTGGCAAAAAAGATCACTAGTTTAGGGTTTCCAAATAAAATGTTTTGAGGAGGCAATAACATTTTCAAGATGTTTTCGGGGGAAAGCTGTGCACAACTCCTCCCCAAAATGATTTATTTCCACCCTGAAGACATGTTTTTTGTGCAGAATAAGTCACTCTCTCTCACTTGATGAGGAGCCAGTGGTAGAGCATCTATTTGGCATGCGGAAGGTTCCAGGTTCAATCCCTGACATCTCCAGTTGAAAGGATCAGGTAATAGATGATATGAAAGACCTCTGTCTGAGACCCTGGATAGCTGTTGTGAGTCTGAGTAGACAATACTGAACTCAGTGGACCAAATGTCTAATTCCATATGAGGCTTCATCTGTTGACTCTGCCCAATCCTTTGCAACGGTTGTCTTGAGGGTTAATAGAGCATGGGGTGCCCAGGTTTCCTGGAAAGAATGATGGGATAAAAATGAAATAAATAAGGCGCCACAAGACTCTTTGGATAGAGGTAAAGTTGGCAACTTTTTGGAAGATGGAGCAATTCTTTGAACTGGAAGACCAAAATAGCAGAGGAAAGACTTTGACACCATAATTTCTAAATTTCATTCCAGAGAACCATGTACAGGAAAAGATCTATGCACACAAGTGGGATTTATTTATTTATTTTTGCTGATCCTGGGACTCCATTGTCTCTGAGGAGCAATGTTTGGGGGGATCATTTCAGGTGGGAAGTTTTAGGTGGAATCTGATCCAGAGAGCAATTAGAGCACAAAAGAGGAATAATCATTCCAAAGCTGGAGGTAATTGATGCAATTAAGACACAAATAGTTATTCAGTCTCATATCTTATTAAAACTGCAGGTTGACCCATTGCCGAAGGGGAGTGCTTTTGATGGACAGTCTACACCATTCATCTCTGGCAAATTCTACATTGAGAGAAGAGAATAATTCATATCCCAGATTAACTTGACATTGTCTTTTGACAAGGAAGTTAGTGAAGAAACTGTTTGAAGAGCTGAAACAAATTAAGCAACTGCTACTAAATTTTAATGCTCAGTGCCAACTTCCAAGTGCAAAGTTTACTAATTGAATTAGTAATTCTCACTACAAATGAGAAAGAAATGATATATATGTGTGTGTGTATACCATTTCTTTCTCATTTGTAGTGAGAATTTACAGTTTACTTCTTTGTAATGCTTATAAGATATATATATATCTGGTCTTATATGCATTACAAAGAAGTAAACTGTACTCAGATAAATGGGTTTACTCTGAAGTTTTTACAAGATTGCAACCTCAGCTTTTCAGTGCTTCTGTCTTTGCTGTGATTATTGTTATTATCTTAAAAACCAATTTGAGTAATCCAGTCAAGTCCACATAATGGAATGAATTCTGCCCTCCACTGAGCAAAGTTTATTTATTTAAATATTGATGCCTTATGTAACGGACTTGCCCCACCCTGAAGGGCTGGTATGAAGCAGGCCTGCTTAAAGAGGCTTGGGTGACAGAAAAAGTAAGGCAGCAGGCCCTAATTTAAATAAAAGCAAGGTGATTGGTCGATGGAAGGCACTGTTGCCCCTGGCCAATGTAAGGGGGCGCTAAAATGCTGCTAGATAAACGGAAAGACAGAGAGAGCCTGACAGACAGTTCTTTGTGGAGAGTTCTGAAGAGAACAGCTTGTGTTCAGTTGAGAGCAGAGTCTGTGGAGTGAAGTCTCCCCGCTCTGTCTCTGGTGTAAAGGAATTCTGGTCCAGCTCAGATAGCTGGCAGGATTCTAGTGACTCTCCTCAAGCGAAGGACGGCACTGGCTTTTTGGTGCAGAAGGAAGCGCCAGCCAGAGGCTTGTCAGTAGACACTGACCAGACCAGTTGCGGGATTCAAATAATTTAACAGCCGGTTCTGGTGGTGGGATTCAAATAATTTAACAAATGATTGTTTACGAGCACCAGTTTGGAAAACAATTTATAAATATTATTCAAGAGATTTATAAAGGAGGAAGGGCTAAAATAAGAATTAATGACGGGTGGTCAGGAGTTGTAAATATTGAAAGAGGAGTAAAGCAAGGTTGTCCATTATCACCACATCTATTTATATTGGCAATGGAATATTTGGCAGAAAGGATAAATAATAATGGAAGGATAAAAGGTTATAAAGTGAACCAAGAAGAAATAAGGCTAAACTTATTTGCAGATGATATACTAGTAATAACGGTGAATCTGGCTGATACAATAAAAGAATTAAAAATAATTTTAGAAGACTTTCAGAATCAATACCTTCCAGGATTAAAAAAAGTCAACATGGGAGAAAAACAGAAATAAAGGGGGTTCATGTGGAAAAAATTCAAATTGAGAGAGGATTCCTCAAAAAGAAGATTAAAGATTTGCGTATCATAATAACACAGAGAAAGGAGAAGATGTTTAAATATAACTATGAAGTAAGCAGTGGAAAAAAAAATATTAAAACAAATAAAAAAGAATGGGGATAAGAAGACCTTATCGATCATTAGGAAAAATCAACAAAGCATTAAAAATGTGTATAATGCCTAAAATGTTCTATTTATTTCGAACTCTTCCATTGGAAATTAAGAGGAAACAATTTGAGGAATGGGATAGAAAAGCTGGAAAGCTTGGGTGTTTAATAATAAAAACCAAGAATCGCTTTGGAATCAAGATTATATATATGTCAAAAAATTCTCTAGGAAGTTGGGGTAGATCCCAAAAAATGCAAAGAATACTCATGAGGCGCTCCAGATTAAGAGCTCTGATGAGTATAAACGAGGATAATGCCTGAACAAAATGGATTAAGCTCTTGAAAAATGAAATAAATGAAGGAGTTGCCGGTGACACGGTATCTTCTAATATAGAGTTGAAGAAAAGAAATCAAAAAAGCAATAGGACCAAGAAAGGTCTTACTAGATATATGGGAAAAAAATGGAGAGGTGTAAAATTGGATGCCTGGCACCCCGGATGTGGCACCTTTGGGGAGTGTGGTTGGCAAAGAAGGAAAAAAAGTTATAAAAATATTGAAAAGAAAAGCGAATTCAAACTTCGTGGCAAATTTTAATCAGGGAAGTTGAGGAGAAATTATAACATTCGCTGTAAATTTTATAGAGCTAGGGGAAATGAGAACTGGTTGGTTTTGAGGAGGCATTTGTGGAAAGGATTTGAAGGCTTTCACGGATAAAAGGAGAATGTATAATGTCTAAATGTTTGGAATTATATGGAAAATATAAAGGAAAATTTGGGGGCACATATACAATCATATGGTAGATGATAAGGATTTTATGATAAGAACACTGAAACAAAAAAATGGGAGAAGGAAGGATCTCTTAGATGACTCGGGAAATATTGAAAATTAATAGACAGTTGGAAAAAAAAAATATAAAGATTGAGAAATATATATGGAGTTAGAAAGAAAAAGTGATATTAAAATGGTATAGAACACCAAAACAACTACAGAAGCCTACATGATAAAAAAGCGATCTCTAGTTCAAAAATGCTGGCACTGTGGAGACCAAGAGGCATATTATAGCCATATGTGGATAGAATGTTCAGAAGTAAAAAATTTTGGACAACTGTATTAATATATATCGAGAAATCGGTGAAGATAAAGATTGATTTAAATAATGACTTAATGTTTATGGGAGTAATGGAAGACAGAAGGGTGGAAAAACAATATAGTTATATATACAAAATAATGATTAAAGCAGCCCATGCAACAATAGCCTTGGGCTGGAAAGAAAAGAAAAAATGGACAATTCAGAAATGGTTAGGAATATATTTGGGAACAAGTGACATTGGATATTTTCGATATACTCAACCAAAAAAATAAGTATTCGCGGGCAAGACAAACAGAATGAAATTTTGAAAATATGGATAATATACGTGGACTGGATGAAAGAAGTTCGAGTCATCGAAGAAAAATGGGAGAAGAGGCTACAAAGAATGAACTTACTGCTGTTTGTGTGAAAAAACTAAGAAGAAGCAATGGGGGGGGTGGGAGAAAAGGGGGAAAATGTATTGTTTGAAAATGTATGAAGAAAGAAATTATTATCATAAATTGTAAAATTCAAATGATACAATAAAAATTTTTTTTAAAAAAATTGTTTACGAGCACCATTTTAACAACCGGTTCTGGCGAAGTGGTGCGAACAGGCTGAATCCCACCACTGAACCAGACCTAGGAGTCTGTCCTGCCCCTGTGTAACACCAGTCTTGGAAAAGCCCGACCAGTGGTAGTGAGGCCAGTTTGGGAGCAGTGTGAGAGAGGGAGGCTTTGTATGCCAGAATCTCACAGGGCAGCGAGTCGTTTCTGAAGAGACACCTGCGTGTGTCTGTATGTGTGTGTGAAACCTAAATAACAACTGAAGCTCTGTAACTTTTAAGTGAAAAGAACCTCTCTGAAACCAACAAGGGTTAGTACCTCTCTGAGCCAGTTTAAGAAGCCTTTCTTTTGTTTTCAAAATAAATTTCATTCATTGTGTTCAAGTTACCCTCGTGCCAGCCTGCGTTTGTGTGTGAGAGATTGAAGAGTGTCTGTGAGGCTAGAATCCCAACCAATTTGAGTTCCCTCCATTTTTATATATGGGACTCTGAAGGACATTCCCCTCAGACCAAGAGCGAATGTGAGGTGGGATCCTTTATATATTTGGTAGCCAGCAGCAGTTTTGGGATTCCTAGTTTCTTCTCTTTAATGGTGGCAGCAGAGTAAAAGAAGATCCCTGAACACTAGCCTGGGATAGCCTGGGTGGAAAAGGAAACCCCACTGGTCAGTTTTGTGGGAACCTTGATTGTAGGCAACCTGCCCTGTTACAATTGGTGGCTAGTGGTGGGAAAATATCTCTCCCTCGCCTTGAATGTAAGCTACCCTGTTACACCTTACCTCAAGTTTGAAAACTTCTTTCAATATAAGGAACGTTCCTCCGACATATGTGGCTATTCCATTGAAGAAAGTCTTCTTAAGCTGAAGAAGAGGTACTTGGAGAATGGTTGATCCCTCATTGTATGTGACACAAATTACTGGCCAGTATATCTCAAAGTCAATGGATTCCAAAGTACCACCAAATCTTAAATCAAAATTCTGATGTAAATGTTGCATTTCTTGCTTGTGGGCACACCTGAGGCATTTCAGTGGAAGCAGACTTTAGATAAAACTAGCAGAAATTTTCAGGGATTATGCATAATCCTAGTTCTAAATGACACCCACACAGCTGTTAAAAACACAAAATTCAATTCAATCAAAACTTTGCCAACTGAATGCTGACATACCTTTTGGCCATTGAGTGATGATGTTCCTTCTCTTGCTGCCATTCCACTGTTTTTCCTACTAATTTAGTCTGGTCAGTCATTTACCTTCCTTCTTGGTATGATGCTATCTAGCCTATAGAAATGCCTGCTTTGTTTTCAACAAAGGAGACATGTGATATAGATTGGTTTGCAGGTTGGACTGAATTCCTTTTTTAACGTAGAAAACTGCCCAGGAAGTCAGGGTTTTTTGTGCGTGAAACAGCAAAGCTCATGCTGTCCTCTGACCTTTCTAACCTGCATGGCTATCACAGGTGACAAGAGCAACCTGGTTCCCATGTTGAAGGTCACTCCCATCAACCTTGTCCATTTTCACATTTGTCTACAAGCTCAAACATGCTTCACTGCTGTGGCAAGACTATCTCCAGCCAACTGGTCTGAAGGAAAGTTCAGAAGCACACACTGACAGAGAATGTTAATGAATTGATTCATGTTGAACTTTCCCTCTTAAGCTGTTGTTTTGGCAATTTGTTGACACCCCCCCCCCTCCACCTAGTCAGGAATTTCTGAGCCTTGACAGGAAAGATAAAAAAGTTGATGCTGGTGTTTGTTTGTTTTTTACATTGCAACCTCTTCTTGTAGTTTTCAAAATTGCTCAAGTCACATAGCAGGTCAAGACTGTTCTCTTGTCAGTGGCTGGTGAAGCCTGGAATGTTACGTGGGTGCGTGGTATCTCCTGAATGGTCTAAAATAAACTTTATTTTATCTACAATTCATAAAAAACCCAACAGCTGAGGTTTTTTGCAATGAATTTTGCAATAATGAGGCTCATCTCTTTGACTATCTAGATTTTGTTGTCTCACTCTTACCGTATGGCAGTTGCTCATTCTTGTCTTAACCTAAGAAGAGCCCCACTGGATCAGACAAGTGGTCCATCTAGTTTAGTCTCCCATCTCACACAGTGACCAGCCATCTTTTTTTGGAGGTTCTTCTGGAGGTCAAACAACAGGTCACAGAGGCCAAGTTCTTCCCCTGGTGTTGCCTCCTGGTACTGGTATTCAGAGATTTGCTGCCTCTAAACATGAAGGTTGCCTTTAGTCATCAAGCCAGCTGATCAATGTGAGATTTACAGTATAAACAGAGGTGGGATCCAGCAGGTTCTCACCAGTTCCCGAGAGTGGGTTACTAATTATTTGTGTGTGCCGAGAGGGGGTTACTAATGGGGCCCGCTTTCCCATCTCCATGCCCTCACCTCCCTGAGAGGCATACTGCCTTTGAACATGAAGGTTCCATATAGCAATTGCGACTAATAATGTAACTCCCTGAACTGGGTTAATCCCTTTCAGGTACTGCAATTCATTGATTCTCAGCCTTTTGTATCTTTTATCTCACCAGTCTCTATCAAAGAACCCGTGTGTTTCACCATTGCTGTGTTCAGATTTGTGAGCTGGGGCATTTTCTATAATGTGATGATGATTTAGAAATGACCTGGTGCAAAAAAAATTTGGGGGGTTGTGGTGGGGTGGCTGCCCATGGGGGGGGGCATCCAACTCAGGTTTTGCCCAGGGCTCAGGTTTGCCTAGGTACGCCTCTGCCCCCTTTGCTGAGGGGGGGGCTGGCGAGAGAACCTGTTACTAAAATTTTTGGATCCCACCACTGAGTATAAACATATGCGTGTATATTTGGAAGTGAGCTGCATTGTGTTCAGTGGACTGATTCACAAGTAAGGGTTCAAACACTAGATACAATATCTTCATCCCATTATAAAATGCATACTACAGGCTTCTGAACCTGCAAATTATCTTGGAGCTGAAAAGAGAAGAAAACATCTGCTTGCTATCACTAATCAAAACCATCTTCCCCATTCTATTAGAATTTTTAAGGGAAAAAGGTGTGTTATTTAAATAACAGTTTTTTTAAAAAAATGCTACTAACAAAATGGGACCCCCATTTCAATTAAGGAAATTAAGTAGATATTATAGGGTTAACCCACTTCCTCCCTTCCCTCCAAGGTAAACTGAAAGTATATAATGCTGCAATTTGCCTTTTGTAGAAGGATGGAGGTGTATGATCATAATGTCTGTTTTGTAATTTCACCGTGCTGATGCAATTTTTAGCTTCAGCTGCACTCTCTGCCAAAACAGTTAGACTCTCTCTTTCCACTTTACAATCTAAAATAAACATCTTAATAGTCTCTGCTGTTTGTCAGAACTGAAGTTGTAAAATCCTGGCAAGTCACACTTTCTGGATCATGTGGTGAATGCATTCTTAGGTCAATAGAAACACTGCTGGAGTCTGTTATCTAGTGGATTGCTCCCCATATGCTGATGCAGAGAGTATATTCAGAGTAGCCACTGGATTTCACCAAACAAAAATGTGAAAGAGCGTGTTCATGTGAAATGTCTGTAGACATTTGAAGGAATGCAGACCTGTGTCAGTAAGATTAGCAAAATTCTCCATATACATTTTGCACAAATATAAATTTTCCGAAAACAAATTTGGAGACACCTCCTATAGTTAAGTGAGGACATCTGTGGGAATTCCTGAGAAAGGCTGATTCCGCATGGGGCCAAAAACAGTGGTGTGAAAATGGTGTGAAAACAGTATAAACCCTTTTACACTGTTTTAAACCCTTTTACACCGTTTTCACACCGTTTTCACACTGCTGTTTTTGGCCCATGCGGAATCAGCCAAAGTAAACTTTTTTAATCCAACCAGTGGAATTCTTCCAAAGTGTGTTGCCCATCTCTAACCATTATAATGCACAAGGACTTCTTTCACCATCTCTGCTCCAGAAAGACAGCAGGAATGTAGTTTCATCCCAGCTCCTTCAAGTATAGTCTTTTAAAAAAGAAAACAGTAATTTTCCTGCAGATGTGCTGTATTTTCTGGCATTGATGTAAGTGTCTTGGGTGGCAAATCAGTTCAACCTGAAATAACAGGGACTTTTCACACAGAGTCTCTATTCCACATCTCTGTTGAAGTGAAGTCGCTCATCTGAAAACCCAAGACTAACCTGTCTCTACACATCAGATAGTTGCTTTGGTGACCTGAATAACTATCCCAGTCACATGAATTGACAGAATATGGTGATTTATTGTATTCAACATAACTCAAAGATGTTAAGAGTGAAGACAAAAAGGGGGTGGGAGGACAACAGTAATTATTCTTTGTAGTCCCTCCCCCCAAACATCCAAACACTTAATTAAATAACCTTGTTTCAACAGAAACCAAAATATCTCAAATTTCTGGACAATTTCAAATTCACCTATGTTTGTAATTAATTTCTGGAGGTGAAAAGTGATTTTAAATTGCTCTAATTAGCAGTTTCTTATTTTCTTCTGAGAAGTTAATGTTGCTGGTTTGTAGAGAATATATCTCCTAGCAACATAAAAATACCAAAGAACTTTGGGATGTGTCTCCCTTTTTTCAAATTTATCCAAGATTCCTGCAGGAAAGGAAGATACAAAGAAAGCATCGCATGGCTGAATAGCTCAAGTGACCCTTAAGCAAGAAGACTGCCCCTGGATTGGAATGTTCTAGAATACATGTAAAGACTTGAGCAAACACAAACAACAAATGCCTCCATAGCAATGCTTGAGAAATTTCCACATCTCTATGGCCTTCACCATAGATTAGATTAGAGGAAATTCATAGAGCATCACCCAGAAGTGATGTCACATTGATATGAACAAATAGTTTGTAATGTTTTAAGCCATTGTATTTAATGGGGTGGGGGGGGGGGGGGGTGGGGGGGGGGGGGGGTGGGGGGGGGGGGGGGTGGGGGGGGGGGGGGGTGGGGGGGGGGGGGGGTGGGGGGGGGGGGGGGTGGGGGGGGGGGGGGGTGGGGGGGGGGGGGGGTGGGGGGGGGGGGGGGTGGGGGGGGGGGGGGGTGGGGGGGGGGGGGGGTGGGGGGGGGGGGGGGTGGGGGGGGGGGGGGGTGGGGGGGGGGGGGGGTGGGGGGGGGGGGGGGTGGGGGGGGGGGGGGGTGGGGGGGGGGGGGGGTGGGGGGGGGGGGGGGTGGGGGGGGGGGGGGGTGGGGGGGGGGGGGGGTGGGGGGGGGGGGGGGTGGGGGGGGGGGGGGGTGGGGGGGGGGGGGGGTGGGGGGGGGGGGGGGTGGGGGGGGGGGGGGGTGGGGGGGGGGGGGGGTGGGGGGGGGGGGGGGTGGGGGGGGGGGGGGGTGGGGGGGGGGGGGGGTGGGGGGGGGGGGGGGTGGGGGGGGGGGGGGGTGGGGGGGGGGGGGGGTGGGGGGGGGGGGGGGTGGGGGGGGGGGGGGGTGGGGGGGGGGGGGGGTGGGGGGGGGGGGGGGTGGGGGGGGGGGGGGGTGGGGGGGGGGGGGGGTGGGGGGGGGGGGGGGTGGGGGGGGGGGGGGGTGGGGGGGGGGGGGGGTGGGGGGGGGGGGGGGTGGGGGGGGGGGGGGGTGGGGGGGGGGGGGGGTGGGGGGGGGGGGGGGTGGGGGGGGGGGGGGGTGGGGGGGGGGGGGGGTGGGGGGGGGGGGGGGTGGGGGGGGGGGGGGGTGGGGGGGGGGGGGGGTGGGGGGGGGGGGGGGTGGGGGGGGGGGGGGGTGGGGGGGGGGGGGGGTGGGGGGGGGGGGGGGTGGGGGGGGGGGGGGGTGGGGGGGGGGGGGGGTGGGGGGGGGGGGGGGTGGGGGGGGGGGGGGGTGGGGGGGGGGGGGGGTGGGGGGGGGGGGGGGTGGGGGGGGGGGGGGGTGGGGGGGGGGGGGGGTGGGGGGGGGGGGGGGTGGGGGGGGGGGGGGGTGGGGGGGGGGGGGGGTGGGGGGGGGGGGGGGTGGGGGGGGGGGGGGGTGGGGGGGGGGGGGGGTGGGGGGGGGGGGGGGTGGGGGGGGGGGGGGGTGGGGGGGGGGGGGGGTGGGGGGGGGGGGGGGTGGGGGGGGGGGGGGGTGGGGGGGGGGGGGGGTGGGGGGGGGGGGGGGTGGGGGGGGGGGGGGGTGGGGGGGGGGGGGGGTGGGGGGGGGGGGGGGTGGGGGGGGGGGGGGGTGGGGGGGGGGGGGGGTGGGGGGGGGGGGGGGTGGGGGGGGGGGGGGGTGGGGGGGGGGGGGGGTGGGGGGGGGGGGGGGTGGGGGGGGGGGGGGGTGGGGGGGGGGGGGGGTGGGGGGGGGGGGGGGTGGGGGGGGGGGGGGGTGGGGGGGGGGGGGGGTGGGGGGGGGGGGGGGTGGGGGGGGGGGGGGGTGGGGGGGGGGGGGGGTGGGGGGGGGGGGGGGTGGGGGGGGGGGGGGGTGGGGGGGGGGGGGGGTGGGGGGGGGGGGGGGTGGGGGGGGGGGGGGGTGGGGGGGGGGGGGGGTGGGGGGGGGGGGGGGTGGGGGGGGGGGGGGGTGGGGGGGGGGGGGGGTGGGGGGGGGGGGGGGTGGGGGGGGGGGGGGGTGGGGGGGGGGGGGGGTGGGGGGGGGGGGGGGTGGGGGGGGGGGGGGGTGGGGGGGGGGGGGGGTGGGGGGGGGGGGGGGTGGGGGGGGGGGGGGGTGGGGGGGGGGGGGGGTGGGGGGGGGGGGGGGTGGGGGGGGGGGGGGGTGGGGGGGGGGGGGGGTGGGGGGGGGGGGGGGTGGGGGGGGGGGGGGGTGGGGGGGGGGGGGGGTGGGGGGGGGGGGGGGTGGGGGGGGGGGGGGGTGGGGGGGGGGGGGGGTGGGGGGGGGGGGGGGTGGGGGGGGGGGGGGGTGGGGGGGGGGGGGGGTGGGGGGGGGGGGGGGTGGGGGGGGGGGGGGGTGGGGGGGGGGGGGGGTGGGGGGGGGGGGGGGTGGGGGGGGGGGGGGGTGGGGGGGGGGGGGGGTGGGGGGGGGGGGGGGTGGGGGGGGGGGGGGGTGGGGGGGGGGGGGGGTGGGGGGGGGGGGGGGTGGGGGGGGGGGGGGGTGGGGGGGGGGGGGGGTGGGGGGGGGGGGGGGTGGGGGGGGGGGGGGGTGGGGGGGGGGGGGGGTGGGGGGGGGGGGGGGTGGGGGGGGGGGGGGGTGGGGGGGGGGGGGGGTGGGGGGGGGGGGGGGTGGGGGGGGGGGGGGGTGGGGGGGGGGGGGGGTGGGGGGGGGGGGGGGTGGGGGGGGGGGGGGGTGGGGGGGGGGGGGGGTGGGGGGGGGGGGGGGTGGGGGGGGGGGGGGGTGGGGGGGGGGGGGGGTGGGGGGGGGGGGGGGTGGGGGGGGGGGGGGGTGGGGGGGGGGGGGGGTGGGGGGGGGGGGGGGTGGGGGGGGGGGGGGGTGGGGGGGGGGGGGGGTGGGGGGGGGGGGGGGTGGGGGGGGGGGGGGGTGGGGGGGGGGGGGGGTGGGGGGGGGGGGGGGTGGGGGGGGGGGGGGGTGGGGGGGGGGGGGGGTGGGGGGGGGGGGGGGTGGGGGGGGGGGGGGGTGGGGGGGGGGGGGGGTGGGGGGGGGGGGGGGTGGGGGGGGGGGGGGGTGGGGGGGGGGGGGGGTGGGGGGGGGGGGGGGTGGGGGGGGGGGGGGGTGGGGGGGGGGGGGGGTGGGGGGGGGGGGGGGTGGGGGGGGGGGGGGGTGGGGGGGGGGGGGGGTGGGGGGGGGGGGGGGTGGGGGGGGGGGGGGGTGGGGGGGGGGGGGGGTGGGGGGGGGGGGGGGTGGGGGGGGGGGGGGGTGGGGGGGGGGGGGGGTGGGGGGGGGGGGGGGTGGGGGGGGGGGGGGGTGGGGGGGGGGGGGGGTGGGGGGGGGGGGGGGTGGGGGGGGGGGGGGGTGGGGGGGGGGGGGGGTGGGGGGGGGGGGGGGTGGGGGGGGGGGGGGGTGGGGGGGGGGGGGGGTGGGGGGGGGGGGGGGTGGGGGGGGGGGGGGGTGGGGGGGGGGGGGGGTGGGGGGGGGGGGGGGTGGGGGGGGGGGGGGGTGGGGGGGGGGGGGGGTGGGGGGGGGGGGGGGTGGGGGGGGGGGGGGGTGGGGGGGGGGGGGGGTGGGGGGGGGGGGGGGTGGGGGGGGGGGGGGGTGGGGGGGGGGGGGGGTGGGGGGGGGGGGGGGTGGGGGGGGGGGGGGGTGGGGGGGGGGGGGGGTGGGGGGGGGGGGGGGTGGGGGGGGGGGGGGGTGGGGGGGGGGGGGGGTGGGGGGGGGGGGGGGTGGGGGGGGGGGGGGGTGGGGGGGGGGGGGGGTGGGGGGGGGGGGGGGTGGGGGGGGGGGGGGGTGGGGGGGGGGGGGGGTGGGGGGGGGGGGGGGTGGGGGGGGGGGGGGGTGGGGGGGGGGGGGGGTGGGGGGGGGGGGGGGTGGGGGGGGGGGGGGGTGGGGGGGGGGGGGGGTGGGGGGGGGGGGGGGTGGGGGGGGGGGGGGGTGGGGGGGGGGGGGGGTGGGGGGGGGGGGGGGTGGGGGGGGGGGGGGGTGGGGGGGGGGGGGGGTGGGGGGGGGGGGGGGTGGGGGGGGGGGGGGGTGGGGGGGGGGGGGGGTGGGGGGGGGGGGGGGTGGGGGGGGGGGGGGGTGGGGGGGGGGGGGGGTGGGGGGGGGGGGGGGTGGGGGGGGGGGGGGGTGGGGGGGGGGGGGGGTGGGGGGGGGGGGGGGTGGGGGGGGGGGGGGGTGGGGGGGGGGGGGGGTGGGGGGGGGGGGGGGTGGGGGGGGGGGGGGGTGGGGGGGGGGGGGGGTGGGGGGGGGGGGGGGTGGGGGGGGGGGGGGGTGGGGGGGGGGGGGGGTGGGGGGGGGGGGGGGTGGGGGGGGGGGGGGGTGGGGGGGGGGGGGGGTGGGGGGGGGGGGGGGTGGGGGGGGGGGGGGGTGGGGGGGGGGGGGGGTGGGGGGGGGGGGGGGTGGGGGGGGGGGGGGGTGGGGGGGGGGGGGGGTGGGGGGGGGGGGGGGTGGGGGGGGGGGGGGGTGGGGGGGGGGGGGGGTGGGGGGGGGGGGGGGTGGGGGGGGGGGGGGGTGGGGGGGGGGGGGGGTGGGGGGGGGGGGGGGTGGGGGGGGGGGGGGGTGGGGGGGGGGGGGGGTGGGGGGGGGGGGGGGTGGGGGGGGGGGGGGGTGGGGGGGGGGGGGGGTGGGGGGGGGGGGGGGTGGGGGGGGGGGGGGGTGGGGGGGGGGGGGGGTGGGGGGGGGGGGGGGTGGGGGGGGGGGGGGGTGGGGGGGGGGGGGGGTGGGGGGGGGGGGGGGTGGGGGGGGGGGGGGGTGGGGGGGGGGGGGGGTGGGGGGGGGGGGGGGTGGGGGGGGGGGGGGGTGGGGGGGGGGGGGGGTGGGGGGGGGGGGGGGTGGGGGGGGGGGGGGGTGGGGGGGGGGGGGGGTGGGGGGGGGGGGGGGTGGGGGGGGGGGGGGGTGGGGGGGGGGGGGGGTGGGGGGGGGGGGGGGTGGGGGGGGGGGGGGGTGGGGGGGGGGGGGGGTGGGGGGGGGGGGGGGTGGGGGGGGGGGGGGGTGGGGGGGGGGGGGGGTGGGGGGGGGGGGGGGTGGGGGGGGGGGGGGGTGGGGGGGGGGGGGGGTGGGGGGGGGGGGGGGTGGGGGGGGGGGGGGGTGGGGGGGGGGGGGGGTGGGGGGGGGGGGGGGTGGGGGGGGGGGGGGGTGGGGGGGGGGGGGGGTGGGGGGGGGGGGGGGTGGGGGGGGGGGGGGGTGGGGGGGGGGGGGGGTGGGGGGGGGGGGGGGTGGGGGGGGGGGGGGGTGGGGGGGGGGGGGGGTGGGGGGGGGGGGGGGTGGGGGGGGGGGGGGGTGGGGGGGGGGGGGGGTGGGGGGGGGGGGGGGTGGGGGGGGGGGGGGGTGGGGGGGGGGGGGGGTGGGGGGGGGGGGGGGTGGGGGGGGGGGGGGACGGGGGGGGGGGGGATAGAAAGGGGGGGGGGGGGGGTGGGATGGTTATTTGTGAGTAACCGGACAGAGTTTTAGCTCTGAACACAGAGCTCTGCCCTGTGCCTAACAACATCCTTCCCAAACTTCATCCTTCCCAGGCACCGCCTTCAAAATTTCTGTATTTTCTAGGGAATGAGAATCATGTATACTTTCCTGAGCTTCTCTGAGGAACAGAGAGCTAACAATGAACTGAATAAGAAATAATTAATAACTGATAAGAATATGATCAGAAACACCTCAGAGTTTATACTATCCATTAGAATGCAGAAAAAAAATAACAGTTGAATGTTCCTTCCTTGTGTTATTATGGCATGAATTTTTCCATAACTTCCTTCATATCATTGGCTGACATTGTCCAGTAATTCATGTATGTGATAATATAATGTTTCATTTGTGAGTGCCCTTAAATGCTTCACAGAAGAACAGAAAAGGGACCATTTTGGGGTAGTATCTCTGAGGTCGATTCCGCACTTGTGTTATCGACCTAAGTTCAAGCTGAGTTCGACCTAAGTGCTCCGCACAACCACTGGGATCGACGTGGTTTTGTACCAGCTTCGCCCCGTGTAACGGTCACATTTCCAACTCCAGTTGGGAACTACTACTTTTTCAGGGAACCACGCTCGAACTCAGCTCGATTCCAGTAAAGTGCGGAATCTCTGGTGCCAGGAGTCCCCCATTCAGCCAATCACAGCTGAGTGTTTCAGGCATGTGTACAGCTGGCCAATCAAAAAACGCCACCTTCGTCCCTCCATTCCTGTGGCAGTTTTTTTATAACGTGTGTGGGGATAGACGGAACATGGCCGTAGAACAGTAGCCAATCGGAATGGAGCAGCAAAGAGGCACAGGATGATTCCGCCCTCCGAGCTGGGATCAAGCTGGTTGCAGTGGGGAACAACAATGGCTTCGACCTAGGTCAGTACCCTTCTCAGGGAACTGGGTCGAACCTATTTTACTCATGTGCAGAATCGCCCTGAGTTAGGCATAATGCCTACTCTCTCTCAAAAATAGCTGAGGCCTTTGTCACTTGAAGTGTGTATGGCACCATGACTTCCATGTACGAGGCTCACCTTTTCTGTGAGAGTCGAGATCAGGGTTGACTCACAGTGCCCATTTGCTGCTCTCTGTGCTCAGAACCCTCAAATCCCTTTACATTTCAAGTGCAGTTTGCTGTTACAAGGAACAGTGAAACAAAATAATTTTCATATTCTAACAATGTTTTCATCTGGATGATATTTTCCGTGACAGACTGTTTGGGGGAGGGATAGAGAAAGCTGGCAAGGACTAGGAATGTTTTGTGAAACGCTAACGAGAAATGACGGTCTGTAAAAAAACAAACATTTTCAAGAGACGTACATTATTTGACTTAAATAATGTTGTTCCTTTTGTATCTCCTGCATTAAACTAGAAGAGACAAGTAAATATTAGAGGAAGCTCTGTTCACTCAGAGATGAAACAAATTATCAGTCATGGAGATGTGTATCTCCATTTTGTTTTGCAGTAAACCATATTAGGTCCTCCTGATCCAGCTTGTCTCATTCATAACCAGCCAGATGAACAGTCAGGCTTCTTCTCAGAAAGAGGAATACATCGTCTACAAAATGTTTCTAGGCAGTCTAGTAGTACCCATTGCCATGTCAGTGGGGAGCCACACACATCCACACATTGGTCCTTTCCACACAGACACTTTAAAATGTTTTAAGGCAGAAAATAACATGGTTCTTCCATGGAGTTCTGCGTTTTTAAAATCCCAAAATTGTTTATTTGCAGCCTCAAAATGTGTTGAATGACTACCCTCTTAAAAGGATTCTTTAGTTGAAACATTTTCAAAATGGCTTCATTTGCCTATCTGGTCCGTTTAAGACATTTCCCAAGCCTTCCCTTTACTTCCTTGTTGGTGCCGTTTTCTCAGCTCACTCCTGGCCCCTCACCTGTTTTTCCTGCACGTTTCTTTATTTTGCGTGCGGGGGGTGGGTGGGTAATCATTGAAGGATGGGCTGCAGAAGGTGCAGAGAACTGCAGTGCTTTGCTGTGAAGCACAGAAACAATGTTATCAAACAAAAAGGCGGGGGGGGGGGAGAAATCACAAAATGGCAGCCAGGAGTCATTTCGTAGATGCAGAAATCGTGATAAAGGGAGGGACCAAAAATGTTTTCAAATGTTTTCAGTGATTTGTGTGAAAAGATCCATCTTCATCGTCACATGAAGGAGCTAAGGTTGCCATCAGGAGTAAAATATCCTGACCTTTTAATCGAAGCTTAATGGGATGTTGTTTACCAGGTTGTATAATTTACCTCCAGGGCATGCAAAGCTTCAGCTGCCCATTTCCACATGTGAAGCCTCTGCTTCACAGACATTTTCTCCAGGCCTACTGACAATCTTAGTATAAGGTGACCAGATTTTTACTCCTGTAACGCACGCGCACCCACACGGCCACAGGAGCACACTGCCTTTTGCGGCGCTCCTCGGTCAGGTATCAGGGAAGCGCCCCAGAAGGCAGTGTGGCAGCGCAGGAGGTGCACGCGGCTGCAGGAGCGCATTGCCTAATCGGGACAATTTTAAAACCTCGTGGGACGTGGGACACATTGCGGAAAAGCGTGAGTGTCCCACCAAAAGCGGGACGGCTGGTCACCTTATCTTAGTAGAAGCCTCCTTTCATTAATATGACTCTGTAGTTGTAAATCAGAGGGACTGACTGCAGGCATGTCAAAATGTTTTATTTCTATCTTTGTATTAAAATGCTATCAGTCCTTGAGTAAACTTTAAACTTTATGGTAATAACTAATTTACAGAGCTCTTGTGGTCTCAGCCTTTTGCTCAGGCACCAACTGGGAAGACACAGAAAATGAATATTACGCTTGCCTAATTCCTGGCTCCACCCAGGAACTACAATCTAATCATTTTCTTTTTCATATTGCCACACTAGTTCTGGTGCAGTTCAGTACACTATCCTATTAAGCCATGCAATAACAATTTGATAAAGAAATCACAGTGCAAACTGTGTTCTCCTTGTGTTGTCCCAGTTCCGTGCATGGGAAACTACACTTAACCTCCAAAGACATCAAATGAGGCTCCTAGACTGTGAGAAAGACATTCATATTAATTAGTCACATCCTTCTAAGTCAGTGGAAGCCAGTGGGTCTAGGACTGTACTTTAGGACTGTACTGATAATAACTGGCATCTCTTACGTCTTTTCCCGTCAATGCGAAATGATGTCTATGCGCAAGTAGCTAGTTGGATGGATCTGGTTTAATATCTATTTGCCATCTATCCATAATATATTGCATATTAAAGGCCTTTAACCAGTCTGACATAAAGCCAGAAGTTCCTAATTGTACTTACTAAAAGGCTTACAGGATGCTGACTTGGGAGCTTTGATGGAGCTTAGACAGGGTCTAATGTCTGTGTAATTCAGTTCACTTGGATTAAAGATACTGTTTGCTATTATTTTAGTTGTTCTTGTAGAACTTGGGAAGATTAAATCCAAAGCATTCCTTAGGTAATGCACTGATTAAAGACATTCTGACACAGGATTATTGCTCTAAAACACATAGTTTTAAAAAGTTGAGGACTTTTGTACTTCATCTGAGAATCAATTTGTAAAGATGCATGTCAAGATTTTTGGTACTCCACTGTACAAGATATAGCACACTGAAGGATCTTTGAATTGGTTATGCAATAAGCTGGCCTCACCTTCGGGCTTCTGAACACTGACAGAACATGTTCCATACATTATTGTTACGGCCCTGATCACCCCCCATATATATTATTGCAATATATTTTCTTTAAAATCATATTGGCAGAAGCCAGTTGCCATACACTTCTCTATGTAGGTAGCAGCATGTCCACTTAACAGCAAGCCAGAGGTCAAAGGTTTGCTTCACAAAATCTAATCAAGGGGATGAGTTACTCCTGCATAACCTGGAGGTCTCATTTTGTTTGAGGGCATGCTTGATTACCACACCTTGCTAAAATGCTGTAAGACAAAAGAATATGGAAAGCCACCTTGGTATCAGATGCTGTATTTCACTACCTCTTCTAGAAACCATGTCAGCAACAGATGGTTGCTTCTTTGCATTTCCTCCACCCATTGTTACGACTCTCCTAAACCACTCACCCTGTCCTAATCAAATGTCTCAGCCAAATCTGAATAACCTGGGCAGTGTCTCTACAATCTGCATGAAGCCTTGCAGCGCTTCCCAATTTAGCCTAACAAAGCAATTGGCCCCATTGTCCCGGGGTTTAGAATAATAGATAGAGCTGCTAATTAGCTCATCCCAGCAAGCCCAGCATGGGAAATTCCAGAGAATTTAGGAAAATGAAACTTAAACTTACCTGTCCCGCCCCAAACTGCTCACAGGGGTATAAAAATACAGTGCACCCAAAGTTCCACGTTCTTAATGCTGGTTCTTTACTCTAGCACTAGATACGTTTCAAGCCATTTCTGGTATACATAGTCTTAAAAGATCCCTACCCAGCCTGCCTCTCGCATTGCCAAGCCGAGTTAGTTTCCCCATTGCTACTTAAAATAGTTGTGTGCTGTTACACTCTTAGCAGCTGGTGGAGATTCCCTAAAAATAAGTTCACAACCTGTGAAAGCTGGGTAACATTAGTTAATAATTTGTTTCCCACAAGCTCAGGTATGAAAATTTAATATGGAATTTCGAAAGCTCTCTTGTATGAGTTTGGAATATCATATAAATCTGCAATAAGTAGTATATCTTGATTTAGGTCCTCTGAATAAACTGATCAAGTTACCTGTCTGTACATCTTGTCATCCATTTATAAATAGGAAAGCCTTTGGCTACAATAGCTAACCATAAGGTACATATCTACTTTCCCAGCACCTAATACCTAGGCGGCCTAGAAGTTTGGCCCGAACTCAATGGTCCACTTCTAATCCTTACTTTTGTCTGTTTCTCTCTTTATTCTTGTATGATTTGATCTCCTAGTTTTGGAGCTCTGAACTCATAAGAATATAAGAGCCCTAGCTTCTGGGGAGAATAGTGCTTCATTTGGACAGGTTAGTCAGAAGACTAGCAGATGAGATTAGTGTTTTGAATGGCAGGCAGGAATTTCTTGATGAAATCATCTTAGCATATCCTTTGCTCATGAAAGCAGGTATACTGATGTTGGAATGGAAGCTGTCTTTCCAGGCTGAAGGCATTATCTAATCACTCTAGGGCCCCTTACGGGCATGCAGAATAATGTACATTCAATCCACTCTCACAGTTGTTTGCAAGTGGATTTTGCTATTCTGCACAGTAAAATCCAGCTGCACAGTGCATTGAAAGTGGATTGAAAGTACATTGTTTTGCATGTGCGGAAGGGGTGAGGAAAAGGTGTAGCAAACTGTTTTGCAAGTTGACATTGTTGGGAGATCAGACCCGGCAAGTTTCTGTCCTGATGGGTGACACTGAGCCAACACAGAGGATGACAGTACAATGCCTGGTGGAACGCTCAATGCCGGTGGAATGCTCTTCCTTCAGCAGTTAGGGCCCTGTGGGACCTTGGAGAGTTCCGCAGGGCCTGCAAAACTGTGTTGTTCCACCGGGCTTTTGGGGGGGGCGGCCGCTGAGCCCGCCCCTCTTTTGCTGCCCTGCGCACTGGCTATATTCTTGACCATCTGCTTACCCCCTCCCTCCCAGGGTTTGTCCATTGGGGTTTGATGCCAGACGTCTTTTATTATTATTCGGTTTTTGCAGGTTACTGCTGCTATAGTTTTAAGGTTTTGTATTGTGTTTAATTGGGGCTATTCGATTTGTTTTATTGCCTTGTCATTTGCTGTTGTACACTGCCCTGAGCCCTTCGGGGGTAGGGCGGTTTATCAAATCAAATTAACAACAACAACAACAACAACAACAAAAATAATTTATTAAATTTAATAGACAGCCCTACCCCCGAAGGACTCAGGACGGTGTACAACAGCAAATGACAAGACAATAAATAGTTTCAATTAAAACAATAAATAAATTAAACATTAAAACATTAGCAGCAATGATCTTCCACAATTAAAATAAGTAGATGTTGTCCGGCATTAACCCCCTGGGAGGGGATAGGCCGATATTCAGTCAGCAGATGACAAAGCTGTAAGGAGCAACAAAGAAGGGCAGACTCAGCGGCCAGCCTCACCAAATAATAATAATAATAATAATAATAATAATAATAATAATAATAATAATAAAACACCAATACCATGATAAAACACCCCAAAATATAAAATCCAATATGGCATATAAGTGGAGGAAAAAAGAGAGAAAACAAAGGGGAAGGAAGGGAAGTGGAAGGGGAGGGAAACTTGAGCCATTGCTGCTCTTAACTACAGGCCTGATGGAACAGCTCTGTCTTGCAGACCCTGTGGAACTGAGATAAGTCTTCCGCAGCTTTTGAGGGTCAGAATAGTATTGTTCAAGAGCCTATGAGAGATTGAGAGAACACTACGTTAAAAAAAATCTATTTCTTATGATTTCTTATTTTTAGAATTAATGAGTTTAGTAGAATAATATACTTTGAGTTTATTAAACTACCTAACCTGAGCCCTTCGGGGGAGGGCGGTATATAAACCCAATTAATAATCATCATCATCATCATCATCATCATCATCATCATCATCATCATCATCATCATCATCATCATCATCATCATCTTCCTTGGGAAGGACTCGCTATTCAGAGATGAATTCCAGACACTTGTGCTGTGTTGTTATGTGTATAATAATAATAATAATAATAACAACAACAACAACCTTTAGAGGAAGCATAGCTTAAAAAAGAAATACATTTATTAACATAAGAAGCTACAAGTTTGCAAATGCAATTAGGAGTGTAGGCTTTGAAATTGTTATTTGTAAAAAGCAGTTAACTTAGATGAGCTTAGTTAGGTTTGTGTAGGGTTATTCTTTCTTGGGAAGACTCCCATTTCTTAGGCACCTGGACAGGAAAAAAAGAGGTCTTTATCGCCTGCCAGTAAAGGCCACCTCAGGAATGAGTTATAGCTTCCAAACAGTCAACTGGAGACAGTAGATTTTGTACTATGTCACAATGTTTTTATTTTCAAGGATATATACTGGACTCTGGGTCTCCAATCCCAGCTATGGATACCTCTGTGCTTCTCCCTATGATAAAGATCAGCGTGAATTGTTCATAGATTTATGACACCAGCCTTGTCTTCAAACATTGGCTGTTATTCTTTTTGGGTGATGGGTTGGCCCAGATTACCTGGGGTTACTCCTTACCATATTAGAATCTCCACCCAGCAGTGTGAAAAGCTCACCTCTTTTAGTACGTCTGACCTGTGTTTTTGTATGACACAGGTCTAACCTGTATGGATATGTAAATGGATAGATCAAAGTGATGTAACCAGTGATGTATTGGTGAAGTACTATTGATTGATGTATGAATCGCTATAAAACTGCCTCAGTTGTATTCTTCATTTCTGCCTTGGTCAGAGGACCTACTATTTTGCTGCAAGATATTAAATCCTTTCTATTCTTGTATACCTCTCACCTCTAAAGTGCCTCTTTTCCTCCTTTGTTCTACTTGTATGTTTATAAATAAAGCATATGCTTCCAAGGATCCGTTTTGGGACCAGTGCTCTTTAACCTATTCATAAATGACCTGGAAGTAGGGGTGGGTAGCGTAGTGGCCAAGTTTGCAGATGATACCAAATTATGTAGGGTGGTGAGAACCACAAAGGATTGCGAAGAGCTCCAAGCGGACCTTGATAAATTAGGTGAGTGGGCTCAGAAATGGCAAATGCAGTTCAATGTAGCAAAATGTAAAGTGATGCACATAGGGGCAAAAAATCCAAACTTCACATACACGCTACAGGGGTCAGAGCTATCAGTCACAGACCAGGAAAGGGATTTAGGCGTCTTAGTTGATAGTTCCGTGGGAATGTCAACTCAATGCATGGCAGCTGTGAAAAAGGCAAACTCTATGCTGGGGATCATTAGAAAAGGAATTGATAATAAAACTGCAAAGATTACATCATGCCCTTATATAAAGCAGTGAAGTGCTATCGCGACTTGGAGTACTGTGTCCGAGGATTTCGCTGGTCGCCACATTCTCAAAAAGGATATTGAGGAGATAGAAAAGGCGCAGAGAAGGGCAACAAGGGATGATTGAGGGACTGGAGCACCTTCCCTATGAGGAGAGAGCTGCAGCGTTGGGGACTCCTTTAGTTTGGAGAGGAGGCTGGCTGGGGGATATGATTGAAGTCTACCAAAAGAGTATGCATGGGGTAGAATAATGTTGACAGAGAGAAAATTTTCTCTCTTTCTCACAATACTAGGAACCAAGGGGGCATTCATTGAAAATGCTGGGGGGAAGAATTAGGACTAATAAAAGTGAAATGCTTCTTCACGCACTTAGCGTGTGATTGGTATTTGGAATATGCTGCCACAGGAGGTGGTGATGGCCACTAACCTGGATAGCTTTAAAAGGGGCTTGGACAGATTTATGGAGGAGAAGTCAATTGATGGCTACCAATCTTGATCCTCTTTGATCTGAGATTGCAAATGCCTTAACAGACCAGGTGATCGGGAGCAACAGCCGCAGAAGGCCATTGCGTTCACATCCTACATGTGAGCTCCCAAAGGCACCTGGTGGGCCACTGCGAGTAGCAGAGAGCTGGACTAGATGGACTCTGGTCTGATCCAGCTGGCTTGTTCTTATGTTCTTATGTTCTTACAAATACCATGTTTCAAGTGCTCTCCTCTCTAAAGCCAACCAACCTAGGTAAGCTCTGCCTCTCATTTCCCAGGAAATAGAGGTTATACTTGCAGGCAGTGGTGGGATTCAGCAGATTCGCACCACTTTGGCAGAACCGGTTGTTGAAATGGTTATAAACAACCAGTTGTTAAATTATTTGAATCCCACCACCAGAACCGGTTCTTAAATTATTTCAAGCAGCAGTGGTGTAGGAGGTTAAGAGCTCATGTATCTAATCTGGAGGAACCGGGTTTGATTCTCCGCTCTGCCGCCTGAGCTGTGAAGGCTTATCTGGGGAATTCAGATTAGCCTGTACACTCTCACACACGCCAGCTGGGTGACCTTGGGCTAGTCACAGCTTCTCGGAGCTCTCTCAGCCCCACCTACCTCACAGGGTGTTTGTTGTGAGGGGGGAAGGGCAAGGAGATTGTAAGCCCCTTTGAGTCTCCCGCAAAAGAGAAAGGGGGGATATAAATCCAAACTCTTCTTCTTCTTCTTCAATCTCACCACTGCTTGTAGGTGCTATTCATAAGTGCCAAATTCACAAATTCAGGTTTGGGGAATCTTTCAACTGATGTATGCACAAAATTGGCAATAGGGAGTAAGAATTGGCAGTGGAAAGTGAGGAGGAGTCTTTTTAAAGTAATGTGATCAATTTTATTGACTACAAGAGAGAAAAACCGGAGCAAATCAGTAAACTAAGAAAAAGAAGCTTGAATTACAATGCTCTGTAATGAGAACTATCTATGGATGCTCTAGTCAAACCCACTGGTGAGTGTATGTGCAGTTATGGCCAAGGGAGAGGGCAGGCCTTGCTCAAACATGCTTGATTATTTAATATAATTTGATTTTTTTGGCCTTTTCTTAATTAATACCCAATGACGAGTAACATTGTGTGGACTGACCCATCGGCAAAAAATGTTGTTTCTGAATATTAGGAGATATCTGAATCTCATCATTTGAAGAAATAGCAGCCACCGATTCAACGGTGTCAGCCATTGTGGCTGGGGTGAGCAGAAAGGCAAAGAAAGGAGAGCGTGCAGCCCAGGGCGCCAAATTGCAGGGAGCTGCAATGATTGGCTCTGGGCAAAAAGGCGGGAGGAGCAAGCATATAAGAGTGCCACACCCCGAGCCTTGGCCTTCTTGGCTTGCCGAGGCTCAAGAACAACGTGACCTACCCACCCTCCCTTAGTTCAGTGATTATTAGTTGAATTGTTAAACTTACTGCATAATTGTAATTGTTGCAGCCCGGCGGGTTGGCAATGGGATTCGCAACATCTGGGGGAGAAGCCGAGCTAGGCGGCCGGTCTTCTCCATGGTTGTGCCCTTGGAGAAGGGCCGGGGGTGGGGCGGGCCGGTAAGCAAGCCAGTAGGCTTAGCTGGTGCCCGACACCACAGTAGGTGGGGGTGGGGCGGGGCGGTAGGCAAGCCAGTAGGCTTAGCCGGTGCCCACTATCCCCAGCAGGAAGGGTTGAAGCCAGGGGTTTTCACCCCTGGGGCTCCCAGCTTCCTGCGGAATGCCCCAATGGAGATTGGGGACAGCATGACATTGCTACCCGTTTGCTGCCCAGCTTCTTGTTGTGTTTAACCTTGTTATACCAGTTAATAAATTGGGCTGCGGCCCAATCCATTTCCAAACACGGGCTTGGTGTGTTTATTTGCCAGGGAAGGGTCTCACCATCTGTACGCAACTACAAATTTTAAGTTATAAAACCCAGCTTTCAGCAACTGCCTATATAATCATATTTCATGTATATGTTTCTTGAGCCTGCAGAAATGGAAATGGTGTCAAACTGAACCTGTAGCTATAGAAACTATGGAGGTTGGTTTTAAAAGGAGACAACTGGATGACTTGACCGGCTGATACAAGTGTATCACAGCAAGAGATTTACAACCCAATGGGACTAGCATATGCACCACTGCAAAATGAAAGAGAAAAGGGGGAGGGGGGTTATTCTGGAACCGTATCTTAATGTGGCTCTGAAAATAGAACTAATCAGTCCAAATGGCACCTGAGTATGGAAATCCATTATACTTCTAAATGATCATATGGCTTTATATGCTACAATTTGGTCTGAATTATGACTTCCATCAATTATAATTGAACGCTACTTCCTGCTGCACAACCAGAAGGGAAGAGGGACAGGGAGAGGACAGGAGAGGATTGTTATCAAAACTGCCTAACTTAATTGAGGGGCTGATTTATTAAAAGGACAAAATTAACCTGTGTTTTATGAGACTAATAATTAATAAGGTTTCTACCGAACATTTGTAAGAGAAATGGACAATAATCACTACTGGCAGAATCTTCTTTTAATGGGGTAACAATAAAGTACTGAGCAATTCAGGTCGCAGAGTTATAATGTCAAACTGAGAGAGACACAAGAGTAACAGGATCAAACTAGCATATTGTCCCATATGTAAAACAGAATAAACATATTTAATAAAGCCATGCTAGATATAAGGTTGGCAACTCCAACCTGGCAAATTCCTGAAGATTTGGAGGCCAGTGTTGGAGAAGGTGGAGTTTGGAAGGGGGGGGGGGGCTCAGCAGGGATTTAGTATTGAAAAGTTTGCTCTCCACTGTTGCTGTTTCCTCCAGGGGCATTGCTGTTTATTGCAGGGGCATTGCAGGGCCTGCAGTATGGTCATCCGTTATAATTCCATGAGAACTCCATGACCCATCCGAAGGTTGGTAACCCTGGCTAAATAAGACAAAGGGTCTTCCTACTTCCAGCATCCTGCTAACCAATGTTCTCTCCAACTAACCACTGATGGCCTTTTAACGTTAGAAGGGGAAGGACTGCTGTGACAGACTGCATATATAAAGATTGGAAGAGCAGTCAAAAATGACGTGTAGTCACAAGTAGCACTCTGATTGGGTAAGCTGGCGTGTACTCTAATTGGTGGAGCAACCAGCTGACTAACAAAAGGAGGAGGTATCTCTCTGAGAGGGAAAAGACTGAACACCTTTTGGATGTGGATTTCTGCGGGTTAACATCAAGTCCCTTAGTTGTCTGTGAAAATCTCCCCTCAGAGGGTTTCAGTCACAGAGTGATCTGAAATATGGTGTGTGTCAGCATATCATTAGAGCAGAAATACACAGACAAAATAACTGGAAGTTTATTTACTGATCAAAGTAGTGGTGTAGTAGTGAGAGAGATTTTCCACAGAGGCCATAAATAAAGGGTGAAGGAATATATTGTGGGAGATGGAAGAAGAATTCCTAGGCCCATTAGGAAGAGAATTATACATATTGAGATTATTGGGAGATGATATCGCAAATCAATACAGACTGCTATTCATGCATCTGTCTACTGCTGCAAGGATGTTGTAGGCGCAAAAATGGAGAGATGAGAAAAATTCCAATGGAAATTGGAGGCTATCGTATTACTTCTTAGCAATTTAATCCTGAGTTTTTTTAAAAAGTTTTTTTTAAAAAAATGAGTGGCTAAAGTGTGGACGGATGCTTATGAAAAGCTCTTCAGGAACAAATAGGCTAAAAGGGAAATATTGGCAAACTGTGATTTCACAAACTACTCATCATACTATGATTTCCACGTTCCACATCGGAATAAACTCAAATGAAAGCAGAACCAGTATTGTGCTAACAAGTTGCTGTTTTCTCCACAGCTATTCCTTTTTCTTGTCACAATGATGGAGGAGGATGTTAGGCAAGTAAACGCTCTTGAATATCCATTTAATAAGTTTCTAAATAACTGGTGAGTACTATAGTTCTTAATTTATTGAATGGTGGAACTGACACTCATTAGTAACCCTCCAAGACAGTGCAAGGAAATAATTTTGGGGGGAGCTGGGAGAAACAATTGTTGAGGAAGGCCCCACCAGGGAGAAGCAGTGGTTAGGAAGACCACAAGGACTGAGGTAAAGAAGCAACACCCTTTGATTTAGTCTACACATGTGGCTGAATGAGGTGGCTGAATGCTGAGGTGGTAGAATGGATAGTACCATCTCAACTTTGAGATGGTGGATTAAATTTTTTCAAAGTTCCACTACATTAATAATTCTCTGTAAATGGAAAACTAGCACAGCATGCACTGTTCTACTCTAGCACTCTTTTTCCCGATGTGTTAATTTATTTGCTGGGAGGTTTTACACCAAAGAGCATTAAAGATGTACCCTCTCAACACCTGCAGTATGAAGTGGTACAACCCATTTTGCCACCTCAGGATTCTACCTCCCCAGTGTGCCATACGCCTAGATTGGGTCTTAGAAACGTGGCTGGGAGGGGAAATGGGCATATTAGAGCTAGTAGGAAGGGGAAGGAAATAGGCATATAAGAGCTACCAAAGAAAATGCTACCTTTCGCTCAGGAGAATCAGGTCCAAAAATTGTAATTAGCTATGGTGATACAAAGATTTCCCCCCTACACTATTGTTATGTATAGGGGAGGAAAAATGAAATATGAAGTAATTGCATCACATAAAGAAGAAAAATAAAGAAAGAATAAAGAAATAGAGAAAGAAAAATAGATTATATACAAAGTGTGCAGAATTTTATACAAAATGTGCAGAAAGTGTGCAGCACCAACACAGGCCTTTAGGTATTTTTTTTTTCTCTGAGAAGGTATGATGGAAATTTGCAGTACCGGCCAGGAAATCTGAGGAAAGTGACTGAATGCTTTGTTGACAATTTAAACTGATGAAAAAGTAATTCTTCCTTACAGACAAAAATAAAGTTTTCTAGCAAAATTTAATTTGTTAGAAAAATGTAAAACCGGTGGAAGAGCAATCTCACCCATACTTAATTTTGAATTAGCCTCTTCATCATGCCAGTTCATAGGACCTGAGTTTATGCTAATAGCCTACATGGGAAATTAGCTGGAAACAGACTGGCAACATGAGAGGCAGGTAGGAGATCTCCCCCAGTGTATACCAAGGTTGGACCTTCAAGAAATCCACTCAGAACCAGAACTGAGGTAAAGCAAGGGACAATTTTATTAAATTTTATTAAAGGATCAAAATAATTTAAAAAAATACACTGACAAACATACAGAATTTAAGAAGCCTAGAAAAATTAAAGAGATGATTGATAGTGGGAATAGATTAGAGCATTGGGAAGGAGATGTTTACCATTCCAGAAGTGAAGAAGTCCAAGGAGAGTGAGAGAGAAACGGCCAGCACTTCCTGCAAGGAGAAAATCCAAGTGCAAAGAGGCATGGATTTGGGGCATCTAGTTAATGAAAAATTGACCCTCTGGCAACGATTCAGTTAATTTTTTATTACACTTAATAAGAGAGGCAATCTTTCTGGGACAAATAATAGTTCTATGGACTCTGCTGGAAATTATTTGATGGGATTATAACTTCGGAGACGCCAAGGCTGACTGAGTTTTGGACAGCGCTGATGAAATTGTAACAAGGACATTCCAACTCCTGAGAAGCCAATATTACCTTCTTTATTTTTTTCTTTTTCTTTTTTTGCTGTCAAGGGACATCTGATGTACAGTGACCCCTGATGAGGATTTCAAGGCAAGAGATGTTCAGAGATTGTTTGCCATTGCCTGCCTCCAAGTCACAACCCTGGTATTTCCTGGAGGTCTCCCATCCAAATACTTACCAGGCTTGACCCAGCTTTGTTTATGAGATGTGACAACATCAAGCGATCCTGAGCTATCCAGGACAGGGAAATTTTGCCTACAATTAACTGAAAATAGGATAATCACTATTGCTGTTGCTTCATCAACCCTTTTGGCAGGTGGAAGAACTGATCCTTCTGTACTCAAACTAAGGCCCTTTCCGCACAGGCCAAATACAGCGCCCTGGGGATGGCAAAAACGCCGTCCCCAGGGAGCTGTTCGTATGGGGGGCACAGCTGCTTTGCAGCCGCACCGCCCTCACTCCTCCCCAGCGGCGCAAAGCCGCTGTTTCCAAACCTCGCTCCCCGAGCTAAGTTTTTGGGAAACAGCGGCTTCCATCCGCTGCCGTGCGAACAGCAGCGGCTGGAAGACGCCATCCCTCCCCCTTTCCCAATCGACATACCTTCCCAGCGACCGTCCGGAGATAAGGAACCTGAAGGACGGCATGCCCCCCTGCCCTGCAACTCCAGAGCTGATGCGCACAGGGCAGGGAAATCCCCTGGCCTCAGCGACTTCGGATGTTCGCGAAGGAAGGTACGCTCGATCGGGCGGCAACACAATTAGCGTCGTCTTCCCGGTAGTTATTGGGTGGTTGGGTTGGCGTCATGTACGCTGATCCAACCCCCAGCATGGCCATGCGGAAACGGCCCAATATTGTGAGCACAGCAGCAATCGGGAAAGGCTTCTAGTATCTATATAAGGTATCATAATTATGAAAAAGAAGCAGGAACAGCTTTCCTCCGTCTTTCTAGGCAAATTGTGCCTTACAAATAACTGCCCTCCACACCTGCTCCATTGCCACAGCCTGTGCTTCTCAGTATTACTCTCTATGGCCATCTGTCAGATTTGGTAATTTTACATTTTTACACACACACATCTACAAATATGGAGTACACTTCTTACATCTTAAGGTGGACTCTAGCTGACAAAAATGTCATGTCACAATAAATCTTTAGTACGTAAATCAATAAAAGCCAGTAGGAAATGTATTTCAGTTTACCCTTTTAACTTTACCCAGCACAAAAGCAAGGACAAACTCTGTTACAGAGTGGCACTGGATGAGAATTGCTGTGATCGCTGGGATTGATTTTGGTGACATTACCTAAAAAGATTATGTTATTTGTTATATAGCAAAGTAGCCTTTACAAAGAGCTATTTGATGTTCCCCCCAACATAACAACAACAAGCCGGTGCCTGAACTGGGAATTCTAACTTCTGTTCCACATGTTATAACCACTAAAACAGATTAACATTTTATTACCGTGCATGCAAGGGCAGGGAGTATCCTTTTACTACTTTTGTAGATCATTCTGTTCATAATATTAACAAAGGTTTGCTACTATACTATTATTAAGTGTGTTCTAAGTTGCCAAACCAGAATAGGGATGAGAATGGTGAATTCTGCCCAGCAGAAATAAAACATTTTCAGGTCATTTTAAAAAGTGTTTGGGGAAAGAAGTTCTCACAGCTCTGTTCCCCAAAACATCTCCAAAACATTCTATTTCTCTCAACCTGTTTTTTTTTTAATTGCTAAACTAGCCATTATTTTCCCACCTCGGGTTGAAGACGTATCCTGCCTGCTGAGTGAACAAAAGCAGGCAGAAAACGTTTTATTTCTCTCGCCCAAACCTCTTCTTTTGGCCCAACTCGGAAGGTTATTTTCGCCCAAACTCGGAAGGTTACTAAGTCAGTACACAGGGAGGCCATTGAAATCCATAAACACCAAGAAAACTTCAACAAAAAGGAAGAGACCTTTGCATAGCAAGTTCCACCCAAACACTTACTGATTGATGTATTGTCGAAGGCTTTCACGGCCGGAATCACTTGGGTGCTGTGTGGTTTCCGGGCTGTATGGCCGTGTTCTAGCAGCATTCTCTCCTGACGTTTCGCCTGCATCTGTGGCTGGCATCTTCAGAGGACCTGAAGATGCCAGCCACAGATGCAGGCGAAACGTCAGGAGAGAATGCTGCTAGAACACGGCCATACAGCCCGGAAACCACACAGCACCCAACTTACTGATTGGTTCCCCACTCTAGAACATGGACAATATATACCCCACTAAAACATTCCCTTTTCACTGGACACAGGGTGTAACAGACTTCCCTCTGTGATACACCTCTGAAGATGCCAGCCACAGATGCAGACGAAATGTTAGGCACAAGATCTACCAGACCCCGGCCATGCAGCCCGGAAAACCCACAACAACCAGTTGAATCCGGCTGTGAAAGCCTTCGACAATACATTGTTTATCTTGTTGCAACACATACTCACTTTGCAAGATCTGGTTGGGCAGACAAAAGTGTGGAGCTGGGTACCAGAAAAGGGAGAGGGGAACTATAGACTGGAGACAAAGACCCTTCTCCCACCTCCTTCAACAGGCACCATGTGAAGTAGGTAGGTGGGGCTGAGAGAGTTTGGAGCGAACTGTGACTAGCCCAAGATCACCCAGCAGGCTTCATGTGGAAGAGAGGGGAATCAAACTTGGCTCACCAGATTAGAGTTCATGGATCATATGGAGCAGTGGTGAATCAAACCTGGTTCTTCAGATTAGAGTCTTCTTCTCTTAACAACTACACCACACTGGGTCTCCATAGCAACCATCAGCTGTTCTACCTTGTCTTGCATTGCTACAATACAGGCTTGGTTGATGGGCTTTGCATGATCCTGTTAGGAAAGGATTTGCTTCACGGTGGCAAGAAGGGGAGACTAGTCAATACTCAGGGTGGCAGCCTTTTTACTATGCTCACACTTCCATGCATCCCTTCTGGCTGCAGCGCAGAACTACGTTATAATAAAATGAAATTCATTTGGCTGAATACTGCATGCCTCCAGTTTCAGGGACCATCCCACTGACTCCCCTCCCCCCCCAGTCCTTCCTTCTCCATGTCACCCCTGGTAAGGGCAGTAATCATTAGAGAAGAGCTAATAACTAAGGAACAGAGAAAAACCCTTGAAAAATGTTTCCTGCCTTTCAGAAACATTATTTCTGTATCCTTCCAAATTCCTCAGAAATCTTGCTGTATAAATTAGGGGTGATTTAAAATTTACAGAGCCACTGTGGTGTAGTCGTTAGGCTGCAGGACTAGTTCTGAGGAGATGTAGAAGAGTTTGGATTTATATTCCCCCTTCCTCTCCTGCAAGAGACTCAAAGGGGCTTACAATCTCCTTGCCCTTCCCCCCTCACAGCAAACACCCTGTGAGGTAGGTGGGGCTGAGAGAGCTCTGAGAAGCTGTGACTAGCTCAAGGTCACCCAACTGGCGTGTGTGGGAGTGTACAGGCTAATCTGAATTCCCCAGATAAGCCTCCACAGCTCAGGCGGCAGAGCTGGGAATCAAACCTGGTTCCTCCAGATTAGATACATGAGCTCCTAGCCTCTTAACCTCCTACGCTACTGCTGCTCCTGTAGTGGTGTAATGGTTAAGTATCAGCATGGTGTAGAGGTTAAGAGTAGCAACTCTAATCTGGAGAACCAGGTTTGGTACTACACTTCTCTAGATGAGCAGTGGAGTCTAATTTGAAGAATCAGGTTTGATTTCCCACTCCTCCACTTGAAGCCTGCTGGGTGACCTTGGCCAGTCACAGTTCTCTCAGAACTCTCTCAGCCTCACCTACCTCTCAAGGTGCCTTCTGTAAAGGAGGAGGCAGGAAACTGTAAGCTGTTTTGATACGCTTTACAGTAAAGAAAAAGCAGGGTATAAAAATCAACTCTTCTTCATCAAACTCAAGTTCTGATTTTGCTTCTCCTTTGTATGAGTTGCATTCATAATGCTTTATTTTTTCTCACTATTCTCTATTTCTTTGAATTAAATTTTTCCATAAAATGTATATAGTGCTGTTCATTACTTGTGCATCTCTAATTCAGCATTAGATGTTGGGCATATATTTTTACAACTAAATGAGGTACATTGCATTTATTTTTGGAATTAATTATTCATTTATTTTATCCTGTATGTATGTGTAAATACAGTATTAATCATGCATAAAAACTGTACAACATGCATAAATAAGAAACAAATCTACAAAGCCAAAAATAAAATTGCTAGTATATGCATGAATACAAAGTGCCAAACATTTGCTCTGCGTGATGTAGTGGTTAAGAGCAGGTGGACTCTAATCTGGAGAACCGGGTTTGATTCCCCACTCCTTCACATGAGCGATGGACTCTTATTTGGCAAACCAGATTTGTTTCCCCACTCCTACGTTCCTGCTGGGTGACCTTGGGCTGGTCACAGTTCTCTCAGCCTCACCTACCTCAGAAGGCGTCTGTTGTGGGGAGAAGAAGGGAAAAGGAATTTGTAAGCTGCCTTGAGACTCCTTAACAGCAGAAAAGGGCAGGATATAAATTCAAACTCTTCTATTACAAAAAGAAGGAGGAGGAGGAGGAGGAGGAGGAGAAGGAGAAGAAGGAGAAGAAGGAGAAGAGGAGGAGGAGGAGGAGGAGTTTGGATTTATATTCCCCCTTTCTCTCCTGTAGGAGACTCAAAGGGGCTTATAATCTCCTTGCCCTTCCCCCCTCACAACAAACACCCTGTGAGGTAGGTGGGGCTGAGAGAGCTCTGAAAATCTGTGACTAGCCCAAGGTCACCCAGCTGGCATGTGTGGGAATGCATAAGCTAATCTGAATTCCCCAGATAAGCTTCCACAACTCAAGCGGCACAGCTGGGAATCAAACCCAGTTCCTCCAGATCAGAATGCACCTGCTCTTAGCCACTGCTCTTAGCCACTACGCCACTGCTGCTCCTACAAAAACAACTTTGGACTTTCCCCAGAATTATTCAAATTACTTCAGGTTTCCCCCATCCCTGTATATTTATCCTTTTTGGAATCAAGATCACACCATAGGTATATTTTTTGAAGGGCATTTCACTCCAACCCTTCCTCCAAGGGGCTCAGGAGAACATATATCATTTTACCTGCTCAATAACCTCAGGAGATAGTTTAGGCTGAGAGTGTGTAACTGGCTTGGGATCACTCAGCAAGCTTCATGGCAGAGCGAGGATTTGAAATTGGGTTTCCCAGATCCTAGTCTCTAACACACTAATCATACACCATGCTGTCTCTTTCACCCAGAGTGCTGGTGTCACTCTTATAGTTGGATAAACGTAGCAATAATGTTCCTTTGCCAAATGGATGCTGTTCTGTAACCCAATGATATAGGAAGACTGTCAGTTGGCCTCTACAAGGCCTGCACTGCTCTCTCATGGCTGGCCTGTTGAAATGGCAGTGCCCCTGGGAGATATACTTTTCCAGAGCAGCTGAGCATTCAGTGGGGATGTCATTGGGGTTTTTGTCCATTACCAAAGCCAAAGGCACATTAGAGCAGAGCGTGCACAGAATCGATGAAAAAAAATTAAGGAAATACGTTTTTCATTATGCAGCAATACTTCAGAATTGATCCCTTAGGCTTTGGGGGGTCACCTCGGCTCCGCTTCATATATCGGCAAGTGCAGCACAGTGAGAAGTCATTAGAATGCAGAGACCGAACAGTTGTAATCTAATTCTACACGAATCACAACCAAATGGTTGGGAGATAAAGATAGGCTGGGCATCATGTTGTGAGGTACACCTTTGCTATATTGTCTCTTTACTCTTTCAAACTGTGGGAAGAAAGAAGCAAGTTTGGATTCTTATCTGTCTACAATGTTTACAATAAACATGGAGTAGTAAAATACTTGTTTGGGGGCAGCGAGAGACGTATCAATTTTATTGATGAAAGAAAAAATGAAGGAGGGAAAGAAAAAGGGGGAAAGCATGTAGTCCTTAAGACTGCAGGACTACTTCTGAGTGGTGTAATGCTTAAGTATCAACATGGTATAGTGGTTAAGAGTAGCAACTCTAATCTGGAGAACCAGGTTTGATACTACACTTCTCTAGATGAGCAGTGGAGTCTAATTTGGAGAATCAGGTTCGATTTCCCACTCCTCCGCATGAAGCCTGCTGGGTGACCTTGGCCAGTCACAGTTCTCTCAGAACTCTCTCAGCCTCCCCTACCTCTCAAGGTGCCTAGTGTAAAGGAGGCAGGAAACTGTATGCTGTATGCCTTACAGCACAGAAAAAACAGGGTATAAAAATCAACTCTTCTTCATCAAACTCAAATTCTGATTTTGCTTCTCCTTTGTATGAGTTGCATTCATGATGCTTTATTTTTCTCACTATTCTCTATTTCTTTGAATTGAATTTTTCCATAAAATGTATATAGTGCTGTTCATTACTTGTGCGTCCCTAAATCAGCATTAGATGTTGGGCAAATATTTTACAACTAAATGAGGTACATTGCATTTATTTTTGGAATTAATTATTCATTTATTTTATCCCGTATGTATGTGTAAATACATACCAGCTTCTTTTGCTCATGCCTTTGACATGTTGCTGAATAAGCCCATGATTTATTTACTGCACTTTTTACATCCTGCTCTTCCTTCAAGGAGCTCAGAGCAGTGTTTGTGGGTGTCCCTCCCTCATTTTTCACTCCAACAATTCCGTGAGGTAGGTTAATATGAGGCGGAATAACTGGTTCAAAGTCATCCGGTCGGTTTTGTGACAAGCAGGGATTTGAACTTGGATCTTCCCTAGCCCAATACTATCGTTAGCTCTATATATGACATGGAGCAAAAAGTGCTTATCTTAGCTGAGCCAGGTAATATGGGTTTTCTTTGTAGACATGGAGCCTGTGGAGGCTGTTGAATCAAATTCTGGCCCTCGGGAATTATGAAAGAACAAAGAGGAGTGATAAATCATCAACCCAAATATGTGAGGGGAGCCTTCAGAGTTTTGACAGAGCTTTCCATTGTTGCTCAGTTAATTCAGTGAAATCACCAATAGCTGACATTTGCAAATTGTCTGTAATTTTCCTAGTGGTGAGCACTGTTAAGGCTGATCAATAACTTTCTTATTAAACCAAATGGCTGCCAAATTATTAATGACTTTTTCAACGGCTTCTTTGTTTCTCTCCCCATTCCCTCTCCCTTCATCCTCAGCAGGCTGCATAAGAACACCTTTCTGTAGGGCAGGTTTTGGCCAGCTTCCTAAACAATGGAACAAGCAGTAGTTCCAATGGCAACCAATGGCAACCGATCGCAGAAGAATAAATACTTCTTCAGGCTCGTTTTGGGGTGTCCTTGAATTATTGCCTATCATCAGTAGCCCTCTTTCCACCTATCTTTTCTCTCTCATATATGTGCCTGATTGCAGGACAAGCTCATGTTCCCATCAGGTGTTATGAAGCATAGCTTGCAGTGGCACACCAACGGGGGAGACAGAGGGGCTTTCCCCACTGACAGAGTTGAACTGGTTTCTACCCAGGTTTGCCTCAGTGAATCCCCACTGCCACCGAGCTCAACATTGTTTTGTCTCAGGTCCACACCCCCCCCTCCGAACTGCGACATCCTTGTCGCAGTTATGAACTACACTTTTCTCCTTGTCGCAGTTATGAACTACACTTTTCTAGAGAAGGTCGATACCGCTTCGAAGTGGGGAAGCATCGAAACGACACCTCATCCGTTCAACCAATCATGAGTCGCTTTTGCGACATGCACAGAACGGGAGAGTCATGGCGGGCAGAAAGCGCATGTAACTGTAAACTGTAAAAACTGGGGGGGGGGAGAACACTCCCATTTCCCGCCGTAGCACAAGCTCCAATCACAATCGAGGAGCGAAACAGGCACCAAGATGATCCCGCCCACTTAGCTCGGTTCCAGGGGGCCAACTCAGTTGCTGTGGGGACAGCCTGGAATCGCCCTGCACTGAAGGGAACCGAGTTGACCTTAGCTTCCTTCTGTAGTGGGGAAAGCCCCACAGACAGCTGACACCTCAGGTGCCACTTGTGGGCATCACATGGGGGTGCATTTGGCTGCCCCTTCCTGCCACCACTTGCAGCTGCCACTTGATTGCTTGCTCACATGCCACTGCCCACCTGCACCTGGCCTGATCCAGGGGTGTCTGTGTGGCCCTCTGGCACCTCCTTTCTTTCCCCAGGCCTTGGCGAGGCTATTGCCCCATTTTGCCCACTTCCCCTGTTGACACCCCTGCAATGGAGCAGGTGCCCACTCATGCCAGCTTGTTCATTTGCTGCTGCTTCCACCATCTGCTGCTGCTTGCTTATCACTCACTGACCGGACAGGACAGAGAAGGCAGGCAGCTGGCTGTGCTCCACTCACCTTGGCGGGGGGGGGGGCTGTGAGAGGGGCATCATTTTATAATGGTATGCCCCTGGTAGCTTGGCTATATTCATTGTGCGAGGGTAACTTGGCTATGTTGATTGAGATGCATTCAAACAAAGCTGCATTTCTCTTTTTCCACTTTGTTCTTTTCATACTTAAATTTCAAACTGTAAATAATTTCAAGGGCTGCTGAATATGGACACTTGGGGAGTAAAAGGAGCTCGCCATGCTGAGATGGAAAGACAGCTGAAAAATTTGCAAGCAGTAACCCCAGAATACTCCCAATCTAAAGCAAAGCCCTGAAGCAAAATAACCATTGTCCCGACTTAACTCTCTCTTCTCCTTGTGCATTTGCACATTCTTGGAGCGAGGGAGAGAGTTTCCTTCAAAATGTAATCCACACTCTTGAATAACTAAAATTAAACATTTTCAACTCATATATGAATATCCCTATTCCTTCTGTAGACGGGACATATGGCTTTCCCACTTTGTACTGTTCAGTTTCCATTTCCTTTTAACTCAAGAAGCTTCAGTTCCAGTGGTGGGATCCAAAAATTTTAGTAACAGGTTCCCATGGTGGTGGGATTCAAACTGTGGTGTAGCGCCAATGGGGCTGGGCAGGGCATGACGGGGGCGTGGCCGGGTATTCCTGGGCGGGGCTGTGGCAAGGATGCAGCTGCTGCGCCAGTCCCTGAGCAGGAAACAAATGCACGCAGGCACAGGCTGCCACGCACGCCGGTGCACCTCCTGCTAGACTGCTTCAAGTTCTGCGCGCCACTGCTAAGAGGAGGGGCGTAACTAAGGCAAAAATCACATGGCAAAATCACCAATTAGTAACCCCTTCTCGGCACACACAAATGATTAGTAACCTACTCTTGGGAACCTGTGAGAACCTGCTGGATCCCACCTCTGTTCAGTTCCCATGTCTGTTGAAGCAATTCCCACTGCCAAAGAAAGAAGCTTTTTTCAAAAACTTTGAATCTCACCAGCAACAAAAAGTTATGCAGCAAAATGGAAACAGGAAAAAAGAGATGTGGATTGAATTAGGGCAGGGGTTCCCAATCTTTTAAAGTCAGTGGGTACATTGGAATTCTGACACTGCATGGTGGGCACAGCAACAAGATGGCTGCCACAGGAGGCAGAGGCAGCCACAAAACTATTGTCACCACTTAACTTCATATGTTTCCCAAACAATAAAGGGCTTGGTCAATAGTGGTCAACCACACAGAGGACTCCTCCTACATCCCAACCCCCCTAGCTCAGAGGCATGGGATTTGATGCTGTCCTGACCATTCCCCATTGCACACACACACTCCCTGCTCACTGCTGAAAATCCTGATTCTGTATTTGCATCAAGCACTCTGTCACTGTGGTCGATTCCCCACGGGCAAATTATCCCATGATACTCAAGGCAAAAATCCAGTCTGGGCAAGGACTCCCCATGGCTTAAGTGCCCAACTCGGTTTCATCCCGGTTCTGGTACGCTCTCCCCTTTATCACACGGTGTTCAAAAACCGGCAGGGAAGTGCAGTTTTTTGAGAAACATTCACCAAAGCCGGTTTGGTGGGGAGATACAGGGGACAGAGTTGGCTTATTTTTCCTGCCCTAGGGAGTGACATGGAGCCTTCCAGCCAATCAGAGCACAATGGGCTGTGCGCAGAGTGCGTGCAGCCTTTTTTTTTGTTGTGCACTGGTCATGGCTATGGAGAAAAGGTTCTGTGAAGAGGGAGAACAGCAAACGTGCACACGTGCGTAGCAATGACTGGTTTAGGATGACAAAGCTGTGCATCTACGAAGCTGCGCACGAAAAACAAGTTCCTTCTCCAACACAATAGCCAATCAGAAGAAAGCAGCTCAAACGCAGAGGCGGGGAAATTCTGCCTACACATCTACTTACCAACGTAGCTGTGCACAAAAAAAGTGTTTAAAAAAAGTTCCCACCCCAACACAACACAAAAGCCAATGAGGAAGAAAAGATCCACTGAGCACATTGCGCGTTCATGGGGAGTGTTGCATTGCTTGAAACCACAGTAGACTTCGAGGTCCTCATTACACGCACGCTGCAGTGGGGAGGGAGACACTGCAATAAAAAGGTGCTGTATCTTTTTGGAGCGGGGGTGTATCCGGCTTAATTTCTCAGTGGGGAATCCAGCTCACTTTGGGTATGCTAACTTTCTATTTCCTGTCTGTCCACCCTTGCTATTGCCTGTCTCTCACTGATCTCCGCTCAGTGTCACAGTTGCTCTGCTTTCTCTTGCTCATTTACTTTTCATCCATGCTCTTATCCCTCATTACAAACCAACAAGAAACAACAGGGTGCATCTTTATTTGCTGGTCATTGATCATAACCCTAAAATCAGAAACAACAGGATGCTCAAAGGTTTGAGGTTGAGGGGGGCAGGCATTGATTCCCTTCAGTTTCTAGCCTCCAATAGGCTAGTTTCAGCTCCTCCCTCCCTCCTTAAAGCAAGGTGTCAATCTTCATTGCAGGTGTGGGGAGGAATCCCACCAAAGCACCATATGGGACATTAAATGGGCACCTCTGGCTGTGCAGAGGATAACCCCCCATCATGTTCTTGATCACCACGTAGGGCATTAGTGTGGTAGTTACTAAACTAAGTAACATCTGTGCAATGGTGTGTTTTACATGCCCAGCACTGCAATTGAAACATTTCTTTGAAACAATAAACTGAAAACCTTGTTGTTCTGATACGGTCCATCAATTTACCCTGGCTCTGTTTTCACACAGTGAACCTTTCAAAAATACCGAGCAGTGCAGACAAAGAGGTCACTCTGTGGTAGTGTGCAAAGCCAAAGCTCCGGTGAGCACCGTAATTATCAATCCATTTTACATAAATGGCAGTGTTTAATTCTATTATGCTCATTTGTCTCAAAATTAAACACATTAATTGAAGCTAGGAGAAGAGGTGGGGGGGGGGAGAAGATCAGCACCTGCCAACCTATTACTGCCAGGAATGGGGAATCAAATGTAGAAATCAGAAACAGAGAAGAACAGAAAAGAATCCAGACATTCCATTGGGGGACATTTTATATGACATGAAGGGCTTTTTAATTCTAACTACTGTGAAAATAACAACTACTCTGCCCAGATGGCATTAGTTTTTTCCTGGGAAGTGGAACTTCCTCCACTTTCCGTCATAGGCCTACAATTGTGAGATGTCACTCACAGAGATCTCAGGGCCTTTCCCCACTTAGCTTCTGCTGCGCGCTATTCGTGCCAAGTAGCGCGGGGTCCCGCGGCACTCCCCACTACAGGGGCAGCGACAACGCAGCTGCTCTGATGCTGCCGCTGTTGCGCCCCCTCAGCACGCGTCATTCCTGGCGCTCCTCAAAATGGCGCCTTTTGATGACCCTGCGCAGAGCGCGGGGTCGTGGGGAAGCCCGGGCGCGCGCCACAAATGACGCACGCAGTGAGTAGCGCACAGTGACGGTGGTAGAAGGAAAAGTGGGGAAAGGCCCTCAGCTGGCATATCCTGAATGCTAAGGAAGCATGGGAAATGGTCTTAGCCGCTTGGAGGACTCCCATTGAAAAGCATTGGTATTGTGGAGAACAAGTCTACTGCCCATTGAGGAGCATAGCTCCTCCAAATATTTTGTTAAAAACAACAACAACTATATATTGCCAGAACCAGCAGGATGAGCTGAGTACAACCATGTTCTTTTCAGGCTGAAAAGGCACCCAGGATCAGAGCCTGCAGCGCAAACATCCTGGGGCAACCTTCAGCAAATGGAAGCAGGGAGAGTCCCTTCAGCAGCACACAGAAATGTCGGGCACGAGCTGAGGGTGAAACTGAACAGCAAGCGAAATGGTCAGGTGAGAAAAATAAGATGCCTTCAAAGCTCTGCATTCCACACATTCAGGCAGAAGACGTCCTGCAGATGCCTTAAGGAAAAACAGTGTCCTGAGGACATTTGGGCGGGGGGGGGGGGGGGAGCTGTGTGGAATTCTTCTCCAAGATGCCTTTTTTAAGATCCTTGTTAAGCATTTCAATATCCCGATTTCACAGGACATGTCTTATTTGTGCTGCATTGCAGCAGAACAGACCATTGATTAGTAAAGTGCGCTGCAATGGAACTTCCGCTACCCGGTGCCAGAACATGCATACCGGATCCAAAGATTTTTTTTGATGAATGTCTTTTTCATTTGACTATGGCTGTTTCCGCACGGGCAGAATACAGCGCCCTCAGGACGGCGCGGAAACGCCACTTTCGAGGTTTTTCAAAAGTGGCGCCTTTCACCCACTGCCGTGCAAATGGCAGCGAGTGGAAGGTGGCATTTTCCTTACGCCTTCCCCAGCCGGCTTACCTTCTCCTGCAGGGTGCCATTGCGTTGTGGAGGCCAGGGGACACGCCCCCCTGGCCTCCATCTCTAGAGCCGTCGCCCTGGCCTCCACAACGCGATGGCAGCCAGATGGAGAAGGTAAGCCAGCTGGGAAAGGCACGGCCTATGCGAAGGTTGCGCCTTCACCTGCACCTCTACCGGGACCATCTGTGCGAACGGTCCTGGGGGTGTGTGCATCAGTATAATTTATGCTGATGCACCTCCCCTCTCTGGCCGTGCCGAAATGGCCTTAGTCAGTTCTCTGTATTGGGCACTTTCGCACATGCAGAATAATGCACTTTCAATCCACTTTCAATGCACTTAGCAGCTGGATTTTACTGTGCACAATAGCAAAATCCACTTGCAAACAATTGTGAAAGGCAATTGAAACTGCATTATTCTGCATGTGTGAAAGTGCCCATTGTTGCATGAAAGTGTTCTTGTTTATGTTGTCTCTCTTATTCCCAGGTGGGCAGAAGCATTAGATTTCCAAGCAGCTTTCTGTTGTAGCTGATACTATGGGATGGATACAGGGCAGTTAAAGCACAACTAATAGTACAATCCATTAGAGTAAATCCCATTGGTTGAAATGGGACTTACTTTTGAGTAACCTGAATAGGATTTCTCCCAGAGAGCAATATGATCGTGCACCTGCCAGTGACAATATCTGCAACCTTGTGTCAATATTATGTGCTGGGACATAGCCTTGACCCACTGAATAATAGTTTGCTTGGCCCATTGAATAACCAAGGTTGTATATTCTGAATTTTAAAGACTACATGATTCAGTTAATTGCAATTTGTTTGTTTGTTTATTATTTGGATTTAATAGACCGTCCGCTCCCGAAGGGCTCTGAAAATAAGGGCTGACAATAAGGTAACTTAATTGTGTCTGTATGCCTAAGCTAGACTGTGTGGATTCTGTAATTCTTTATAATAAAAAATACATGAAAATAAAAACATTGGGTTAGGAAAGTAGTCTCATAACACAGATGGGCTTTTTTTCTGAATCCTTGCTGCGAACGCTCTTAAATGCCAACCAACCTCCAAATCGAGCAGCAGGAAGTTTGCTCATTGCTAACAATTATACCGAGAAGGAAGGAAGGAAGTAGGGTGGATTTTCAAGATATGGCAGAGTATGAGCTGAAGAAAGCCGAAAATGTGTAGAGAGTGTTGAAAAACTCTACATTGCTTAGCAACTTCTCTCCCTCTAATGAAGATGCATCAACACTCCACTTCCTAAAGGTACTACAGTAATAAGGCAAGTGTATCACATTGAGGAGCTTTTGAAAGTTGCCTGCAATTACAGCTGCTAAAGAACAATGAAATATATACTGTTCCTTAAATAAACAGGTGGGGGGGGGGGGAATGAAAATTTCTTTTAAACTGTCACGATGTAGTCGTGAGATCTTCATATCTTCCCTAATGAGGTTTTTATTGCTAGTGTAAATTTATCTCAAACTGAATTTTTGTCTGGGGAACCCTGAATTATGTTACACCAACTTGTTCCCTGTATGCATTCAAGCTTCCCTATTTCTTTCTCTCTCTTTTTTCTCTCTGTGAAAATGGCTCCTTCTGGCAAACCGAAGGCAATTGAAGCTGAGTTTAATTAGCTGCCTTCTGTAAATATACCATTATTCTTCTCACTCAGCACTGGAGTTATATTTACAAAGGGAAAAGATAGCAATAATTATTTTGGGCTGTAGTTAGTCAGTATTAGTTAATGCCTGGGTATAATTGAGAGGAAATTAAGACAAGTGTAGTCTTTTGCTAGTGGGAAAAGGGGAAAAAATGCCAGCAGCAAAGAGCACCTGGATTTTCAGTCACCAGCCAAAGCATATGGAGGTCTAATCAGAGAAGTAAATATTTGTCCCACTCCTCGTGCCCTGGGGGTTATGGTTTAATTAGTCATATTATGTTCTCAGGTAGGAACTCTGATTACAAATTAAAAGGGCCTTTTCTAAGTGAAAACAAACACTGGTTTGACAAAGTAAGTTTGAACTGGCAATACCTTTTTAAGGTTTTTAGCCAAGGCCAGAGGTGGGATCCAGCAGGTTCTCACAGGTTTCCGAAAGTAGGTTACTAATTATTTGTGGGTGCCGAGAGGGGGTTACTAATTGGTGATTTTGCCACGTGATTTTTGCCTAAGTTACACCCCTCCTCTCAGCAGTAGCGCGCAGAACTTGAAGCAGTCTAGCAGGAGGTGCACCGGCGTGCGTGGCAGCCTGCGTCTGTATGCATTTGTTTCCCGCCCAAGGACCGGTGCAGTGGCTGCGTCCTTGCCACAGCCCCGCCCAGGAATGCTCCGCCCCCAGAATGCCCGCTCACGCCCCCGTCGTGCCCCGCCCAGCCCCATTGGCGCTATGCCACAATTTGAATCCCACCACCATGGGAACCTGTTACTAAAATTTTTGGATCCCACCACTGGCCAAGGCCTTTTCCAGTTTTGAGGTTCTTTGGTTGGAGATGGCTGGGGGCTAAACCTGGGGCCTACTCCAGGCAAAGTCAGTTTTTAAATAAACCTTTGCACTCACAATACAGGTTAACATTTGCAACTATCAATACTCGTGGCAAATACAAGAGTACCACGAGCGTTTTCACATGTGTCAAATCCTGCACTTTCAACATACTTTCAAAACACTTTACAGTCAGATTTTACAGTGTCAAATAGCAAAATCCAATTGCAAATATTCATTAGTGCATTAAAAATGGATTGAAAGAGCATTATTCAGCATGTGTGAAAGTGGCCCAAGTGATCACAAGGTAGTACGCATACCTTTTAGATTAGGTCTGTTTTATAGATTAACATACATATCCTTGAATGTAAAATATGTGTTGCTGGCAACCAAGGTTAATTCACATTATAATTCACATTATAGTATTCCCCGTTACTATGCTTGGGTGTGAAAGTTAGACAATGAAGAAAGCTGACAGGAAGAAAGTTAGCTGATTTTTAATGTGGGGTTGGGGGAGAGTTTTACAGATATTGTGGACAAATGAGTAGGTTCCAGGTCAAATCAAGTCTGAACTCTGCCTAGAAATTAAAATGACTAAATTGAGGCTATTAGACTTTGGTAACATTATGAGAAGACAACAGTCACTGGAACAGACAATAATGCTAGGAAAAATTGAAGGCTGCAGGAAAAGAAGATCCAACATGAGATGGATTGAATCAATCAAGGAAACTATAATGGCCCACAGTTTGTAAGACCTGAGCAATGTTTTGAAGTTATTAATAATAGGGTTTCCATAAGTTGGAAGCCACTTGATGGCAACTAATACACACACAAACACACACAAACACATACACACAGCCAGAGGACAATCTGTAACAGTCCTTGCTACATGACAAAGGTCAGGAAAACATTACCTTCTAGTCCACATGGACTATGATTCTATGCGATTACTTCATTCCTGATTAAGAAGGTCTGTGAGTGCTGTGTATTCCTGAAATCACTCCAATTATCATCACCATTTCTGTTCATTTTTAAGATACATCAAATTCTGGCAATGAGTAATCTGACCCGCTGTAGATGTGAAGCAAACTAGACTTCTGTAGAAAGTCAAATGGAAGTTTTTCCTTAAGCAAAATGTCACATAACTGGCACCAAGTATTGATAGTAAAATCTCTTGGCTGCCACCCTGAACAGCTGGGCTGCTTAACTCCCATTGACTTTAAGCCGTGCCGCTGATCACAGCCTTTAAAAATAGTCCAATATTTTTCAATTCATTACTTAAAGATTAGGCACTCTGTCCATTAACAAATTTCTGGTGGACTTACCAGATGGGAAGATCCACAAATTGTCAGTTCGGGGTAACTGTTTGAATTAAATACATTTGCTTATGATAATTAAAAAGTAAACAGAGCACTTGGCCAAATGTGTCCTCCCAGTAAAATATTCCCTGACCCTTGACAAGAGGCAACAAATTGACCCTTACAGAAAGACACGATCAATGAACAAGTGAATGCAAGCCATAGTTCCTGAGCATCAATTTAATATGCATGAGTTGTGAAATGCCTATTAATAATAAATACAAGCCTTCCCCTTGCATACCTCGTGAGTGCACATAGGGGTGCGATTTTTTATTCTGTCAGCATAACTGGAAACCAAATGTCGGAATTACTATAATGGCATCAAAGAATGGATCAAGCTTTGGAAAGAAAAGGACAATTGATCAGGACGTTTGAAGCCTCCAGTTTGGCTCATGGTCTTGTTGCTTGTTGCAAAAAGGGAGCAAATTTTCAGTGGTCAGTTTGACCGCTCATCAATCTGTTTGTGGTTGTTTGGCTTTTTACTTTGCTGTGTTCCATCTTAATCATGCAGTGCCGTACAATGTACATTTTCACATAGTGCGGTACACATTTTCACACAGCCCAGCTGAGTTCTGTTAGCCCTCTCTGGAGCTTGTTGCATAACTGTTCTGCCGGCAGGCAATTGTTTGAACTGTTACAAATCATATAGATCACTTATAAATAAATGTGTCTAGGTAAAATCCTACCTTGTGGTATTTGCGTAAAATACCCTTGTTGATCGGTTTGAAAAGTCAGGGTATTTGTGCATGCACAGTTTTGCAAAAACCAGAGGTTCTTTCTCCACTGGGTGTAGTACATGCCAGTATCTGTCTTTTAGGTTGGGAAGGAAGGACACAAACAAGCATAAAGATGTTATGAATTCATTGTGAGGGTCAGTTATGGGCGTGTCTTAAATATTCATCGCTTCTCTGTTCACAAAATGCTCTGGAACTAAGGGGCCCTCTCTACTTGCGAAGTCCTTGCTGCTGTAGCCTGGTGGAGCAGCAGGAGAATTGGGAGAGAGTGACAATATAATGACATCATGATGACACAACTTTCCGGTTGTGTAACCAGAAGTGACATGACACATCACAATAATAGTCTAGAAATCCACCAAATTTCTGTGGCCGTAACACAGTGATGTCACTTCTGGTTACGTGACCAGGAGTTGTTGTGACATCATCACCAGATCATTACACAATGCCTATCCCTGCCCCCCAAAAGCTCCTAAGACAGCTCAAACCAAGAAGACGTAAAAAGCCTTGCCTTCATCCTGAATTTATCTAGAATTATCTGACGGGCTATATAACAACATCAGCTGTTGCGAGCATCATCAACTGTTAGGAGAGTACTGTTGCAGTCTTCCTGCTTGTGGGCTTCCAAGAGGAGGTTGGCCACAAAATGCTGGACTTGATGGGCCTTTGGTCTAATTCAGCATGGCTCTTTTAATGCTCTTGTATTAAATATTTTCAGGAAGAAGGCCATTTTTTTAAAAAAGTGGTGCTGAGTGAGCAAGTAATAGAAGTGACAAAGATCAGAAAACAAGGAGAGAAGGAAGGGCTCAGGTCCTCTAAAGCAATATGTATCTTCCCTTCCCTTTTCCACATTCCTCAGCAGTATAATATTTTCTTCCATTTCCCCATCTTCATTACATTTAAAACAATCTCAGATGGCAAGGTTGGCCTCAGAAAAAAATTCAAACACTGAGGTAACATTATGATTATCAGTTAAAGAAGAGGGTTTCTTGTATTGCCACTGGTGGGCTTTAGGAAGCAGCTCTCTTCCTGCGAGCTGCAAATTCTTATGGTTATCAAAATATGCCATGCTTGGGCTTCCCACTTTATATGAGGTAAATTTGCTAGGTCATCATGTCAAAGTGGCAGTCCCTAAACTTTAGACCAAGGCAAGGACAGATTTTCCAACAGGAAGACAATGCATTGTCTAATATCTCAAAATCTCTGAAGAAATAACAGGTTTCATACCAAAAAAAGTCACCAAAACAACCCATACTCTTAATAAATAAATGTTTGCTCATGACATGGCTACTTAATGGTATTTGTATGGCAATGTGCCATAAAGATAGCTTTCCACTGGTATGTGCCCACCCCCTCTGACCTAGTTTTGCCATATCTTTCCCTTACTCTTTTTACTTCATCCCTTGGATCCTTGCCACAAGTTCCTATTGCATCTGTGCCTGTGTCAATTTAAGCTCTTGTTTCCTTACAGTCTTCCCTCCTGCCTGATTCCACTGTATCCTGTTCCTGTTGCTTCCCACTCTGTGGTGCATATATGCCTAGAGCCATGGTGGCGAACTTTTGGCACTCCAGATGTTGTGGACTACAATTCCCATCAGCCCCTGCCAGCATGGCCAATTGGATCTGGAGTGCCAAAGGTTCGCCACCACGGGCCTAGAGGCACGCTCTAGAAATGAGCAAATCCTTAAATATTGAGCCACATCTTTCTTTCTTTCTTTCTTTCTTTCTTTCTTTCTTTCTTTCTTTCTTTCTTTCTTTCTTTCTTTCTTTCTTTCTTCAAAGCCTTAGATAACATTTGCCTCAAAGCCCAGCTTTTTCCTGCAGTTGTGTTTCCAGGTGGCCATTTGTTTCTGTTTGCTGTTCACCCTGCAGTCTTTGTCCATTTAAATGTGTTGTCAGGCATGCATATTGGGTTGAGACAAGTACAAAGGCTGATAACATGTCTGCTAAGTTGTGGCTCAACCTGGAGAAAGCAGTTTCCATATTCAGGTCCTAGGGTACCAGGAGCCACCCTCTGTCAGGAGAAAGGATGTAAGTTCTCCAAATGGAATCAGCTACTTCCATCTTCTCTTTCTCAGCTTTTGAACTATACTTTTCCTGGCTGTCAAGTTGGTCCAGAGGAAAAGATAGGTCAGGTAGATGGAAAGATTAGTATGAGGCAATGTTATTACTAGGGTTGCTAACTTCCAGATAGCACTTGGAGATGATCTCTAGATGACCAAAATCAGTTCACCTGGAGAAAATGGCAACTTTGGGGAGTGGAATCTATGGTATCAAATTCTGATGAGGCCCCTTGTAACGGACTTGTCCCACCCTGAAGGCCTGGTGTGAAGCAGGCCTGCTTAAAGAGGCCTGGGTGACAGTAAAAGTAGGCAGCAGGCCCTAATTTAAATAAAAGCAAGGTGATTGGTTGATGGAAGGCACTGTTGCCCCTGGCCAATGTAAGGGGGCACTAAAATGCTGCTAGATAAAGATAGAGAGAGCCTGTCAGACAGTTCTTTGTGGAGAGTTCTGAAGAGAACAGCTCCTGTTCAGAGAGCAGAGTCTGTGGAGTGAAGTCTCCCCGCTCTGTCTCTGGTGTAAAGGAATTCTGGTCCAGCTCAGATAGTTGGCAGGATTCTAGTGACTCTCCTCAAGCGAAGGACGGCACTGGCTTTTTGGTGCAGAAGGAAGCGCCAGCCAGAGGCTTGTCAGTAGACACTGACCAGACCTAGGAGTCTGTCCTGCCCCTGTGTAACACCAGTCTGGGAAAAGCCCGTTCCAGAGGCAGTGAGGCCAGTTCGGGAGTAATGTGAGAGAGGGAGGCTTTGTATGCCAGAATCTCACAGGGCATAGACTGGGTGCGTGTATATTCAGTGGGTTGTGGATCAGAAGGGACTAGTGTCTGTCTGGGAGGAAAAGCAAAGTGTATAAAAGCCAAGTCGTTTCTGAAGAGACACCTGCGTGTGTCTGTCTGTGTGTGTGAAACCTAAATAACAACTGAGGCTCTGTAACTTTTAAGTGAAAAGAACATTTCTGAAACCATCAAGCATGAGTACCTCTCTGAGCCAGTTTAAGAAGCCTTTCTTTTGTTTTCAAAATAAATTTCATTTGTTGTGTTCAAGTTACCCTTGTGCCAGCCTGCGTTTGTGTGTGAGAGATTGAAGAAGAAGAAGAAGAAGAAGAGGAGGAGGAGGAGGAGGAGGAGGAGGAGGAGGAGGAGGAGGAGGAGGAGTTTGGATTTATATCCCCCCTTTCTCTCCTGTAGGAGGCTCAAAGGGGCTTACAATCTCCTTGCCCTTGCCCTCTCACAACAAATACCCTGTGAGGTGGGTGGGGCTGAGAGAGCTCTGGAAAGCTGTGACTAGCCCACGGTCACCCAGCTGGCATGTGTGGGAGTGCACAGGCTAATCTGAATTCCCCAGATAAGCCTCCACAACTCAAGTGGCAGAGTTGGGAATCAAACCCAGTTCCTCCAAATCAGAGTGCACCTGTTCTTAGCCACTATGCCACTGCTGAAGAGTGCCTGTTTGTGTGGCTAGAATCCCAACCAATTTGAGTTCCCTCCATTTTTGTATATGGGACTCTGAAGGACATTCCCCTCAGACCAAGAGTGAATGTGAGGTGGGATCCTTTATATATTTGGCAGCCAGCAGCAGTTTTGGGATTCCTAGTTCCTTCTCTTTTATGGTGGCAGCAGAGTAAAAAGAAGATCCCTGAACACTAGCCTGGGATATTTTGGGTGGCAAAGGAAACCCCACTGGTCAGTTTAGTGGGAACCTTGATTCCCGTTACACCCCTCCTCGCCCCAAACCTCATCCTCCTCAGGGTCCAACCCCAAAATCTCCAGCATTTCTCAACCCAGAACTGGCAACCCTAGAGGGGACAAGATACTAACTTCAAAATAGTATGCAAAGAAAAATGGAAAGAAATATGGAGAGGGGGATTTTATTGCGTATTTGTGAGAAAATGGTTTTGGGGGGTGGAAAAGTTGATCATGTTCCATGGAAGAAATATAGAGGTGTGTACCAGTTCCTCATCTGTGTAAGAAATCTTAGAACAGACAAACAAGCAAACCCCAGCTTCAAACCCTCTGGCAAAGTTTGCTAGGCTTTCAAATTTGGCAAGCAAAAGGCTGTTTGAACACTTACTGTTTTCCTTACCTTGCATACCAAGGATAAAATATTAGAGAACCAAAAAATGTGTCCCTGGAACTATGCCTCGAGGACTGCAAATTTCCAGCGTGACTCTAAAAATCATGTTCATTCCTTGTTCTTAAAAATTATTTCCTAGGATGAGTAAATCCACAGAGATCAATGGATGTTTTACAACACTGTAAGGAAACCCCAGATCCAGATACATGACATTGCCGTATTCATAAGTGACACATATATGCCTGTTGAGTAGCACGATATTTAATGCGTCAGGAGATATTCAGGCTTCAGTGGTGCTCACGTTCTATTATCAGAACAACACACTGCTGATGAAGTATCCTCCTGGGGGCTCATTCACATGGAACTAACTCTTATTTGAACTGTTATGTAGACGAGATGCTAAATACGGTCCTTTGTGGTACTGATACTACTAATGTAAAGAGCATCAATGCCAGAACCAGGTAATATATTTTCCCACTTGTGTAATGCTGAAAGATTTTTATACGTCACATTTCGGTAAAAGCTGCAGAGCTTCCAATCACCTTTTTGAGAGGGGCAATGATCAAAGAGGAAATGTTCCCATAAGTCAAAAATTAGTTCTAAATGTGACCAGGCAATCTGCATTCATTGCTGGTTTACAAAAAAATGTAGAGCTCCTCCTTTGAACAGTTTATCATTTTAGAATGTCAGCCAAAAGGATAACTAAATTTGACTATCACATTTGAAATATGAAGTGTGCCAGGAAATTCAGAAATGCAAGTTCCTGCTGGATGAAAATGCTGGGGGGAAGAATTAGGACTAATAGAAGGAAACATTTTTTCACGCAACGTGTGATTGGTGTTTGGAATATGCTGCCACAGGAGGTGGTGATGGCCACTAACCTGGATAGCTTTAAAAGGGGCTTGGACAGATTTATGAAGTCGATCTATGGCTGCCAATCTTGATCCTCCTTGATCTGAGATTGCAAATGCCTTAGCAGACCAAGTGCTCGAGAGCAGCAGCAGCAGAAGGCCATTGCTTTCACATCCTGCATGTGAGCTCCCAAAGATATCTGGTGGGCCACTGTGGGAGATTCCGCACACACTAACTCAACCTAGGTTCCACCTAGGTACTCCCTACATCCAGCAAGTTCCACACGGGTCTGTTCCTGCTCTGCTCCGTCCCACTGTTAAATTTCTGACTCCACCAGAGAGGTACAGTTTTTTCGGCGAACCCAGGTCGAAGCTGATAAAGTGGGGAATCTCCATCGCCTTGATTCGCCCGTTCAGCCAATCACAGACAAATGTTTTGAGCATAATTATTTTGAGCATATTATCAGAACAACACACTGCTGATGAAGTAGGAGACTCGCGCCGGCAAAAAGCGCCCCCCCCCCGCTTCTGTATAGAAGCGATGGCCATGCACATAAATGGAGGGCAGATTACACACTGCTCATAGCAATGCAGCAGCCTATCAGGAACGAGGAGTGAATGACGCGCCAAGGTGATCCCGCCCTCTGAGCTAGGCTCCGGCAGGACGACCTCAGTTGCTGTGCGGAGTAACGGTGGAATTAAGCTAGGTCAGCAATTTCAGCCCAATGGGACGAACCTAGGTTGAGTTAGTGAGTGCGGAATTGCCCTGCGAGTAGCAGGGTGCTGGACTAGATGGACTCTGGTCTGATGCAGCAGGCTCTTTCTTAGGTTCTTATGCCATAGGTAGTAAACCTGAGCCAATGAAGTCTGAACAACCTCAAACTTTTAAGCCAGTTTTACAAATGCACAACAATGGGTATCAGTTCTGATACTTATCATTGGTTATCAAATTAGGGTGACTCCAAAGGGTTTTCAAGGCAAGAGCTGAAAATGAATGGTTTGCCATTGCCTGTCACAGACTATTTCTGCACATAATGTTTTAAACATTTTTAAAAGAACAGTTTGGGGCTTTTTTTGTCCACATAGCGCAGAAAGAAAAAATGTCTCAGGTGAGAATAGTTGTTTCCTTTTTTTAAAAAGCCATTGTATCTTTGAAGTTATGGAGACTCAACATTTGCGCAGCCTTGCCAATTCTCATAACGTGTCTACGTAGTTTCGAAGATACTTCACACCAAATTGAAAAAATGAAAACATGACATGTTTGTGTAATCGACAAGCAATACTGAATTTATTAGTGCACAGCAATGATGGAAATTATGGGCAACCATGATTCTAGCTAAGAAAACATCCATAGGACATTTCAGGAAATGGTGGACAGCACAGAGAATTACACTGAAGCAGCAGAAAATGGCAGGTGGCAAGTAGAGAAAATAAAAGTGAAAATTTCAAAAATTGGGTGAGAGAAATAAAACATTTCCTGATCTCTGCACAGCAAGCAAGGAACATTTTGAAACCATTTTGGTGGAAAAAGATTGTTAGGCAGATTCCGCATGGGCCAAAAACAGTGGTGTGAAAACAGTGTAAAATGGTTTTAAAGGGTGTGAAAGGGTTTACACCATTTTCACACTGTTTTCACACCACTGGTTTTGGCCCACGCAGAGTCTGCCCTAGTTCAGCAAATCCTGGATGAAACGTTTTGAGCTGAAACATTTTCAAAACGTTTTGGGAGAAAAGCTGTGCAGAACTTCTCTCCAAAATGCTTCTATTTCTGTCTTCAAGATGCTTTGTGTTGTGTGGAAACAGCCTCTGCGTAACGACCCTGGTCCTCCTTGATGATTTCCCAGGGAAATACTAACCAGAGCCAACCCAACTTAACTTCCAAGATCTAATGAGATGTAGCCAGCCTGGATCATCCAGTACAGGGTGGTAATTGCAATCGAATGCAGCAGTTCCTTCAGAAGAGATTAATGGAAGACACTGTGAATGTCGAGCTCTCCTTCTATACAATGATAATTTACAACTGCTTTGGGGCATGATCATGATACAGAACTTTGATTGTACTAACTTCTTACCTTGATGTATTGTCGAAGGCTTTCACATTCGGAATCTACTGGCTGCTGTGGTTTTTCCAGACTGCATGGCCATGTTTCTCATAGCTTTTGCTCCTGACATTTTGCCTGCACCTAGGGTTGCCTGCATCTTCAGAGGTGTGTCACAGTAAGATGTGTTTCTTACCTCGATGGTTGAACGTTACAAGTCTCTGATCAGCTGGAGGCCTATTAAATGAACTTTCCAGCATGTCATAGCTGGATTCCACTTGGTGAACCATCAAGAAACTGTAACTTGTGCTGCAATAACTGGCACCAAATTGGCCTCTCTTCTAATAAGGAGTCAGTGCTGGTCTCTTTTCTAGCATTCTCAGATATATATTAGTGCTGGCAATTTGCACATTATTTGATCAATAGGAAAATGACCTTAATGGCCATTAATAGCCTTTAAGGGCACTCCCAGCCGTTGCCTTTTCCCAAGTGTCATAGCACTTGTGTGGGTGTCTGGCATAATGATTGAAGCACCAATTACATTTTCAAAGCAGGGAAAGGGGGCAAACCCCACTCTAATCACTCCCAGTCCTGATAAACTAGCACAGTAGCTATGGTCATTTAAGCCTCTTTGACAAGTGCCTCTTTAATAAGCCCCTTTCTGCTCGGGGGCTGTTTTCCCACAAGTATTGGACTGTCTCATTGTGCTGCTGGAAAGTATCCCACGATTGCAAATGCCTTAGCAGACCAGGTGCTCGGGAGCAGCAGCAGCAGAAGGCCATTGCTCTCACATCCTACAATGTGAGCTTCCAAAGGCACCTGGTGGGCCACTGCGAGTAGCAGAGTGCTGGACTAGATGGACTCTGGTCTGATCCAGCAGGCTAGTTCTTATGTTCTTAGTATATCTTTAAGATTGTTTAGAATGGATTGTTACTCCCAAGATCATTCTATTCAAGCCCTGTATTCCTATCTTGACCATTTGGCTTGCCTGACTCCCAAAATAATAACTGAGTGCTCAAATTTGGTTTAAAAATATTTTGTGTCAATGTTGCTAGCAATGAACTATAGTTTCATAAATCCCCTTAGGATTTAGGGTTAATATTCCTGGAAGTTTTTGGACCCATCCCCACCCTCAGAAAATTGCTAAATTGGCTTTTCAGATTTTTCAAACATCTTTGGGTCTATTAAACCTAACCCTGAAAAATTCCTACTGCCTTTTAGCTGCATGCGGAGCTAGGAGGCAGAAGACACAGAGCTGAATGCTGGCTCCGGGAGCCCAGTGTGCAGCTTGGCTCAGTGGTGGGATTCAGCAGGTTTGCACCACTTCGGCAGAATCATTTGTTAAAATGGTGCTTGTAAACAACCAGTTGTTAAATTATTTGAATCCCACTTCTGCAACTCCTGCTTCCAATTTTCACATAGAAATTGGGGGTAGAAGCATTGCTGGTGGGCCCAAAGTGATCCAAATCATGCAGAATATTTCCAACATGATTCGAAAACTCCAGAGGTGGCCATTTTGTGGTTGGCTCCACCCCCAGGGCAGCCATTTTGTAGATATGGTTTTTGCTAGCTCAAAGAGGCAGGGGACCCTGCCCTGGTTTAGATCTTTACTTAGCCCTAAAACTTCCAGAGTGACCTTGGGCCAATCTCTGTGCCTCCACTTAACCTAATTCACATTGTGTTTGTGAGAACAAGTCAAAGGAAGAGTGATCTTTGATAGTCACCCAAAAATCCTCAGAGGAAGACGAGGATAAGAAATGTGGTAGATAGAAGCCAGTGAAATATTTTATAAAACAGGCACAGGCCTTGGAAGGGGGGATGAAATCCTGGTAAAATTGCTTATGCTCTGAAATGCAGTTGAAGAAAAGCCAACGTAGCCCTCTCAAAACAGCACAGCTTGCCAAAAAGGGACATTACCTCATAATGTAGACTAGTTGTGTTTAGCAAAAGGCTGTTTACATGCCTATTATTTACTCCACTTTGCAATTAAGTACTTCTAATGGTTTTGAAATGTAATGTTAGCACTGGATGCCAAGGGTTTCACAGACACAAAGACAGCCTGATGAATACACGGTAAGACGCTGTCGATGAACATAGGAATGAAGGTAGTTGGGGGGGCGTTTCAAAATGAAATCTGGAAAATGTCACTGGAACGCTGGGGAGAACACTTGCAGTTTGGAAGCAGATTCTGGAATTAGGTTTTTCCCCCCCTTCAGTTCTAAGCAGTTCAGTTTATTGGCCAGCCCAAAGGTTTTAACCATTTCGAACCAGGCATGAAAATGTAAGGAAAAAGTGCAGAATAAGTGCATTCAAAGCTCCAGCATCTTGAAATTAGGCTAGCAGAACTAGAAAGATTTTGAGATTCTACAAAGGGCAATAGGAGAATGGACAGATGTCAACTTCATCCTTGGGGACATCCCCCAAGGGATGAATCATCTAAGTTTACCTTGCTTATCCACTGGTTCATCAGAGATGTGGACAAGAAGGCTATCAGTACAGGCTAGAACTGGCAAGATCATGTAGCATTTTTTCAAAAACCCAGGTTGAGAGAAATAAAATGACAGGAAAATGTTTTGTGGGAGAGAGCTGTGTAGAGTTCCTCCCCAAAACACTTTTTTACAATGTCCTCAAGACATTATATTTGTGCTGTGCAGAAGGGCATAATCCAGCTTTCCTTATTATGTTTCACTATAGATTGAAGAGACAGGGGTCGATTCCCCATGGCGAAATTCTATCTAGATCAAACCAAGTTTGTAAAGAAACCACATCTTTTAATAGGGGTTTCAACCTCCCCACCGCAGCATGTATTCAGCGAAAACATGTAGGCCTGCCTTGAATTCCAGAAATGTAGCAGTCCCCATCGCCATGCGATCTCCTTTGTGGGACTCCCCTGATTGGCTGGTGTGCCATGTTGGGGGGGGGACCTTTTCGGGGCGGCAACCTGAGGTTCGCTTGTTTGCAAGGATAAACGTTTAAACATTTAGCCGTTTAAGTGGGTTTTTGCTTATTTGGAAGGGTGAACAGTTAATCGTGTAAGCGGTTTTTCGTTATGCTAACCGAAACTCGGAAGAGGCTGCACACGCATCGCTCAGCGCCCACCAAGAGTTGATTGGTTGCTAGACTTGCATCATTCTCCACGGTGGGAATTTTAAACATTGGACCCCCATTCCTCCCCATGAAATAGATCGAAAGCGTGCTAAGGAGAAAAGTTGTACATGCAAGCAGGTTCTGCCAGGACGTGGGATAAGGGGGAGAATGAGCGCCAGAAACGGGATGAATCCCTGTTCGTCACTCAAGCAGTGGGGAGTTCTTCCTGAAACCTGGTTATTTTGCGTAAGTATCACACAATTAATTGACCGTGGGGAATTGACCATAGAGGTAAAATACATCCTTGTCTGACAGCTTTGCCAGTTGGAAACCATTTTGTTTCTCCATATTCTGTCCTAACAGTAGCCTCTTGTCCAGAATACAGGTTTTGCCTCAAAAGTTAATGTGATGTTGTGGCACACCTTTTTCTTTAAAAAAACAACCATAATTTGTGATGAGCCACACAGTCAAAAGTTTTGTTGTGAAACACAAGCTAATTTTCATCTGAAATTCTCTCATATGCTCCAGTAAGCAATGTAAATTTGCAACACAATCCCAAGTGCCTCTTCCTTTTTTTGATTCCAGCTTGAACATCTGTCATCTCTTATTCCATATATGGTAACAGCCTTTGTTGTAAGATTTGGACATCTCTTTACTCGAGAGAGAAAATAATGTGATGGTCCAATAGTTGCTACAATAGTTGCTTTGTTCGGTATTGGCCTGCAAATAGTGTTTCCTATCTGTGGGCCATTGTTTTAATTTCCATATTGGTTGGCATATTCTTGTTAATATTTTGATGGACTTAGTTTTGTTGATATCTTATCTCCTGGTGATTTATTTCACCAAATGGCTCTCAGTGCAGCTTTGTATAGAATAAAAGTAATAATAGAAATACTAATAGAAGCAGCACCTGTAGCTTTAAAAAACCAATGGTCCTCAGTGGCTGTTATTAGACAATCAGAATAATGTTCCCAGTCTTCCACTCTTGGTTCTGGTAACTAAAAGGCATAAGGGGTGAGTGGGCTATTTCAGGGCAGTTTTGCCTTCGAGGGAAGATTCACAGAGCTAGGCTTGGCAAAACCGCCAAGTGACTTGTTACCACATAACCTCCTTGACCCCCTCAGATCCAGCTGCTTACTATTTTTCAACAGCAGCCAACCGCTCTGTCATGGGACTTCAGTAGGTATCTTTGGGCCAGTCACACATTCTAACCTACTTCCAACTGTCATGTGGATAGCATGCTTCTGCCCCCCATTGTGGAGTAAGAGGGTATAAATGAGAGAAATAAATAATGAATGCAGCTGGAGATGCAAGGTAACTTGGTTGCTGAGTGAAAAGGAGCCTGCAGTCTCTTTAGATCTCCCCTCCGGGCAGGCCAGAAGAGACTGCAGTTTCTGGCCTCGGAGACCTGGTTTATAAGCACTGAGGCTGGGGGTGGGGCTTGGGGAGCAGGAAGTCCCACCTCTTCCTGCACCCCAAGCCCACCCCAGGTCTCAGTGCTTATAAAATCAGGTCTCTGAGGCCAGAAACTGCAGTCTCTTTTGGCCTGCCCGGAGGGGAGGTCAGAAAGAACTGCTGGCTGCCAGCTGGGACTAGGAGCCCAGCTGGCAGGGGGAGTCGGAGGGGTTGGGCACCCTAAACCTTGCCCATGTCCATGGTGACATGGGTGGGGTTGAGGGCACCTGACAGCAGTGGGGGTGGTAGCAGTGGGGGTGGTGCCGTGGGGGAGGGGGGAAGAGAGAGTCTGAGGGGCGCCCGGAGTCAATTTGTCTCTGGGTGCCATTTACCCCCGGTACATCTGTGCTATCACCAAACAGGGCACTTCCATGTCCCTGCCTCCAAGATTTCTTGCTATTGCTAGGCCATGCCTGCTACTGCTAAGCAGCTGCGATTGTGCTAGTTCCAGCATCTGCCTATATGTAGTCACCAGTTTGTGAGCACGGTGCCTGTGTAGTACGTACGAAGCGCATACAAAAAAAAGTAGTATTCCTGATAATAAGGGAAAGCATACAAGCATGCATTCTATGCACGAACTGGCCATTGCAGAATGCCATAATGACAATATCAAGATCACAGTGAGCTTTCCAGGAGAATAAACTCTGAACTTGGGCCTGTCTGGTCAATGCTCTTGCCACTATACCACATTGTCTCTTGCCTGATTTGGTGAAAGGACAGGGCCCCGTGTCTGCTCCTAAACCTCTCCACCTCTTTGTATCTTCTAAGAAGTGTTAGCTTGCTAACAAAACAGCAGAGCAGGTTTGTTTGCAGCCGCCGTAGGGGGAATGGATATAGGTCACTTCATTTAAAGCTGAGGAAGGCATCCGCCTGGTTTCCTTTGTATTTCAGATATGTGGAATTTCCCCTCCCCCACTTTTGTTCTTTTCAATTACTTAGTAAGCCGGAATAAGACAGTGGGTTATCACCTTGTTTGTGTTGCCGTTTACACCTTCTGTGCAGGAACCTTTGAACAGCAGCTGTGACGATTTTATATTTTAAAAAAATATATCAAGTATATTGTAATCATACAAGAGGGATGCCGTCAAAAAAGATCGTTCTGCTTTGCCCTTGTCAGGGTTTTAACTACATATTGGAGTTCAGTGGAAATCAGTCCGCTGCACAGCAAATAAAGTGCAGAAAACGGATTTCTTTGCACATTGCTTTGTTTGCCTTGAAATCCATTATACGAAAAACCTCGGATATAAACTCACGCTACTCCCAACATCTCTCATGCATTCACAGAAACAACATTTCAAATTTCTTTTTGGCATTTAAGGGGCAGTGGTACCCTGAGTAGGAGGTACACCCACCATGGTCTGTTGGTTTCCTCTGAGTGATACTTATTTATAGGGGCTGAGCTGCACAGACCTGTTAATTCTTTTCTAACTCCAAGAACATTTTCTTCCGGGCCCCAAATCATCCTTCAGCAGGAGAAAGCACTCCATCTGCTGGTCGTATGGTAGAATTACATCTACTGTTCAGAAGAAGATGGGGGAAGCTACCATAATATATAAGGAAGACTATAACACCTGCCACTGTATGAGACTATGGCCTAATCAACGCAGAACAAAATTAGAGTATCCTGAGGTGGTACAGTAGACAGTGCTATTTTACTGTCTGGTCGTGAAAGCCTTCAACAATACAGTGCTACTTCAGATTGCAGGCGGGGATATTTTGAATTCCTCCTTGTGTAAAAAAATATATATTTTAAGGAAAATAAAAAGATCGTTCATATTTTTGATAAAATTTCTTTCATGAGGCTGCTATGCTAGATTCTGTACTTTCAGTGAATCTTTTATGCAGGGTAACTCTCAAAAGCTATGGGCATATCCACCCACAATCTAAGTGGTACATGCCAGCATAGTGATATCACCTCTGGATGATCACCCAGAAGTCATTCCATTGCTCTGGCGATTCTATAGCAGCTTCCCCAGTCTCTACATATTAACTGGTACAGAAATTACATAATAGGAGCTCACTTATAAACTATACACAGCAGTCTAGACCACAAGCCCCTATCGTTTATCCAAGTAAGTTGGTGAAACATTTTGCACAGTACGGCATGATTACCTTTTGGATAGTTCAGTTTTGCATAGCTTGAGGACAGCCAGGAGAGAAAGCAGATGTATGGGCTGTTGTTGATTTTGCCCATTTGCAGGTTGGCACCTGTAGAAGTCCCTGCAGACAGGAACAGAGGCTCATTCCGCACGTGCAGAATAATGCACTTTCAAACTGCTTTCAATGCTCTTTGAAGCTGTGCGGAATGGCAAAATCCACTTGCAAACAGTTGTGAAAGTGGTTTGAAAATGCATTATTTTGCATGTGCGGAAGGGGCCAGAGCTGTTATGTCAGAGCATAGGGAAAGAGATGGTACGACTGATTAGAGGGGGGCCAAAGTCATGAAGGGATTTCCACATGACAGCCAGTACCTTAAACTGAGCACACAGATGGGCAGCCAATGGAGCAAGTGCTGAATGAGAGTAATAGACATGCTCCATCTGGCTCCTGCTAATAGCTGAGCTGCAGTATTCTGGACCACTTGCAGTTTCCCGACTGGTTTTGAGGGCAGACCAATGCACAGTGTGTGACAGTAGTCAATTCTCAATGTGTAGATCAAGCCCAAGGCTGTCAGAATGGCCTTTCTGGATCAGACTAAATGTCTTTGCAATCCATCACTCTGAGGCCTCCAAGGACAGGACAGCCCTCCCTTGCTGTTGGTCCCCAGCATCTGGTAATCACAGGCATCCTCTTACAGAACGATGAGCCTCAGTTTAGTTGTCAGTGCCTAGCAGACACTGATTGATGGTCCTTTATGAAGTGGTGTGATCTATAACACCGTGAAAGCCTTCGACAATACATTGGTGTGATCTACTTTTTCAGATCCACATAACGGCTGGAACTGAGGAGAAGTCCCCTGTGATGTATCACATACAGTTTCAGAGAGTGGAGAAAGAATGCTTCATTGCTACTTCACATAAAACACTGTCTGCTAACAGGAAGTAAGCATGTGAGCAAGATCCCAGGCCTGGCCTTACCTGCTAGTTTTGTGTGTGGGAACATTTTATGAGAGGGAAGCATTATTACCGCCTCCCCCATTACCTTCTTCAAATAGTACAAGATCAGCAGCAGGTCATACAAAACCCCAGTATCTATTAATGCATTCTAGACACGACTTGCTGTGAGTTCTTTAGATTACTAATTCATTTGGCGTGTCCTGTATCTATTACCCATCAATTTAGTGAGATGGCTTTGAGTTATAATATTCTGAGGAAATCATTTTAGCATACCCTCCACTTATGGTTGCCAACCTACAAGTGGGGCCTGAAGATCCCTGAAAATTACAACTGATTTCCAAGATGTCAGAGGTCAGTTCTCCTGGAGAAAAGAACAGTGGTAGAAGTAGGAATATGTGGCATAAAAAGAAGAGGGTAAGAGTTTGGATTTCTATTCCTGCTTTTCTCAGCCATAAGAAGTCTCCAAGCGGCTTTCAAATTCCTTCCCTTCCTCTCCGCAGCAGTGGCGTAGGAGGTTAAGAGCTCGTGTATCTAATCTGGAGGAACCGGGTTTGATTCCCAGCTCTGCCGCCTGAGCTGTGGAGGCTTATCTGGGGAATTCAGATTAGCCTGTACACTCCTACACATGCCAGCTGGGTGACCTTGGGCTAGTCACAGCTCTTCTGAACTCTCTCAGCCCCACCCACATCACAGGGTGTTTGTTGTGAGGGGGGAAGGGAAAGGAGATTGTCAGCCCCTTTGAGTCTCCTGCAGGAGAGAAAGGGGGGATATAAATCCAAACTCTTCTTCTCTTCTTCTCCCCACAGCAGAAATCTCATGAGGATGGTGGGGCTAAGAGAGTTCTGAGAGAACTGTGACTAGCCCAAGGATACCCGTCAGACTGCATGTGGAGGAGCAGGGAAACAAATCCAGTTCACCAGATGAGAGTCCTCTGCTCCTGTGGAGGAGCAGGGAATCGAACTTGGACCTCCAGGTTCGAGTCTACCACTCTTAACCACTATACCATGCTGGCTCTCCCACCTCCTGTTGAAGTTCCTCCACTTCCCCCCAAAACCATTCTTGGCAAATCTCCAGAAATTTCTCAACCCAGGCCTGGCAACCTTACCTCCATACCATTCCTAATCCTCAAAAACACACATTAACCACCTCTCCCCTTATGATATTTTTGGTTCCCTAACCACCTCCACCCTCACAGGAAAGATTCATAACCCCTCAAATCATTTATATACCCTCTCCAGGTCTACAAAATGCTTATTTGAAGCAGGGCACACTGACTGCATGCAGTGTTTAAAACGTGAACATGCCACCAGTGGTGGGATCCAAAAATTTTAGTAACAGGTTCCCATGGTGGTGGGATTCAAACAGTGGCGTAGCGCCAATGGGGCTGGGTGGAGCACGACGGGGGCATGGCCGGGCATTCCGGGGGCGGGGCATTGTGGGTGGAGCTGTGGCAAGGACACAGCCGCCGTGCCGATCCTTGGGCGGGAAACGAATGCACGCAGGCGCAGGCTGCCACGCACCTCCTGCTAGACTGCTTCAAGTTGTGCGCGCTACTGCTGAGGAGCGGAGGAGGGGCATAACTAAGACAAAAATCACGTGGCAAAATCACCAATTAGTAACCCCCTCTCGGCACACACAAATAATTAGTAACCTACTCTCGGGAACCTGTGAGAACCTGCTGGATCCCACCTCTGCATGCCACATAGATTCGCAAAACGGCGTGGTAAAACTTATCCTTTTGTTTTCCGTGCCATTCGAAAATGTTCCCAGGCAAATAACACTTACCCTAATGCCCACAAAGTACACAGCCTGGTAGTACGGATTTCCCAGCGAGGAGATGTTTTTGGTTCCTCACAGCCCATCCATCTCTAGCTTGTCCCCTTTTGTGTGAAAGCATGGTTGTTTATTTACAGATAAATCTTGTTTCTTACTTTCAGGCATGAACAGTGAGCGCTGTCTCCGGCTGTTACTAATGATCCCTTTTCTGCTGCCTGGTTTCTTTTTCGGTCTGCATGGTAAATTCAGCTGCGCTTGCTGAGCATAAGAGACTGAGGGGCTGACCCTAACAGATACGCATCTCCACATTTTTTGATCTTCCAGAGGAAGGCCAGTCAATCATCTCACATCTCGAAATGTATACACATGTCAGGCTATTAATACCACACGGCTGGAGTCCTGCCCGCCATCCAATCTAGCAAACACAGAACAGTGCATTAGTGAAAGACAAATTGTTGCTGCTTTTTTTATTGTTAAAACACACACACACACAGTTCAATGGAATTTACTTCTATGCAAAGCATTGGCCAGTAACAATTGTTGGTTTCAGTTACTGTTAACGTAGACTGTTAAGGAAACAACAACTGAATGGAAAACTCCTGGTGTCCTTTTACCGCTGTGCTATAGAGAGTGTCTTAACCTACTGCATCTGTGTATGGTTCTCCAGTTGCACAGTGGCGGATAGGAAGGCGCTCCAAAGGGTGATCACTACTGCACAGAGGATTATCGGCTGCCCTCTCTCCTCCTTGGAAGAACTCTATATAATTCCCGAAGCCTAAAAAGAAAGCCCAAAATGATATTCTGAGAGACCTGTCCATCCAGCACACCTCTCTTTTTTTTTTGAGAACTGGTACCATCCGAGCGGAAGATGAAGTACAAGGTCCTATAAAAACTAGGGACAAAAGGAAGGCTTAGAGACAGCTACTACTCTAGAGCTGTGATGCGATGCTGAACTCGGGGCTTAGGTGTTGATGTGTTATGCTGGGGCTGTGTAGGGATGGGTTGGAGGAAAGGGAAAGTGAGGATGGGGGTATGAGTCTGGGAAATTGTGTGCATCGAGGGAATAAGCTAGGCTGTAGAGGAATTTTTTTTTTTTCATTTGTGCGAAAAGCACAATGACAATAAATGCTTATGCTTATGTTATTATGCTTATGTTATATCCCATTGAATGATCTGTATGCATAAGATAGGAACAATTCCCACCTTCAGTGACATATTTACTCCCCCTCATATTGTTCCTGGGTATGTTGTGTCCCTCATCCAGCATTTCACTCCAGGGGTTAGCTTGGACTACTTCTGCAAAAGTTAGTCAGGATCAAAGCCACTGAACATAGAACGTAACTTTCCCCTAGGATTTTTCCCCAATGACCCCTATAACATAACTTTTTTTTCCCTAGAGACCCAGCATGGTGTAGAAAACCAGCGTGGTGTAGTGGTTAAGAGTAGGTGGACTCCAGTCTGGACAACTGGGCTTGATTCCCCACTCCTCCACAACATTTTACTTACAATAACTACTTCAGATCTTAATTTCACCACTAAGGTCCCCAGGATCTCATTTGTGCTGCATATGTTGACAAGGGTGCAGAGGAAGTTAGTTGCACTCTCAAAAGTGAAAAAAGCAACAGAGTCCTAGGGGAAAGTTAATAGTAGAAAGGGGAAGAAAAGTTAGAAGAGGAAGGAGATGAAAAAGAATGTGGATTTATACCCCACTTTTCTCAACCGTAAGGAGTCTTACGATCCCCTTCCCTTCCTCTCCCCACAACAGACACCTTGTGAGGTAGGTGGGACTGAAAGAGTTCTTAAAAGAACCATGACTAGCCCAAGGTCACCCAGCTGGAATGTAGGAGTGGGGAAACAAATCCGGTTCACCAGATAAGACTCCACCAATCATGTGGAGGAGTGGAGGATCAAATACGGTTCTCCAGATTATACTCCATCTGCTCGTAACCACTACACCGCAGTTGGACTTCTCCTCCATCTGCAGCAAAGGGTTTGCAATGAGCCATCTTTTGCTGAAATATAGCAATCCGTCTCTCTCTGTCTTGGCAATGCGCTTACTTTGAAGGTATCATGCCAGGTATCATGTTGTTGATTGCCTCATTTCAAGCGGCTGTTGTCATATCACAGGAAAACATTCATTCTGCCACCTGCAACATGATGGCTTGGCAAGAGTTTGCTAAGAGACGGGGAGGAATTTCACACGGCAACTTGAAAATTGCTTCTTGAGAAAAGGTGAGGCTTGTTTGCAGGTTTCTTTCTTTCTTTCTTTCTTTCTTTCTTTCTTTCTTTCTTTCTTTCTTTCTTTCTTTCTTTCTTTCTTTCTTTCTTTCTGGTTCATATCCTTCCTCCAAATGTGGTGCCTTTTGGGGAAGCAAAGAATATTTTATAAAAAGGGAGGGCTACACCATGACTTCAAATTCTACCGCCTTTACAATGGCTGTCTGTCTTCATCCCAAGAGTGCCTTCATGTGAAACCACTTCTGTTATTAAAAATGTTTCTATCCATCCTGCTTTTATATGGAAAAAGCAGACCAGTTTTGATTGTTTTGTTATTAATGGTGTGCAGAACTCTTGTTCTAGTGATCCCTGTTTAAAAAATATCTGTCAGGCTTTTCACACCATTCTTGCTTTTCTCCTCAAAACAAAATGAAGAGGGATGGCAGTTTTGCCAAAACCTATAATGCATGGATTTTCAAACTTTAGCAATGTATTTGGAATGCACACGTAAGATATCAGCAGAGAAGAGCGGAGCTACCCATAGTAGACAAGGAGGTCTAGTAGTCCAACTGCATACACTCAGCCGCATCCCACCTTCTTAGGAATAATTCACTTCACACGAGATGTTCTTTCCACAGGAAGGCTTTACTTGATAGTTGCAGCATAACACTATACAAAGTTCTACAGCTACACAAGAATAAGAACTAAAATAAGTAAGAATCCTAAAGATACATACAGAGATCTTATTCACAGTTTTATATTGTTCAAGCTAGCACTTTGCCCACCAACAGTCTTCCATAGGAACAGAGATTAGTTTCCCTTTCCCAATTGCATTCGACCACCCCACCAATTCTTTTGCTGTCAATGGCACCTCTCAGCTGCAGTGTGTCATTTCTGGCAGCTCGGGCTTCGAATACGTTTTTAGGAGATACCATTTTGAGGGCGCCGTTTTGAGGGAGCCCCAGGAATGGCTGCCTGAGCTGGTAGCCCTGAGCAATTAACAGCGTCGAGGCTGCGTTGTCACACGCCCCTGGCAATTGAAGAGTGCCAGGCGGGACCCCGCTACTTGGGGAGAGTAGCGGCGCGGCAGATGAGAGTAGTGAAAATGACCAGAATCTGATCTCTTGCACCAATCCGCGTTAAAAGTCTGGAGCTGTACCTAGTTGCTCCAGGTAGACTCTCTGTCGCCAGCCCTTGTTAATGCTGACTCAACTATCTGCTGCCTTGTGGATGAACCCTCTTCTTCCACATACCATAACATAAGGTAGACATGCTTCTCACATAGACATTTGAAATGCACACCAAAATCCCCAGTTCCTCAACTATTTACGAGACCCCCACATGTCTATTGACAGAGGCCCTTTCCGCACAAATCCCCCAAAACACTTCCGAAATGTTTTCAATACCCTGTTTTCCATGATGTATGTCCACAGTTACCCACTCAAAACGACACCTGCCCACCATTTTGTGATTTGTTGAATTGATGCTTCAGTGCTTTAAATGCCTCATGCTGCCCTCATATACTTGATGAATAGAAGATTACCTCCCCCACCGCCAAAAAAACACTCACAGAAATGCTCAAAATGCTCCAAAAACAGGCAAGGAGGAATGGAGAGCAGAGTTCGAAAAATGGCCGCATGAGGAAAGCCTTCCGGAAAGCAGAGAGTGCATGAGGCTTATCTGTAAAGATAGCCTTGCAGCGCAAATGAAGCTGTTTTGAAAACGCTTCAACTAAAGGGTCGTTTTAAAAGGGCATTCCTTTAAAAATGCTTTGAGGGCTGCCAAATAAAATGGAAAGGGGCTTAAAGGGTAAAACAACACAGAACTCCATGGACTCAATGTCCTGCCTCAAAACATTTGAAGAGATTTGTGTGGAAAGGGCCAGAATTGAGTGCAAGACAAAGTGTGGAAGCTTTCTGTCTACTGCAAACCTTATGCAGGTGTTCTAGTCCACTGCATGTGATGATGGTCTTAGGTTACATGTTCCCTCTCTTTTCCAAAGGGAGAAATGGCAGAGCAAATCCACCAAGAGATGGAGTGATACAATCCTGGCAGCACTCAACTTGAGGAGCTCTCCATTATGCCAGCTCTTGATCATTGTCTTGGTTTAGGATCACTTGCTACTTGAGCAGGAGGGATCAGGTCAATGAGGCTGACATGATCAGCATAAAATTGTGCTTTGATATGAATGTTTCCATAGGCTACCAATGGGTGAGAAGGACTTTAGAACAGTTGTTAAAATGAAACCAAGCTAGTGTGGTGTAGCTGTTAAGAGCAGTGGACTCTAATCTGGAGAATCGGGTTTGTTTCCCCACGCCTCCATATGAAGCCTGCTGGGTGTTCTTGGGCCAGTCACAATTCTCTCAGAACTCTCTCAGCCCCACCTACCTCACAAGGGAGGGGAAGGGAAGGAGTGTGTAAGCTGTTTTGAGACTCATTATGATTGAGAAGAGCAAGATATAAATCCAAATTCTTCTTCTTCTCCTTCTTCTTCTCCTTCTTCTCCTTCTTCTCCTCCTCCTCCTTGTCTTCTTCTCCTTCTTCTTCTCCATACCAGCCTGGCCTCCCCTTCTTTCTTCTTCTTCTCCTTCTCTTCTCCTTCTTCTCCTCCTCCTTCTCACCCTCCTCTCCTCCTTCTCCTCTTCTTTCTTCTTCTCTGCTCCTTCTGCTCCCTTCTCCTTTCTCCTTCTTCTCCTTCTTCTCCTTCTTCTTCTGCAGCCTTTTCTTCTTCTCATTCTTCTCATTCTTCTTCTTCTTCTTCTCCTTCTCCTTCTTCTCCTTCTCCTTCTCCTTCTCCTTCTCCTTCTCCTTCTTCTCCTTCTTATATGTGGCTCCCTGCTGGAGGCCTCAGTGTGGCCAGCAGTGATATTTACTTCTGTTGAGGGTTATTTGTGATATGTGAGGGGTCTGAAGCAAGGAAAATGGTGCTGCAGCATCTGGAGAAATGAACACCTTCCCACCCACATGGCTCTCCAAAGTCTCTTTGACTGGGGTTTGCGCCCCCGCCCCCTAACCATTATACCAAACCAGGATGAAGGAAGAGAAGGATGGGAACAATCGCTGGAGAGCAAATGCAATTCAGAAATTTTATTGGAAATTCTGTAGGGGAGCAAAAGAATTCTCCTGGGAATTGAAGTGCTTGTTCACATTACTAATTTGTTGTGGGTCAATGCTGAGTCAAAGCTAATTTAGCATGGCCTCGCTGAAAACCTTTGGGAATCCATCTAGACTCTGTAGGACTCTGCTTTAAATAGTACTGCTTAGGAGAGCAGCATGTTTCTTCAACACAATGTAGCATGAGGCTTTGTACAGCGCAGCTTCATCACAGTACCAGCTGCAAGCTGACATGTCTTATTTGTCACATGGTCTGAACCAATCTGTCCTTGAGTGTTGTGTTTGCCTGTTCCCTAGAACACACAGAGAAGCTCTTACCTAGCCGGGCTTATCCTTTCATCGAGTTGCAGAATCTGTCTTAATGTATTTTGAGCACAGTCTAAAAATAATTGATGGTTTAGAATATTATGTCCTCTTTTAACTCATGATAAGCTGTGAAAAATCCCCCAATTTTTTTTTTGCAGTGACATAGTGGTTAAGAGCAGGTGCATTCTAATCTGGAGGAACCGGGTTTGATTCCCAGCTCTACCGCCTGAGCTGTGGGGGCTTATCTGGGGAATTCAGATTAGCCTGTACATTCCAACACACCAGCTGAGTGATGACCTTGGGCTAGAACAGGGAGTGAGAACCTCAGGCTCTCAGATAGTTCAGGAACTACAATTCCCATCAGCCTCTGTCAGCCAATTAGCTATTCTGGCCATGCTGCTGGGGCTGATAGCAATTGTAGTTCCTGAACATGCTGGTTGGCCTAGGTTCTCACTACCCAGGGCTAGAGTCACAGTTCTTCTGAGCTCTCTCAGCCCCACCCACCTCACAGGGTGTTTGTTGTGAGAGGGGAAGGGTAAGGAGTTTGTAAACCCCTTTGAGTCTCCTTGCAGGAGAGAAAAGGGGAAGATAAATTCAACTCTTCTCCTCCTCCTCCTCCTCCTCCTCCTCCTCCTCCAGGAAAGAAAGGGGGATATAAATCCAAACTCCTCCTCCTCCTCCTCCTCCTCCTCCTCCTCCTCCTCCTCCTCTTCTTCTTCCTCTTCCTCTTCCTCTTCCTCTTCCTCCTCCTCTTCTTCTTCTTCTTCTTCTTCTTCTTCTTCTTCTTCTTCTTCTTCTTCTTCTTCTTCTAAGATATAATTCTGCACAGGGTTTGTTTCACTCCTCTGCTCTCGCATTACCATAAGCTATGCTGAATTCAGAACTGGGAGAAACAAAAAACATCTCAAGATGAGAGACAGACCGTGGAACTTTCTCCTTGTTCCTGTGTCACCTGTCCCTTGAACTGACAGTACAGGAGGAAAGCTGGCATCAGATATAAAGGCGATGAGCAGCTTTTCAATTTTTCCAGGAGGTCAGGTGGGGGAAGGGAAAGAGAAGGAAAGTTGGCAGAGACAACCGGGGCTGGTTCTTGCCTGCCAGATCATGGCACGAGCCCACCAATACACTTCAGCTGTCAAACATCTGTTATCCAGCTTTTAATGAGGCCATTACTTACCGTATGTGTGGCATTATGGCTTGGGTTTTACTTGATCTGTCTTGCAAAGGAAGATAGGGATTCAGCACTGGCAAGACACATATTCCTAAATTACTGAGCCAGTAAGATATAAAGCAATTTCTAGCTCATGCTCTTCAGGGGAGAGCAACAATTCGTAGCCCAGTTGCCAGATGTCCGGCCTTCAGGTTTTGCGATTCGCTCTCAGTGTGGCAAAATGAAATCTCGGGGCCTTCGATTAGCCAACACACTTGATGGCAGCACTTGGCAGCTTGTGGCAGTTATGACGTGTGTAATTTGGAGATCATATAGAATCACAGGAAGTATAGATAGGAAGCCAATATGGATTTGAGGACACCATTTAAACACAGATTGAGGACCCAGTAGGAATTCATTTGGAGCAGAACTAAAATAAGTCTATCAAGTGCCCCTCAAGGATGGGGCGGTCTATAAATCGCAAAAATTAAATAAATAAATAAATAAATAAATAAATAAATAAATAAATAAATAAATAAATAAATAAATAAATAAATAAATAAATAAATACATAAATAAAGAATGATGTAGATTGTGTCTTCTGAGCCCTGCTTTGCTCTTCCTCATGAAGAATGGAACAGTATCTACTCCCCTCCCACCCCATTTCATTAATTAAATAATAGTACAGTGGAACCTCGGTTTTCGTTGGTAATCCGTCCAAAAAGAATCAATGAAAACCGAAACCGATGAAAACCGAGGCAAACTTTTCCATAGGAATCAATGTAAATCCAATTAATCCGTTCTAGGCACTCCCAAAAACATACCAAAAACACATTTTTGGTGAATAAACATAGTGTTTAATGCTGAGAACAGTAACAAACAATAACACTAGGACCAGCTTCAGAGCCAGTGGACCAATGTCGCATCAGAAAGCTGTCCAAAGAGGTCTGTTTCTGACGCCTCTTTAAGATTTGTCTGAAATGGGGCAAGACATTGTCATTAAACAAGTTGCAGACACGGCCTGCAACAGCTTTGTCCGGGTGATTTTTCTCCACAAACCCCCTGCACCTTACTGCAAATCGATGAAACCTGAGGCAAATCGATGAAAACCGAGACAAATTTTTCACTGAAATAATAGATGAAAACCAAAACTGATGAAAACTGAAGGCAATGAAAACCGAGGTTCCACTGTATGTCCATCTATGGTTGTCAACTCTGGCCTGGGAAAGTCCTGGGGATTTGATGGTGGAACATGGAGAGGGTTGGGTTTGGGAAAGAACTAAGAAGGATCCTCAATGCAATACAGTCTAACCCTTTAAAAGAATCACTTTCTCCAGGGAAACTGTTCTTTGTCATCTGGAGATCAGTTGTAATTCCGGGAGGTGTCCAGGTACCACCTGCAGGCAGACAACCCTAGGTCAAACAGAGTGGGATTAGGCCTAACCTTCTGACAGCCATTTTATTTTACTCAGTTCAGATTTTTTTTGTGTGTGTGTAATTGAGTATTGTTCAAACAAACCATGCACAGCCTGAAATTATACAATCCCTCTCAAAGGCTTCACTATCTATTTCTGCTGTATGAAACCCCCCTGAAAAACTAGCAGGATAAATGTAGCCATATAGACCAACCCTGTATTTACACTCTGTTGATTCTTTATGTGAAATGCTGTTGTTGTATGTCAGTTTCTGCTTACCTACTTTAAAAGACGCACACGCGTTGGCTTGTAATTTTTTATTATTATTATTGTAACAGCTCTGAAAAGGATTGATGGTTGCACTTCACTTTTGATAAGACATAAATGTATTGTGTACTTCAGCCCACAAATTAAAATGAAAATCAAATTCGTTTCAGTCAACTGAAGTATTTTTAACTTTGCCCTAAAGGAGAGCTCAGCTCAAAGGAGGTTTGGAGGTCACACGTATGCTAAACCCCAACCTTTCAGCGCAGTTTTAAGACACGACGGGCTTGGGATTTTCATGGAAGGACCTTCTGGCTCTTTGTTCATAGCTACCAAGGATTTCTGCAGATCTCCTAAGCATTCGCAGCTTGTGGGGTATTTAGAAGAAGAAGAAGAAGAAGAAGAAGAAGAAGAAGAAGAAGAAGAAGAAGAAGAAGAAGAAGAAGAAGAAGAAGAAGAAGAAGAAGAAGAAGAAGAAGAAGAAGAAGAAGAAGAGGTGAAGAAGAAGAGGGAGAAGGGAAGAAGAAGAAGAAGAAGAAGAGATGAGGAGAGGAGGGAGTGGAGGAGGGTTTGGATTTATATCCCCCCTTTCTCTCCTGTAGGAGACTCAAAGGGGCTGACAATCTCCTTGCCCTTCCCCCCTCACAACAAACACCCTGTGAGGTAGGTGGGGCTGAGAGAGCTCCGAAGAACTGTGACTAGCCCGAGGTCACCCAGCTGGCGTGTGTGGGAGTGCACAGGCTAACCTGAATTCCCCAGATAAGCCTCCACAGCTCAGGCGGCAGAGCTGGGAATCAAACCCGGTTCCTCCAGATTAGATACACGAGCTCTTAACCTCCTACGCCACTGCTGCTCCTTTAGCATGTTTGAAATGTAAGGCCGCAATTACCAAATGCCTGGTGATGCTTTAGGTTCCTTAAACACCTCGTGAGGGTGAAAAGGAGAGGATTTCATACACACGTTAATGCAGGAAGATCCAGGACTTTGGGGGAGAGGCCTCCCAGGCTTGCTAACTGCACTTCAGAGTGATTTTTTTCTGTAAAGTGCCTAGCAAGCTAAACAAAGCCATCCGAGAAGCATTTTTGGGAGAATCACAAGAGCTTGTGCTCACCTCCAATTAGGTGCAGGGAAGAGATACAGCTTCATTTGCGATGGAATAGCATGAAAGGCTTTCTCATGCTTTATGATGTCTTACTCTGCCTGCCTGCTTGGAAAAGCCTTCCGTGTGCCTCTAAAGCTCTGCCAGTGTGCAGATTTGGATTCATCCTGGCTGAAACGGACAGGAATTCAATACATACATCCCCCCGCCCCTTCAAAATTAACGTGAATTGTGTTTTCAAGTTTAATAGGAAAGGACACAGTCGGTGAGCGTGCCGAAGACTGAAAAAATAGAGAGCAGTGGTAGCTCTAAACCTCTGTCAACATAGCTACATGGATTAAAGTGGACCTCTTTTTTTTTGTTAGGACTCCTGTGCCTTTCTCAGACGCATAATGGGTGGATATCCTACTGGTTACTCTTACAGCAGTTGAATTCAACAGCTGATTCAAGTTCAGCGCCTCAGTCCAGGAAAAAAGCACCAACTGTGCATGGCAACGCTACCCACCGGTTCCACTTTAAATGTCACGAGCGTTTACAGTGTTCTCTCAGTTAATCAGCACTATGCAAACGCATGAGACTCACAGAATATTCTCAGCCACGTTGGAACGTTTCTCACCTAACATCCATATTCCAGGTTAGCCATTAAAAAAACCCCCTACTTTCGGTTATAATTCAGGTTCCCCTGCTGTTAGAGGTTGAACCCGAAGCATCCTTTGAGGATTTGTTTCTCGGCTCCCATTGGCTCCAGCAATTCTGTGACCTTCAAAGCACACTGAATGGCCCATTAGTTTCTGTAGGCACTCGAGATCATGGAAGGCTGGCCGGGTGCTCACCACTGAAAGCTTAGCTGGCACGGAGCCCATTTGCAACTGCCTTGATCCAATTAATGATTTGCATTTTATTCATTTGTGAAGGCTGCCAGCAGAAAAGCGAACCAGGAGTTAACCAGAGAGGCTTCTTCTGAGAAGCTGTTATACCAGGAAATAAAAATCCATGTTCTGTAAAAGTCCTAAAACCTAATCAAGTAAGTAAGGAAATTAAGCACAACAGAGACTTTTCAACAGTCCCTTCGATAGCTTGCTAGTGTGGTTCCCTTGTGCCCATCAAGATTTCACAGATGAAAACAGCAATATGCTTGTCATATTTGAGTCCTAAAGATCACTGTGTAGTCCTGACCGCACTCTACCACTGTCTGTGACTGAAGGAATCATCCACCACTTGCTGTCTGCTTCAAAATGGCCCATCCTCCATTGATATGAAGCCCAAGATTAAGGGTCAGTGGCTTCTTTGGCTAAAAATGTACATTTTTCTAGTTGTATCACCCCACATTGTGTTATCAACAGCTGAAAAGCCACTACAGCACCTGGTTGGTGGGAAATGGCACACATAATCGGCCAGTGCATGCTTCTCTTCTTCTACTGTTTGCTGTACTTGCAGTAAGTCCCTGCCTCCAGATCTCCGGGGAAGGTATAATCTATCAGTATCACTGCATGGGTGTAAGGCATGGTGCATTGTCATAAGCTTCCGAGTTTTTCTATCTAATGCTTCCAACTCAGCCTGTGTCCAGTTGATGATTCCTGCAGTGTACCTGATGACGGGTATGGCCCAGGTGTTGATGGCCTTGATGGTATTCCCACCATTTAATTGAGATTTCAGAATTTTCCTGACCCTCTGGGTGTACTCTCTGATGATGATGATGATGATGATGATGATGATGATGATGATGATGATGATGATGATGATGATGATGATGATGATGATGATGATGATGATGATGATGATGATGATGATGATGATGATGATACAACTTCCTAGGCCTCTGGGTGGGGCTCAAATTGTGATGAAGGCCAACAACCAACTAAAGATCTGATAGCTGGAAAATCTACAACAACAACAGCAGCAGCAGCAGCAGCGACAACAACAACAACGACAACGACAATAACAACAACAACAACAACAACAACAACAACAACAACAACAACAACAACAATAATAAGGACAGTGGTAATCGGCACGCTGGGCGCCATCCCAAAAACACTAGGGCAGCACTTGAAACATCTTCGAATTGACAAAATTAACATCTGTCAAATTCAGAAGATAGCCCTGCTGGGATCTGCACGAATACTTCGCCGATACATTACAACTTCCTTGGCTTCTGGGTGAGGCTCGCATTGTAATGAAGGCCAACAACCAGCTAAAGATCTGGCAGCTGTGAAATCTACAATAATAATAATAATAATAATAATAATAATAATAATAATAATAATAATAATAATAATAATAATAATAATAATAATAATAATAATAATAAAACCTTAGTTTAATCATGGAGCAATTCCAGCAATTCCTACAGAGACATGACATTATTGCTGAGATTCTTCCATGTCTACTCACCCCCACGTTGCCACTGGCTGGCAACCCTATCATGTGCTCATGTGAAGGTAGTAACTGAACCTGTAATTCATATACAGTTAGGGTCTCTCTAATTTTACAGCAATGCGGTGCTTTGCTTTGTCCCTCACTGTGCCTGCGTACAAAGTAAATATGTGTAGGTTCTGTTCTGAACTTCATATGAACACATGGAGGCTGGAGGGTGAGCCAGTGTGTGTGATTCGATCTCCCGTTCCGTGCATCCATATCCACAGATAAGCTCTAGTATATTATGAATCCCCCCTCACAGTTCCATACAAGAGAATTCTTTCTTCCCTTAACCCATAACGTTTGATGCCAGGAGTCCTAGCCAATATTTTTACCTGTCACAGATCAGTCTCACAGCATGTACTGTGTCCAGCATTTCAAAAAGTTCTCAGTTACCATTGTGTGCCTCAGAGAAATCATACCTCAGAAGGAACAGAAAGGTTGAATGTTGTTTTAATTGAATTTGTTTTCCATTTATTTTCAGGCTGTCAAGGGAGAAGCCTTCTTTCAAATCCACATATAGTTTGATTTGTTTTTACCTGAGGTCTATTATCTTAATAATGAGACCTTTTTTTAAAAAAAAAGGCCTGGGCTTATAATTATATTTTCTTACTGATTCATCTTGTTTTTATCGTGCAAGGATGCAAGGAACAGCAAACAATTTAGATATCCCTCTCCAAATCATCATAGAAGCAATTTAGAAATCCCTATCCAAGATAGTCTGCATAAAATACAAAGGTCCTTTCCCAGTTTGAAATAAATGAGCATTTTACAGTGCAATACTGTGTAGAGTGGGTGAGCAAGCAGCTGTAGGCAGTGGTGGGATCCAAAAATTTTAGTAACAGGTTCCCATGGTGGTGGGTAGCGCCAATGGGGCTGGGTGGGGCACGATGGGGGCGTGGCCGGGCATTCCAGGGGCGGGGAATTCCTGGGCGGGGCTGTGGCAAGGATGCAGCCGCTGCGCCGATTCTTGGGTGGGAAATGAATGCATGCAGGTGCAGGCTGCCACACACGCCGGCAAACCTCCTGCTAGACTGCTTCAAGTTCTGCACGCTACTGCTGAGAGGAGGGGCGTAACGAAGGCAAAAATCACGTGGCAAAATCACCAATTAGTAACCCCCTCTCGGCACCCACAAATAATTAGTAACCTACTTTCGGAAACCTGTGAGAACCTGCTGGATCCCACCTCTGGCTGTAGGAGCTACACTGGTGCATTTGCCAACCCTGCCAATGGAAGTGGCACTCACACCAGTGGAGGGGGCAAATGGGGAGGTGGGCATAAAAAGAGTCCGGAAGAGAACCAGGCTCCCAAAACTGCATTGGTGTCCTCTTGGATGCTGGCACGGCTGGTGGCATTCCAGGGGCGTTCCTGGAGATGAGCCGGTTTTAGTTGGCTTCCAGAAGCTTTTCCGTGGCTGTCAGATGTATGTCACAAAAACAGTGGCATAAGCCTGTTTCCTGGCTGGGGCTCTTCAGGTGGCAGGAGGGGTTTTTGGATTTCCCTTCTGCCTGCTCTGCTGAAGTCCCTTTGGAGGTGGCATGGCACTGCCTTCGCCACGCTGTCTCCAGCCACAGTGCAGCTCCCCCCATTTGGATTGTTTGGTTAGCCCCCTACAGGCCAAATATGAGGTCTAGTATGGTTTAGCGCAGTATGGTTTCCCAACCTTTTCGACATCACGGTACCGTTGACCTCACTCTTCATATCTCACGGTACCCCTGCCTTCCCCCCACCTTCCCCTCCCAGTGCCCCTACTTGCCACCCCCCCACCTTCTCCTCCCAAGGTGAAGGGAAAAACGGGGGGGTGCGGGAATTGGCTGCTGACCTTGCGGCAGGCCCTGCCTCCTGGGCCAGCTCCATGTCCTTGCTGGCACTGGCAGGAGACACCACAAAAGTGAGGGGGGCGGTACTGTTGCTGCTGTACCCCTGAGACATGCTCACGGTGTTACTGCGAATTGCCAGGTAACAATAAGTGATTTCAGCTCAGCAACTTAATGAGGCGCAGGAAGCCGGCGTTTCTTCAAAGCAGGAAGGATTTTATTGCAAGTGATCTCTTGGCACAGCTCAGCAGAAAGGACCCCCACATGGCTGTGCCTCAGCCCCTTTATACATTTCCCAGTAACCCAGAAAGGGGTGTAGGGCAGTCCCACCCCCACAGTGCAAAACCCAGGAAGGGGGCGGTCTCCTTCCATCTAATACAGAGAAAAAATCCCAGAACGCCAAAGGGAGAAAACAGTCCCTTTGCACATGCTGATGAGATCAAATCCCAGAAGAAAAGCTACCACCTTCTTGCCTGAGGTGGTTCCTTGGGAGTGTTAGACAGAGACAAGTTCAAATGATCCAATGAATTCTGGGATCCTGAAGGTAAGGATGTGGACAGTCCAATGAGCTTCGGGATCCTGAGAGTAAAACTTCAAAACAGTCCTCAATGCGGCAAAACAGGGTGACATCTTCCAAGGCTGGGTGACACCCTTGGATGCTGGCAAGTAACAGATTCAATTAGCAAGTCCAAAGAGGGTCGTTGTTCTTGTCAAAAGGTCGGCTGGCTACGTTGGTCTAAGCAGCATTCCAGAGACAACTTCTTTGTTACTTAATATCAGACATTAACTGGCTATTTTTTCTATTCTCTTACACAAATTTCAAAAATAACATTTCTAACTTAAACATTAGGAAAACCTTAAAGGATAAACACACATACTTATACTTATAGGCAGGACTGTACATCTACCTACTGGCAGGACTCGCTTAAAACTAATAGTACCTTATTAAACTAAAATCCTAAACTACAGGCATAAACTTAACTAAGAGGAGCGTTTACAACATCCTAGGAATGACTTCACACAAAACACAAGGGAAATCATATAGCATTGGCACAAACATACATATGCGTTGTCTGTGAACCTTATGGAGGCTTCTGAACCACACAAGTCTCCGTGTCCAGGCAGGGAACCAGTGTAGCCAGGCAACCTGACTTCAGGAAAATATTTTGTTTATTTTCCCATCGGTAACAACGGCACCCCAGGGTACCACAGAACCCTGGTTGGGAATAGTTGGTTTAGCAGCTACAGCACTGGAGTAGGATCTGGAATACTTTGGTTCAAATTCTCTTCTACCATGCAAGTTTGCTAGGCAACCCCGTCCTTTCCTTATGATTGGATTCCTCATTGAGATTAGCACAGCCTAGTTTTATTCTCAGCTTTGATAAGTGTTGTGTTGGGATTTTGATGTATTGATGCATTTAATTGTTATACTGTTGTGTCTGTGTTGGAGGAAGAAGAAGAAGAAGAAGAAGAAGAAGAAGAAGAAGAAGAAGAAGAAGAAGAAGAAGAAGAAGAAGAAGAAGAAGAAGAAGAAGAAGATGAGGAGAAGGAGGAGGAGGAGGTGGAGGAAGTTTATTATTATTATTACATATATTATTTATTAAACTTATAATTACCTAGTCCTGGAGGGCATTTGTAGGAAGGCAGGAACAAACATAAAATCATACAAAAAACATAAAAAATCTTAAAACAGGTACATTCTACAATAGGCCCGCCAGACCATATACCACCTCTTCCAAATGAGGAGGGGTCCGCACATGTTAGGGGACCCTACTCAGCAGGGGAAGGGCATTATCGGCGGCTGGACTCTAAAGGCCTGTGGAATAATTCGTTTACAGGCTCCATGGAACTCTCCAAGGTCCCAGAGGTCTCAATAGCTGGTGTACGTGTTCACCAGGCCGGGTGCCAGGGCTGAAGGCCCTGGTCTGCAGGTGGGAGGCCAGCCGCTGGCCACTAAGGCCAGGGATCTCAGTAGATTCACCAGCGATCGCAGAGGACCAGCCGGGACATATGGGGTAAATACATGTCCGGCGGTATCGAGGGTCCCGGGCCGCTGTATAGCCTTAAAGGTCAACAATCTACACCTGAACAGCGATTCGAATTAGGTAAACCAATGCAGGCGCAACACAGGGGAGATGTGTTCACGAAAGGCACCTCTGTGAGCAACCGGCCGATGTTAACCAATTTCAGTTCGGATCAGGCATAGCTCCGCCAGAGAGCGAAGCCAAGGCTAGTCCAGTCTGAGTGTGAATTGCATGGATCAGCAGTGGCTAGGCCAGTGTTGGAGAGAAAGGGGCCGACGGCCTGTCGAAGATGGAAAAACGAATCTGTTATAAGGGCCACCTTTCTCTCCATTGTAGGAGACGAATCTGTGCGACCCCCAGGTTGCTAACGGAGGGGGGTCGGTGCCACATGGCCCTCCTCCCACCGGGGGGCGGGCTGGAAATCCTGGCAATCTCACCCCACGCACTGCCAAAGGACTCGCCTTCGGGAGCGGATTAAGTTTTAACCTGCTCTGTTGTAACCAACCAGCCGGTAATCGCCTCCAAACATTGCTGTAGAGCTGCAGGCAGCGTAGCTCCCTCCATCAGAATGAGCTGAGTGTCATCAGCGCACTGGATGGCAGAGATCAGCCCAAAAGTCTGGCACCAGCTGAGCAAGTGGTCGATATAGATGTTAAATAACAGTGGGGGAGAAGTACCCCCCGAGGCACACCGCGAATGAAGCTGGCACCTCCGGGAAGCTGGTCCCCAAGCACTACACTTGCTGGGACTAAGCACTCCCTGGAGGAATGCAATCCACTGGAAGGACAGTGCGCCCCCAACCCTCGGAAGCGGCTAGGCGGTGGGGTCAAAAGGTCGGATCGGGACCATCAAATCGCGTGAGATCTGGACAACACCAAGCAGCTCGCATCCGGCCGGTCTAGCTGCAATGGAGCTGCATCTGTGATACAGCTGGTGGGAGAACTGCTCGGCCCCATGCCCAGAAGCCGGACTGGAGGGATCAAGGCTGGCACATCCAGAAAGTTCCGAAGTTGCCCAACACCCACTCTCTCACCACCTCCCAGAAATCCAAAGATTCGACGGGCGGTAATTTGGCCAGATCTCCAGGATCTAAGGATGGTCTTTCAAGAGCGGGAGGGACACCTCCTTCAACCCATCTGGGAGACTCTCCTCGGCTTCCGGGAGCTACATGATCTTCAGCTAGATGAGATGCAAGGCTGCTTGAGCACGGAAGCAGTCTGTTCACAACCCTCCCGTATATCCTGTCACAATCTCCTTTCCCCTTCCCCCCTGGCACAACAAACACCCTGTGAGGTAGGTGGGGGCTGAGAGAGCTCAGAAGAACTGTGGACTAGCCCAAGGTCACCCAGTTGGCATGTGTGGGAGTGCACAGGCTAATCTGAATTCTGGTGATAAGCTTCCCACAGCTCTTAAGCTGCAGGAGTGGGGGGAATCAAACCCGGTTCCTCCAGATCAGAGTGCACCTGCTCTTAGCCACTGCTCTTAGCCACTACGCCACTGCTGCTCCTGAGTCTGATTTGTTGGGAAAGGGTGAGGTATAAATAAATTAACCTTGGGCCCAAATTCTGTTCTGAAACACTGACAGTAAGGTTCAAGGATCACAGGCATGCAAGTAGGCAAGAAACAAGCAGGGCAGGAGCCAAGGGTCAAGCCAAGAGTGGAAGCTGCAGTTCTCCACAGGAGACAAGCAGGCCCCGGAAAACTGATGCTCAGTAACCAGCTACCCTTATGCTAAAGCACAAGCAGGTGGTGTTCAACAAGCAAAGGATTATAACTGCAGACACTGCTAGGCTCTTATCCTGTAAAGATCTGTAAAGTTTCCTCTTTTCCCCGTGTTCAGCAGGGATGTTGAATTCATTTGCCATGAGAGTTGGCAATGACATAAATGTGTCAGGCCGGGCCCAGGGGCAGGGGTGGCTGCCCCAACTCGCAATGCCACCGCAGCCTTGCCAGCCCATAGTGATGCTAGGGAAGGTGGCTGCCTCAATGGACAAGCCCGCAGCAGGATCCCCAGTCCAGATTGACACTTTGAGGGGGTTGAATTGCCAGGCCAAATTGGGAACGTGGTGAGGTGGCTATCTGGACAGATAAGCCCACTGTGGGTGGAGTGGCTGGCAGTGGGGTCACTAGGCCAGATTGGGAGGGGGGAAATTGCCTCAGCTGACCTGTGGGCTTGATAAGCCCTCTCAAGGAGCTGGATCCAGCTCCCAGACCACGTGTTTGACACCCCTGGCTAGAGTATGGGAGGTCTCAAGCTGCCAAACATGCACTCCTCTGCCTAGTCCAGATTTTGGCTCCAGCCTTCCGCCTTCTCCATTCCTGTGGCCTTGAGTGAAATTCCGCAAATGCTGGAGGTGGCCGGGAGGACTCATCTGCTGGACATAACGAAACTTGGAGAGCAACCACACATCCAGGGGCACATCTGGAAGCTCCTCTTCTAAGGAGACTTCTGAGGAATCCTTGCCCCCATGTTCAGGGCAGATGAGCTGCAAGCAGAGGAAACTTCTGAGGGAAACCTTCATCAAATGGCAGTCAGCACAGAGTATTACAAGTGGGAGAAAAGGGTGGGCATAAACTATGGCAAAAATCGAAGTAAGAGCTATTAAAAGTCAGGTGGGGGGAAAAATAAGACATTCTCTGCTCTCCACACAGCAAGCAGGAAACTTCTTGAAATGAAATGAGACCTTTAATGGCATATCGGTTATTCAATGGAAGTTAGATTAATTTAAAAGTCTGTTTAGACATACAGCGTATAGGTGAAACCAAAAAATACAGGACCTGAATTAAAATTAATGTTACATTTGAGAATCTGCATATAGTAAATGACAGCCCACAGAAATTCCCAAGTTGGTTCAAGAGTGGCTGCTGGGAATTGCTGGGTTCCATAACAGGAATAGAGTTTCTGCAACATTCGTGCAGTAATAAGCCTAATCCAGCCATGAGAGGATTGAGAAAATTTTCCCACTCGGCTTCATATAGGAGAACATGGTGAACAGTTTCCTCGAGGCCAAGGTTACAGCTGCAAGTTCTATCAATAGATGAAATATGACACTCTCTATTATATCGTCTGATAGAGGGGAGAACATTGCATCTGGCCAGGGTAACAGCACGTCTCAGGTTGGGATCAGGAAACTTCTTATGTCTGTCTGGGGGGTGGGGAGAATGCTAATTTAGTGTTTTCTAAAAAAAATTGGGTTGAGCTGAAATAAAAAGTCCTGAGGTCATTGGGGGGGAGGGGGAACTGTGTGGAGTTCCTCTTCAAGACGTTTCTTTTAATTCCCTCAAGACGTTGTATTTGTGTTGTGCAAAAAGGACCAACATAGGAGGTTATCAAAGAGCCAGTCTAGGGTAAAACTATATTGGAGGCACTGCTGCTACTCTGGATCTTGAAGTAGATGTAAAAATGAATGGGGACCATTTCATTCCACTGTGATGGGCATCCAGTAATAGTACCTTTCTACTGTATTCTAGCTCATCCTCATGTATTGCTGTTCACGGAAATGACTGTGGGAATCAGCCCTTATTTATCACTAAGTTTAAGGATTGTTCTCTCATTTCAGGAGCAGTTTGACAGCACTTTGGGCCCGACTAATATGTCTCCTCATCTCTTTGTGGGGAAAAACACAAAGGCAATTGCTCTCCTTCCATCCATTTCTGAGCGGGCTGCCTCCACGTTTAACATCCCCATTGTGCGCTTCTTCTGTCTTAATATATGGCATTATGTAAAATTATATTAAAGATGATACCATCATAAAGAGAAAGTGAAGGACTTCCTTGTTCTTTAACAGTGCCCCTTTGTATAAAGACAAAAAAAGCCATCATGTTTTTTTTTTCCATTTGCAGGCTGTGATTCATGATTTTCTTTGTGGGGGTTAAAAACATTTTACATCTTAAAAAGAGCCTTCAGTCCAAACGTACAGTTCTTGGCGCTCTTGCGCAAACCATTGTATAGGCTGATGAATGGAGGAAAGGCAGGTGGGCTGATGGAGGGGGGGAGGATCTTAACCCAATAATTAACTCAGAAAATTAAAAATTATTACACACTAACGACTTTTTAAATACTTGCCGCTGTTTGACACGTTGGAGCACTAATGGGCGATGTTTTTGAATGCAGGAGATCACGACCTTCTCTTGGCGCGGCGGGCGAAATTTCAGCCATTAAAGCCTCGCGAAAAGGTCGCGCGCTTTCGCGGTCAGAACGCATTCATCACCTCAGCCCTTTTCACACGTTCTGGACTAGGGTTGGGAAATACCGGGAGGTTTGTGGGTGTGAAGCCTGAGGCTCCTTCCGCACATGCGGAATAATGCACTTTCAAACTGCTTTCAGTGCTCTTTGAAGCTGTGCAGAATGGCAAAATCCACTTGCAAACAGTTGTGAAAGCGGAATGAAAACCCGCATGTCCTGAAATAGGGAGCCGGTGGAATCTCAAAGGGACATAATGCTGGAGAATCCATCCTCCAAAGCAGCTATTTTCTCCAGAGGAACACATCTTGGTCACCTGGAAAGCAATAGGAATAGCAAGAGATCTCCACGGGCTACCTGGAGGTTGGCAAGCCTATTCTGGGTGAAGGGTACTGAACAAAGGTAGAGGGTCACATTGAGGCTCCCAGCCTCTATGAGTTCGTGGGATGCAGCTTGCTTGTATAAGCATAGAGCTTTCTTTGTAGCGTAGGCCTTTCTGGACGTTTCATTTTACCACATGAATACGGAGAAATGTGCACAATTTGTCCTTTCAGACAAAGCCACAACCACATGTTTCAGAATGATCATGTGCAGATGCTCTCCCCATACATATGATAAAAACGAGGACAGAAAAGGAAATGCGTGATCAAAAACTATCTAGCGTTCAGACTGTGTGGAAAGAGCCCGACACATGTATGTGCATAATACCTACACAAGTGTTTTAAAAATAAGCTTGGCGTGTGGGTGGAACTTCCTGTCATTATCCAGATCTCTCTACACCAGTGATGGCGAACCTATGGCACGGGTGCCAGAGGTGGCACTCAGAGCCCTCTCTGTGGGCACGTGCAGAGTGCCCCCTCCACACATCTAGGCTGGCCTGGGCCACTGGGCTCGATTATCAGCATTAAACCTAAGACCTAGTTTTGAGGAAGCAGTGTAGGTAACCCTGTTAAGCGCTGTTAAACTAAAGCGCAATCCTTTACCTGGGAGTAAGCTTGGTTGCTGGCAAAGGGGCTTGCTTCTGAGTAAACCCTCCTAGGGTCGTGATTCACCTGTTGGAAGAGTTGCATGGTTGCTTCAAAGCAAAGCCACTGACTACCACCAAGCTTACTCCTGAGTAACGCATGCCTCGGAGCCAACTGTTTTTTCTAAACAAAAACCTCAGTATTCAGGTTAAATTATCGTGTTGGCACTTTGCGATAAATAAGTGGGGTTTGGGTTGCAATTTGGGCACTTGGTCTCGAAAAGGTTCGCCAACACTGCTCTACACACTCACAACCCTCTCCCCCGCCCAAAAATCTTCTCATAGCATATTGGTGATGTAAGGGTGCTCCTGGCATCTAGGTTGTATGAAACATCAGTAATGATGCCATTAGTACTAGGAACTGGACACTTCAAAAGGTTTGAATTCCCCAGATAAGCCTCCACAGCTCAAGCGGCAGAGCGGGGAATCAAACCCGGTTCCTCCAGATTAGAATGTACCTGCTCTGAACCACTACGCCACTGCTGCTCCTTTGGACTTGGTTGTTGTTAGACACATAGTTGGTTCAAAGCTGGAGTTTTCCCCTCAATTTCCCCTCCACAAATCCTGCTGTGGAAGAAAATGACTGCTTTGGAAGGTGGTATGACTTGGTGATTGTTGGCCACATTGTTGGACAAAGCTAGAATTTTTCCCTTAAAAAAAAAAAACCTTACACAAATGACTTGCCCACCTCCAGGTGGGACCTGGGGATCTGAACTTACAACTGATCTCCCGACCACTGAACCCACTTACCCTGGAGAAAATGGCTGCTTTGGAGGGTCAGCTGTATGGCTTGGTTGTTGCTGTTCTCTTAGAACTTATTGATGTTGTTTTTTTGGGGGGGAAATCTGTTTTGAGTCCACCTCTTTCTACACAAAAGAGTTATTCTGTGGAGTTCTTTGGCTAAAGAGAGTTCTTTGGCACCAGAAGTCACAAATCTGTATATGGACTTATATGGATTTAGAAAGAAACTCTAGGTGCAATCCATCTGTCAATCCATTTTGGCAATATGTCATCCTCTTTAAAAAGTACATTGATGATTTGTTTATCAGTCTTTCCAGTGCCTCTTTGGCTTCACCTTTTCTTAAATGGATGAACAATGTACATCCGACTATACAGTTTGCACGTACATATGATCATAAGACTGTGATTTTTTTTTGGACACCACAATTTATGTCACTTCTGATAGTACCTGGGTTATCAAAACCATATATAAAACCCGCAGATAGAAAGATGTCTCTTCATTATCAATCTTTTAATCCAAGAGACCTTAAAAATAGCCTCCCCTACAGCCAACTACAATTAAAGAGAAATGCTACCGTTGAATGTGATTTGGGGCATTTCCCCACTTGCCACGACCCCCCTATGCCGTGCGCTGCTCTCAGCGCGCGTCATTTCTGGCGTGCGCCCAGGCTTCATCAAAAGGCGCTGTTTGGAAGAGCACCAGGAATGACGCACGCTGAGGGGGCGCAACAGCGGCAGTGTTGGGGCGACTGCGTTGTCGCTGCTCCTGTAGTGGGGAGTGCCGGGGGACCCCGCGCTACTTGCCTACAGTAGCGCGCAGCTACTGGTAAGTGGGAACACGCCTTTTGAAAGGGAAGGCAAGGTGCTTGAGCAATGCCTGGCTAATAGGAAATATCCTTCTTATGTGCTCAAAGATGTTTAGCATAAAGTCTACAGTATAGATAGGAAATAGATCCTTAAACACAAACCAAAAAAATTATCCAGAAGTATAATGTTTGCATTACACTACACTCTTTCAACTAATAAAATTAATAATGTAATTCATGGTATTGGCATGTTATTTCTGATATCCCTGGTTGCACTGAATACCCCAAGATTGCTTATAGATGCAAGGGAAAGATGAGGGATTCTTTAGTGAGGTCTGACTTCTTGTGAAAGAACTTCCCCCTGACTCTGTGCTTGGACATCACAGATTTGACCAGTCTATGAATATTTTGGAATATGAGCACCCCAATTTAAGATCTAAATGGACATTAAAAACCTTAACAATTTGTAATACCAAGCAATGCATATATTTATTAGAGTGCCCCTGCTCATTAATTTATATTGGAATGCCAACTTGCCCTGTGAGAACTATGCTGATTGAGCATAAATCTGAGATTCAGAATAAATATCATGATGCCCCCTTAGTTCAACATTTTTTGGATAAAGAACATACTGAAACCAATTTTAAATTTTGTGTATTGTATGCTACTAAGGCAGTGATGGCGAACCTTTTTGAGACCGAGTGCCCAAATTGCAACCCAAACCCCACATTTATCGTGAAGTGCCAACCCTGAGGTTTTAGTTTAGAAAAAAACGGTTGGCTCCCTCTTCCTCTGCCCCACCTGCTCGAGCAGGGACCAGCCTGCTCTAGCCTCCAGCAAGTCCCGTGCGCAGTGCCTCTCTAGCATCTCTGCCTCCTCTGCGCCCCCCCCCGGGCAGCAGCCACCCAGAGCACAGGCACCAGGCCCGCCAGCCGAGTCCTCCCTTCTCACCCCGGTGCAAGGCCAGACACGTTGTGCTCGAGTGGCCCAGGACCAGCAGGGGAATGTAGTATGTGAGGGTGGGTGTGATGGCCCAGTTTTCCACCCCCCACTTAGAAGCCAACGAACTCTGTGTGCGCATGCCCACAGAGAGAGCTCCAAGTGCCACTTCTGGCACCTGTACCATAGGTTAGCCATCACTGTTCTAAGGGGTACATTTACAAATGGATAGACATAAGAAAACATCCTCTTAGGGTAGAAGCCAAGCTTATTCACATATTCAAAAGTTTTCAGCCATCCAGGTTAAAAACCGAGATTGACTTCACTTGTTTTTCCTACTAACAATTTTTATTAATTTAATTTCTATAATTATGGGTGTTTCTTCTCCAAACAAGTCCCATTTTTTTAAAAAAAGGAACATATGGCTAGTGATCACAATTATGCGTTGTCTCTCTTCAATATCATGTTGCCTTTTAAATCAAACAGCTGTTTGTAATTTACACTATTTAATATTGCTGGAGTCTCAGTTGCAAGTATGAGCAATTTTTGAGGGCACGTTCCATTGCCTAGCCTCATGAAATGTTAGGATTTTGTGTCAGGCTTTTAATTATAGTAAGTACTTTTCATGTTAATGGTTATTTAAAATGCAATTTTTATTGGTGAGTAATTTTGTAGTATTTTCTGTATTAAGATATTTATTCATACTATATATTGTAATTTATATTTTACAATGCATTGTTATGATAATCTACTTGTACTATTTATGCATTTATTTATTATATATTATTCATTATCTTTTATAGGCTATATATTCCCAGTGTTCAGCAAGGCTTAATGTTATTTGCCACTGGTGAAGCAGAGTTGATTCTGCGAAACGTGGACGACCTGGAACATCTCCTTATTATAGAAGACACAGCAGAATTTCTGGACATTTCTTCACTTACCTGAACCTTTGAAGTATTCGTCCTGTTTTTACTCTTATTGTTTCTCCAGTCGCAGTGCCTTCTTTACAGCTTTTTTCAACATATGTTGGTTCTGCTTTGCTGCTTATCAGGTGTACTTTTTGTTAAGAACATAAGGACATAAGAACAAGCCAGCTGGATCAGACCAAAGTCCATCTAGTCCAGCTCTCTGCTACTCGCAGTGGCCCATCAGGTGCCTTTGGGAGCTCACATGTAGGATGTGAACGCAATGGCCTTCTGCGGCTGTTGCTCCCGATCACCTGGTCTGTTAAGGCATTTGCAATCTCAGATCAAGGAGGATCAAGATTGGTAGCCATAAATCGACTTCGTCTCGTCTGTCCTAAGCCCCTCTTTAGAAGCTATCCAGGTTAGGTAATGTCCACTACCCCCTCCTCATGGCAGCATGTGAAGCACCCAATCACCGCGTTAGCGTGAAAAGAAGTGTTTTCCTTTTTTATTAGTTCTAATTCTCTTCCCCAGCGCATTTCTTCCTAAATGTATGTGCCCCTGATTTCTAGTGTGTTGTGAGAAAGAGAGAAAATTTTCTCTCTGTCCCAGCATTTTTTTCTACCCCATGTATAATTTTTTTTGCTAGGAGCTTTCTAATCATATCCCTCCTCAGCCACCTCCTCTGACTAAAGAGTCCCCAACGGCTGCAGCCTCTCATGGGGAAGGTGCTCCAGTCCCTCAATCATCCTTGGGCCCTTCCCCGCCTAATTCTTTTCCCGAGGGCTGCTGCCTCGCTTGAATTCCTGAGCGCAGCAAGAGCATCCCTGGCGCGCACTCGGGCTTCCCCACGACCCCGCGCTCTGCGGCGAGGAGTCATGCAAATAGGCGCCCTTTGAAAGAGCGCCAGGGATACCAGCCTTGGCGCTAAATGAGTGACAGCAGCAGCTGTCCGGAGGCTGCGCTTGTGCGCCCGCCCTCTCAGTGAAGAGCTGCCCGGGGACCCCACGCTACTCTCCTCGAGTAGCGCGGGGCTTAGGGTAAGTGGGGAAGGGCCCCTTGTTGCCCTTCTCTGCACTTTTTCTTTGTTATCACACTCTTTCTGTTATTGTTTTTTGCATTATTGCATACAGTATATGATTTGTTGCCATTAAGTGGAAAGTTATTTTTTGTGTTGCAGCTACTGTTCCACCATATTCTTTGTTGATTGCTTTACCTATTGGTTGCTGTTGGTCACATTGTTAACCAAAGGAGCAGCAGTGATGTAGTGGCTAAGAGCAGGTGCACTCTTATCTGAAGGAACCGGGTTTGATTCCCAGCTCTGCCACCTGAGCTGTGGAGGCTTATCTGGGGAATTCAGATTAGCCTGTGCACTCCCACACACGTCGGCTGGGTGACCTTGGGCTAGTCACAGCTTCTCGGAGCTCTCTCAGTCCCACCCACCTGACAGGGTGTTTGTTGTGAGGGGGGAAGGGCAAGGAGATTGTAAGCCCCTTTGAGTCTCCTACAGGAGAGAAAAGGGGGATATAAATCCAAACTCCTCCTCCTCCTCCTCCTCCTCCTCCTCCTCCTTCTCCTCCTGTTCTTCTTCTTCTTCTTCTTCTTCTTCTTCTTCTTCTTCTTCTTCTTCTTCTTCTTCTTCTTCTTCGCTGGAGTTGTTCCCTTAAAAAAAAACCCCTTACACCAACAGCTTGCCAGCCTGGTGATCTGAACTTACAACTGATCTCCAGATCACTAAAACCAGATCCTGCCTTGCTGCTGCTCTCATTGCCAACAACTGTCTAGAGTCCCTTGTATTGTTCAGCACAACGGGGTTTACAGCTGGTTAATTCATATTGCTCTGCAACATGATTTTTCCCCATAAGACAAATAGCAGTTTGCACCAGCACCTGCACTGGTGAAGGAATTAAGCACTCTCTCCACACACACGCGCACACACACACACACACACACACACACACACACACACACACACAGAGCTTAGTTCTAAGCTTTCTGTGTCCTGACTGAAATCTTCATCCTTTTTCCTAGCTTCTAGAAGGGCTGGGTGCTTCATCAGCCGCTAGTGGCTGTGTGGGAATAGCCTAGATTGTCACGAAAGGAGCCTTAGTAGACAAGCCTATTTCCTTATTTATTTACTTCGTTTATACCCTTCCTTTCTCCCTAGTTCTGGAATGGGGGACGAACAAGGAACACTCTTCAGAGAAAGGAAGTCCCAAACACCTCTCACTTGTATTAAAAGCCTTTTGCTGTTGATTGACAGCACACACGTACCAAAATTGCTACCTAGTTAACACAAAGCAGCTGGCATTGTTTGCCTCTCTTCCATTTTATCCTCCCAACAGCCCTGTGAGGTAGGAGAGACTGAGCTTGCGTGATTGGCCCAAGGTCACCCAGCAAGCATCAATGGCAGAGCCAGAATTCAAACCTGGGTCTGCCAGATCTTAGCCGTGACACCGTAGCTGTGGTAAATAGTGGCTGTATCTTTCCTGCCATTTTCCATAATGTGAAACCTTAATATAGTGTGCCAAAATTTATATCTGAACATTCTGGAGCAACAAGTAGAAAACAAAATTCCAATGGGAGTGAAGAAGCATCGTCCCAGATCATCCTTAAGAGTCTGACTGCTGTCAAAAGTCAGCTTTTGCTCAATATAAACTTCTTGTGAAATAGAGATTATACTAGAGGTGTTATTTGTTAATCCAGCTAATTAACAGGCTTTCCTGAAACTGGGAAAGAAAGAAAGAAAGAAAGAAAGAAAGAAAGAAAGAAAGAAAGAAAGAAAGAAAGAAAGAAAGAAAGAAAGAAAGAAAGAAAGAAAGAAAGAAAGAAAGAAAGAAAGAAAGAAAGAAAGAAAGAAAGACTCCAAACATTACAATAACAGTTTTCAGACTGGTAAATGTATCAGTTGTTGAAATGCTTGGATATAGTTGCTGGTACATGAAACAGAATCACAGGCTGGCTTATGATCAAATTAAATAAAGTGCTTAAATTGAGAGACAGAATTCCCAGTGAGTGTGAGGATATGAGTTACCCAGTTCTGCTGCAAAACTTTCCGTCCAACTGACAGACATCTAGTGGCTACATAGAATGCTGCAAGCAAAGACATCATTGCAGCCTGAGAAATACAGAGTGGGAGAGACAAGCTCGAACACATTCAGAGAAATGGTGTGAACCTAGTAAAAGTCCATGGGTGTCTTAAAACTTCTGGGGATGGGCAGGGAAGCTATAGAGATTTGCCTTTGTAGGGTTCTAGCCATGCCCATTTTGCTTCTCTCCTTGACTATCAAAGCTGAGCTAATTTGTAATTGTACTCTTTTGTGTTATTCTTTTGTGTTTGTGTTGTGCCCGAGACTGTTCAGTGATGAGACTTAGGCTCATTCCACACATGTAGAATAATGCACTTTCAAACTGCTTTCAGTGCTCTTTGAAGCTGTGCAGAATAGCAAAATCCACTTGCAAACAGTTGTGAAAGTGGTTTGAAAACGCATTATTTTGTGTGTGCGGAAGAGGCCTCTGTGTTCAGAAGATGTCTTTATTATGAAATGGCATCAGGGAAAAGTATTTAGGGCGATTTTTCATGGTAAAAAGTGCCCCGTTGTTAGCATGGAGAATAGTCCGGGGCAGCGAGAGTTCTTCATGGTTCCTGGTGCTGCAGCTTGTTTGCCACGTTGTTGCCCTGGTGGTGCCACCCTGCGGCATTGGCTTTGCTCCATGAATGTCCAAAACTGCCAAAGTTGAGGTTCTTTTGAAATGCTCCTTTGTTGCTCCGGTGGTTTCCGCTGCCGTGCAGAGCTCCTCAGCTGCAGAACTGGAGCCATTTTTCCCGTCTTGCCGCTCAGGCCCACCCCACCAATGGACAGGCGCTAAGAATTGGTGCCCTCCCCCCTTGCAGTGGAAAAAACATGGAGGGAGAAAACTTGGTTTTTAGACAGAAAAGCAGCATGTGCAGGCGCCGCAAATGGGAGGGTGGCGATTCCCTTGCACACCCAAGGATTTTAGATTGGGGGGGGGGGTCAACGGCACCAATTCTCAGTGCCTGTTTTGTGTTCAGAGTCATTTAAAACTAAAATAGTGACAGTGAGTGGGGGAATGGGGGGAGATTCACCCAATCAGAACACAGGAAATGGAGGTTGTCCGCTCATGTGTGGAAGACATTTCTGAAGAGCTCGCTGTGCAAATGGAGAAGCACTGGGCTCATGAAGAAACTTTTGGGGCACAACGCGCCAACCCTGCCTCCAATCCCACGAAGAACCAGGGAGCAGTGAAGAGTCAACAGTGAGGCAAAAAGCGCCGCGGCAGATACGCTCCCAGATCTACCACAGGGCATTTTGACCATGAAAATCAGCCTTAGACTTCTGTTGTCCAAATGAATGGTTAAGCACCAAAACACCTTCCATTATACCCCATGTCATGCCCCTCCGTGACACACACACTGACCCCTGAACATCAGAAACCAAGAGGGCTTTGGTCCCCTCCAATCCCAAGGCCCAGAGACAGTATGGCCTTCATGTAGGTCAGAACAATCTACATTCCAAAATACTGTGGACAGCAATAGCTAGCAGGTGTCTACAAACAGATAAGGCTTTGCCTGAGAACTGAAACTTAAACAAAGCAGACAGGAGGGAGGGAGGGAGGGAGGGAAGGAGAGACAAATGATCCCATGTCCTGCCCGGGAGACATGGAAGGATCAAACATGAACTGGGCTGATCATGAGAGTGGATTTATGCCACACTTGTGCAATGGCATACCTGGGAGGGGCCAGAGGGGGCTGGCACCCCAGGCACCACTAGCTTGTATCATGTGGGGGGGCACATTTGGCTGCCTCCCCTACCCCCTACCCCTAGCCCTGCTGGACCCAGAGCGCCACTGCCAGCTGATTAACAAGTGTGCGAAGGGGGCAGGGTGGGAGCCCAGATCATGCGGAAAAGAACATCACAAAAGGTAGGGGACAAGGAGATGGGGTGGGGAGCCTTTCTTTCTGTTTTTATTTTTGACATTCTGTCTTTCTTTTTCTGTCTTTCTTTTTTTACTTTGTCCCATCTTTCTTTCTGTCTTTCTTTCTGCCTTTCTTCTCTCTTTCCTTTAAACTTTCATGCTGTCTTTCTGTCGTTCTGTTTTTAATTCAGACTTTCTTTTGTTCCGTCAGTTTTTCCTTTTGACCTTTTCCTGTCTTTCTTTTGTTTTGTTTTATTGCCTTGTGATCCCCTCCCCCCTCAGACACCACTGCCCCTCTGTGGAGGCTCTGCTGGCTTTCCCTGGCCACCATTTTCTGAAGGTATCTGGCTACTGGTTCCTAGGAATTGTCGTTTGATATAGTCAGTTCTGCACATGCGCCAGCATGATGAGTGACACTGACTGAACAGGTGCACAATCAGCACATACCTGATGACACTGGGGCATACAGAAGCCAACAAAGTCAATGTCTGGCAAGCTTCTTAGCCAGCCACCATACTTAATGCCACCAGAGTGCAGACCCAAAACAACTTACTATTCTGATCCTTTTGATTTGCAAGCAAATCATTTAGGCAATCGCATGAGGTCAGCTCAACCCCAAACCACCACTGGGGAACAAAATAAGTTTAAGCCTCAATCTCATGTTTTGCAACATTCTTGGCATCCCTACTTAGATAATGTAGTTTTGGACAACTCAACAGGAGAGTTTCTGTTGGCATTCATCTTGTGTGTGTAAACTACCACAAATTCACAGCTGACTTATGGCAACCCAGGAGGGTTTTCAAGTCAAGAGACTTGACAGAAGTGGCTTGCCATTGCCTTCCTCTTGATAGTGTACATGGCGTTTCTTGATGGTCTCCCCTCCAAGTATTAACCAGACTCAATCCTGCTTAGCTTCTGAGATTTGACCATATTGAGCTAGCCTGGGCCATCCAAGACAGGGCAGCATCCATCTTTCCAAAAAGTAATGAAGACCACTCTCTTAGCACATTGTCACCAATAACCTCTACTATAAAAAAGAGATTTCAGCCAGGAGCACATTATCTTTTGGGGGGTCTATTTTTTCTTTTAACTTGGTAAGTTTACCGAGTTTTCAGAATCCCATGTTTCCAAGGCACTAATTACAGGTTAGTATACCACATTACCAATGAATTAGCCTTCCGTTTCACCACTAGTACCCTCGAATTGCAGGAAATTACCCAAATTAGATTCAGGTAGTGACATTCATCACCAGATGGAGCGACTGTAGCTTAAACAAGATTTAGTGCCATGTTGCAGTAGCTAATATTCACAGCTGCGGTCACAGAAAGGCAGTCTTCCTTTATTTGCACACACAGTAATTTTGACAGCGTTCAGGTCCCCATCTACATGAAGGCATTCAGCTGCACTGTCGATTATTTAAGCAATGGGACATGACAGGCGGCGCGGTTTTGAAAGATGACTGCACATCTCAGGTACCAATTGAGAGCCACGAGGCTGACGGCTGGGAGAGACTTAAGGGTATCGTGAAATTAGACTGCCACCCTGGACAATAATTATTGCAGGAGAAACTGATGTGGCATCACTTTTTTTTCATCCACTTACAAAACTCTGCCAGCAGCCATGCAGACATGTCACAATGTCACTTTGAGCTGGAGCTCCCTACGCTTTTGGATACGGTGTGAGAATCTGCGAGAGTTTGCCTAAAGGGTGCAATTTATACTGAAGGCTCAATATTGAGCAGGTGATTCCCCCTGCCGCATACTGCCTGCCTGCAACTTAAGAACTTAAGAACATAAGAACAAGCCAGCTGGATCAGACCAGAGTCCATCTAGTCCAGCTCTCTGCTACTCGCAGTGGCCCACCAGGTGCCTTTGGGAGCTCACATGCAGGATGTGAAAGCAATGGCCTTCTGCTGCTGCTGCTCCCAAGCACCTGGACTGTTAAGGCATTTGCAATCTCAGATCAAAGAGGATCAAGATTGGTAGCCATAGATCGACTTCTCCTCCATAAATCTATCCAAGCCCCTTTTAAAGCTATCCAGGTTAGTGGCCATCACCACCTCCACATTCCAAACACCAATCACATGTTGCGTGAAGAAGTGTTTCCTTTTATTAATCCTAATTCTTCCCCCCAGCATTTTCAATGGATGCCCCCTGGTTCTAGTATTGTGAGAAAGAGAGAAAAATTTCTCTCTGTCAACATTTTCTACCCCATGCATAATTTTATAACTTCTTACTCTCTATCCCTGTAATCTGCAAAATCCAATACCCAAAGAGTTTGCACCCTCCTCACTGCCTGTCGTGCCCCCAGACTGTTCAATAATCAGACTTCATGTTCAAATGATTTCCTTTATTGAAAACAGCATCAGGATAAAGCATTCAGACTTTCATTCACAGAACGAAGAGTTAGGTGCCAAAAAAGCTCCATTATACCTTCATTCAATCCCCTCTACACACACACACACACTACATAGCTTGACACCACCTTCCACTACCAGTTCCCAGGGGAGGGAACAGCACCCTTCCATTCTAAGAACATAAGAACATGCCAGCTGGATCAGACCAGAGTCCATCTAGTCCAGCTCTCTGCTACTCGCAGTGGCCCACCAGGTGCCTTTGGGAGCTCACATGCAGGATGTGAGAGCAATGGCCTTCTGTGGCTTTTGCTCCCGAGCACCTGGATTCTCATGGGAAGCATTCTCATGGGAAGGCAAAGGCTCAGCTTCCACTAAGGCAAGGCAACCTATGCTCCCCAACACTTTGAATTGTAGATGCCAACAGGTGTCTAATCAGCAGATTAGTCCATGCCTAAAAGTGAAACTAATGGGCAAGCAAGAGGCAGCAGTTCCAGACAGGGATCCCATCTCCATCCCAATCCATGACAGGATTGGGTCAGAACAGGGCCAGATCATGACACTGCCCTAGCTACAAACAAACAGAACATATGAAATGCCATCCTATGCAGAGTGACTCCACAGTGGTGTAGTGGTTAAGAATGGTGGACTCTAATCTGGAGAACCGGGTTTGATTCCCCACTCCTCTCCATGAGCAGTGGATTCTTATCTGGTGAACTGGGTTTTTTTCCCAATCCTACACATGGGAAGGGAAGAAGTTGTAAGCTGCTTTGAAACTCCTTGTGGTTGTGAAAAGCAGGATATAAATCCAAACTCTTCTCTCCTTCTTCTCTCCCAAACACACTGACCTCAATGAATTTAGAAAGGTGTAACTTTGCTTAGGATGACTTTGGTGGAGACTTGGAGAGGTAGGTAATCTCAAGCGTAGGGCTCGTTCAAGGTTTTGAAGGGCCCTGGCCAGAGAGTGCCCAATATGGTGTTGTGGTTCAGAAGAGGTGGACTAATCTGAAGAACCAGGTTTGACTCCCCGCACCTTCACATGAGCAGTGAACTCTAATCTGGAGAATCGGGTTTGTTTCCCCACTCCTCCACATGAAGCCTGCTGGGTGTCCTTGGGCCAGTCACAGTTCTCTCAGAACTCTTTTATTCTCACCTACTTCATAAGGTGTCTGTTGTGGGGAGGGGAGGGGGGGAAGGAGATTGTAAGCCACTTTGAGACTCCTTACAGTAGAGAAAGGTGGGGTATAAATCCAAACTTCTCTTCTTCATATACCAAACCTGGCAAATACATATGATTCTTTATTAACACAACTGTGCATGCTGAGGATCAGATGTAGCTTGCTTCCAGTTAGTGAGGAAGGTTCTTCTCGGCCTTTTGGCTAAGATCAAGTGTAGTATCTGTGTGCCAAAATCATAACAGCTGAAAGGGGACAAATCTGTGCTGAGAAGGGACAAATCTATGCTGCACTTACCTCCTTGAAGAAAATGGAAGCTTAAAAGGTTACTGTGATAATAAACGGAGAAATGAAACTGTTGACAAAAGCATAAATGAAAATAAAAAGATATGTAGCAGGGAACATTTGTTTATCTTTACGGGCATTCAAAAGCTGAGCCAAATGTAGATGGAACTCAGAAGCTGTTTCATTCTTTGGCAGCCTTTTGATACCTGAATTACTCCTTGTCCCAATTTTACCACATCTATGTTGCCGAGAAGGGAAAGAGAGCAAGCTAAGTTAATGCAGAGAGGTTGTCTCCAGTGATCTGGGTTTGATCTCTCTTCTAGCTCTGCTTGTTCATCGCCAAGGCCACAGTGAGTGGTGGACACCACGAAAATCCAGGTCACTTGGTAGACTTATCAACAAACTGGAGAGGAAAATGTTCTCTCCCTTTAACAGAGGCTTAATGGATCGGAATGGCATGGAGTTCAATCACATCACCTAATAAATAATAGCCTTTTAAGTCTCTATGAAAAGGACAGCACTTTTGGGCAACTCTTGAAGAAATGTAAGTGCCTGGATGATCCCAGTGATTTGATGGATTTTGTCCTTCATATGTCACCAAACACAGAGGACCAGCAATTCTGCCATCCCCCCCCCCCCACACACACACATACATCTAGTCTCAGAATGGATTTCAGATCCATTCAGGCCAACCTACTGAGGGAAACTGAGTTTCTGTGGGAACTGACGTCTATTTCATCCATTATTTAGTATCTGAATTTGAAACAAAACTTCTTGCCAATCACGGTAATGATAACAATAGTGATAATACTTCACTTTAATTCAGCTTTTATCCTGGCCTTTGGCTGGGCTCATAAGAACATAAGAACATAAGAACTAGCCTGCTGGATCAGACCAGAGTCCATCTAGTCCAGCACTCTGCTTCTCGCAGTGGCCCACCAGGTGCCTTTGGGAGCTCACATGCAGGATGTGAAAGCAATGGCCTTCTTCTGCTGCTGCTCCCAAGCACCTGGTCTGCTAAGGCATTTGTAATCTCAGATCAAGGAGGCTCAAGATTGGTAGCCATAGATCGACTTCTCCTCCATAAATCAGTCCAAGCCCTTTTTAAAGCTATCCAGGTTAGTGGCCATCACCACCTCCTGTGGCAGCATATTCCAAACACCAATCACACGTTGTGTGAAGAAGTGTTTCCTTTTATTAGTCCTAATTCTTCCCCCCAGCATTTTCAATGGATGCCCCCTGGTTCTAGTATTGTGAGAAAGAGAGAAAAATTTCTCTCTGTCAACATTTTCTACCTCATGCATAATTTTATAGACTTCAATCATATCCCCCCTCAGACGTCTCCTCTCCAAACTAAAGAGTCCCAAACACTGCAGCCTCTCCTCACAAGGAAGGTGCTCAGGGTGGCTTTCAACATAACTAATAAAATACAGTACTCATCAGGCAATATCCATAAACTAATAATACAAATCTGCTAAAAATCTGCTAAAGTACTTAGCCTAATCGTTAAGACAACTATCTCAATGCAAAATACAAGACTTTGGCTCCATATTATTCCATTTCCTACATTTCCAATGCGGCTCGTGTAATATAAACAATCATGTATCAAGTTCCCATGGGTTGTTTTTTTTTCAGTCCATTCAATAAAAGGGGGAAAAGCAGGAGGCAAAAGAACTGACAGGAAAAAGAGAAAAGGAGATAAGGGGCCGGAAAAAGGTGGGAAAAAGGAGAAAAGAAAGGAAGGAAAAAGTCAAGTTAACAAGTGCCCTATATTAAAATAGTAGAAGGACTCTTTCTTCAAATAGCACCTCCTGGCTGGATGACTACCAAGCTGACTCATTCTTCCAGGAAATGAGAGTAAGGCAAAAGGCCAATCAACTAGAGAGAATAATTTCTTTTAAAAGCCCATTAACAATCATACCAGCTCATAATTTCTATACTTTAGATTCCAAAGCATTCATTTTTTTGTCTCTGTCCCAATTTTAAAAGTACACAACAAGCATATTTTAGACAGCTTAAAATATATATTACAGCAGCAGGCAGGATCTGGTCGAGTAGAATTACGTTGTGTTATACAAACTGTAAATATTAGTTCTAGCTTTGTTTGCAGCTAAAGCAAACTTTGCCACTGAGTAATTTATATGCTGAGATTCTACTCCCGAATAGGAATATTAATAGTCACTGAATGCTGATTTGCACACGTCAAAAGAGGAATGGAGATGAGTCGAACACGGGCCGTGGAACTCTCAGTCAGAATGTCAGGGATCTGCAGTAGAGGATGGTTGTGAAGGAAGGGAACATGACAATTGTACAGCAATGTATTGTTGAAGGCTTTCACGGCCAGAATCACTGTGTGGTTTCCTGGCTGTACGGTACTCCACTTGCTTTCCTACTATCAGATCCTCTGAAGATGCCAGCCACAGATGCAGGCGAAACGTCAGGAGAGAATGCTGCTGGAACACGGCCATACAGCCAGGAAACCACACAGCACCCCAACTGTAAAGCACTTTGTACGTCCCTTCCTAGGTAAACCTCAGTTTATAGTTTACTGGGTATTATACCCCTAATTTATAGTCTACTGGGCATTCAAGCCTCTCACTTGTTAAGAAAAAGTTGATAGGAAGCTTCTCTCATCACTGGTTCAACACATGCAGAATAATGCACTTTCAATCCACTCTCACAATTGTTTGCAAGTGCATTTTGCCATTCCGCACAGCTGCAAAGTGGATTGAAAGCGGATTGAAAGTGCATTATTCTTCATATGCGGAAGGGGCTTCTCTCCTCTTGTAAATGTTAACCTCCCAGTCTCGTGTGGATTGTCCGGGGTATCTTATGGCCCATCCCCATGCTTTATCCCTGGCTGCTAGTAACTCCCCAAGGGTATTCCAGCTCTCAGGGCCTTTTTGATTGAGGTCTAAAGTAAGCTCTGGCTTCCCTTAGCCTCATTCTCCTCTCTAGCTTAGATTCACTAGCTTTTGGAATACCTCCTGAGATGGGCCTAGCTTTTTTTCTGTTCTCCTTTTCTGATGGCTATCATGGGGCTTTCATCCCTGATGGGTTCGTCAAGCTAAAACCGAAATAGCTGTTACCCGAATTAGTCTACTCTGTTTCCTTTTAGTTTGGGGAACTGCCAGAGAAAGAGATTTTGCAATGAAAGAGAGGCTAACTGGGGAAATCTGCACCAGTTTAGACAGAGTCCAGAACCCTTCGAAATCTGCACAAAAGCCAGAATTAAGAAGCTTTACAATTTATTAAGGATTAAAAATAATAAAAACACATACGCAAGCTGCAAACACACCCACACAGAATTTCAAAAAGCCTAGGATATGAAGAGAGGTGATCGATAAAGGGGTATAGAAGAGGGCATTGGGGGGGAGGGTGATATTTACCATTCCTGAAGTGAAGAGATCCAGAGAGAACAAGAGACAGTGGCCAGCACTGCTCATGGGCACAAGGAAGACATCCAAGTATGAAGAGCCAAGGAATTTTTTTTTGGGGGGGGGATACTTCTAGGAAAAGTTAGCCCTCTAGCTATGATAACAAGGGCTATTTTCCAGAAACAAAACAGGCAGGAACAATACTATGGAGGAAGTCTTGGTTGGGTTAAAACCTGGGAGTGCCCACCTCCTGGTTAGATTTGGGCTGCATTGAAGGTTTTAGGACCAGGGACATTCTAAGTCAGAATGTGTCTGGAAGGCTAAACAAAGAAACTTTGCAAGGTGATTCTTTGATAGCTGGAAGTTTAAGATCAAATTAACATTTGGGAAGGAGGGTCTCAGGATGAGGTAGCTGGAATCAGGGTGTGAGGCATCTGCATGTTCTTTGCGAGGTTGAGGACATTTGTACAGATCTGGTCTGCTGAACCTTCAGGGAAAGCATTATGTACTGCTATGCATACTTGACAGGAAGGGTTGAAAGCATGTTCATCCAAACTCCTCTTGGTATCAAGGTCCAAGAATGAAGGTGACATCCATTTCAGTTCAAACTGTCTATGATACCAAGACACAACTGGTGGGCATTTTAGAAAATGCCCCCACTGTCTTGCTGTGGGCCTGCCTGCCAACATAGCAGCCTTCCTTCACTTCCATCCTGGCCTTGAAAACATCTAGACAGATTCAGGATCAGGGGCATAACGAGGCAGCCCTGGGCAAACTGTAGCCCTGGGCAAAAACTGAGTTGGATGCCCCCCCCCATGGGCGGCCACTCCACCATGACCAAATTTTTTTTTGCACCAGGACATTGGTGCCTGCAGGGGGTGCCTTTTTAGACATATCAGCACCAACATTTCTGCATATCATCAGGGGTCTGTCCTTATACTACTCCCCCAGTTTGGTGAAGTTTGGTTCAAGGAGTCCAAAGTTATGGACTCCCATAGGGGGTGCCCCCTCCCCCATTGTTTCCAATAGGAGCTAATAGGAGATGGGGGCTACAGTTTTGGGGGGGTCCGATAACTTGCTTTGGCCCCTGAACCAAACTCGCACCAAAACTTCTAGAGAGTATCATCAGGGCAGTCTCCTGATGAGACCCTGAAATTTTTGAGACTGTGCCTTCAGAAATGTGCCCCCCCCACCGCCTGCAAACCCCATGGACAGCAATACAGAAAACTCAATGCAAAACAAAGATTCTTGGGCAAATTTCTGGGATGTTCCTGCAGGGGGAGCATTTTTGGATGTATTGGCACCAAAATTTCAGGGTATCATCTGAAAACTGTCCTGATGGGACCCCCCAATTTTGGTGCAGTTTGGCTTAGGGGGTCCAAAGTTATGGACCCTCAAAGGGGGTACCCCATCCCACATTCTTTGCTAAGGAGATGGGGACTACCCTTTTGAGGGTCCATAACTTTGGACCCCCTGAACCAAACTGCACCAAACCTTGGGGGTGCCATCATGACAGTCTCCAGATGATACCTGGAAATTGTGGTGATGATACGTCCAAGAATGCCCTCCCTGCAAGAACATCCCAAAATTTTGCCAAGAATCTTTTGTGGTTCTGCATTGAGTTTTCTACATTGCTGTCAATGGGGAGACATTGCAGGTAATAAACTGGGGGGGCACATTTCCTGAAGGCATTAGTCTCAAAGAATTCTGTGTGGGTCTCATCAGCAGACTTCCCGAATGATACCCCCCAAGTTTGGTGCAGTTTGGTTCAGGGGGCCAAAGTTATGGACCCTTAAAACTGTAGCCCCCATCTCCTATTACCTCCCATTGAAAACAATGGGGGATAGGGGCACCCCCTTTGGGAGTCCATAACTTTGGACTCCCTGAACCAAACCACACCAAACTTGGGGGGGGTAGCATAAGGACAGTCTCCTGATGATATGCTGAAAATTTGGTGCCGCTAGCCTAAAAACCGCGCCCCCTGCAGGCCAGAAATGGAAAACCACTAAAAATACCCAAAAACGAACCCAGCATTTTGATGCCCCCCACAAGGTGATGCCCTGGGCAGCTGCCCACCTTGTCCAATGGGCATTACGCCAGTGTTCAGGATGAAGAGCTGTTGGGCCAATTTTCAAGATGTTATTAAGATCAGTGATAATAATTCTAACAACCTTTTTTTGAGTAGCTGAATCCACTCAGACCAAAAGATACAACATCTAGAGATCCCTTACCACAAAGTGTTAAAGTTCTTAATGAAGAAGAAGAAGAATAGTTTGGATTTATATCCCCCCTTTCTCTCCTGTAGGAGACTCCAGGGGGCTTACAATCTCCTTGCCCTTCCCCCCTCACAACAAACACCCTGTGAGGTAGGTGGGGCTGAGAGAGCTCCAAGAAGCTGTGACTAGCCCAAGGTCACCCAGCTGGCGTGTGTGGGAGTGTACAGGCTAATCTGAATTCCCCAGAAAAGCCTCCACAGCTCAGGCGGCAGAGCTGGGAATCAAACCCGGTTCCTCCAGATTAGATACATGAGCTCTTAACCTCCTACACCACTGCTGCTCCTGAACAATATGAATCAGTTATTTTCAGTGGTGGGGTTCAGCAGGTTCACACCACTTCGACAGAACTGGTTATTAAAATGGTGCTTGTAAACAACCAGTTGTTAAATTATTTGAATCTCACCACTGGTTATTTTTAAGGCCATCTCTCCCTTCTATGTAATTTTACTTGTTTGTTCATTAATCACTGGAGGGATGTCTGTCTATTTATTTCCTTTTATGAAAATGTTATCATCAACAAAGGAACCAGGAAAGCTCTTGCCCTTTTATAGCTCATTGCTTGAGTTTGTTAAACATACAGTAATATACTGTGAACAAAGTCTGTAGGGGGGGGAATTATGTTAGGTAGTAATCCTAAGCACCAGTTTTTAAACACTGTTTACCAGAAATTAAATAGTTATTCTATACCCCACCTGTTCCTGGTGGAATCAGCTTCAGGATAGCAATTTCCTCTTGCCAGAGAACTAACAGCAAGAACAGTTTACTGGTGGCAGCTGCCATGGAATAAATTGAGCCCAAAACCTGCAATAACCACAAGTAGTAAAAAAAAAGGATATCTGGCTAAAGCAAGTCAATGAAAGCATGCTTCATACATATATTAGTTAGCAGTTTATGTCCTGTTTGGAAGGAAGACCAATGGTTCTCATGTTTTTCAAGGGTAGTTCACCTCATCTGTCCTCCTAAAGAAGGAGATTCTTAAACTTCAGCATTACAGACTTCTATATATATGTAAGACTTCTATATATATACTCGAGACCCCTGAATGAGATTGTCTAGAGCTGGGGTTTCCAAATTTTTTGAGCCTTGGGGCAGCTTTGGCATTTTGATACAAGTTGGTGGGCACAATGACTCCCATGGCAGGTGAAATCAACAACAAAATGGCTGCCACATGAGGCCGAACTAACCACAAAATATTAGGGAGTTAAGTTATGCATAACTCTAACAGTTAGATTTGAGTCCAGTAGCACCTTTGAGAATAAGAGTTTCAAGGTGTAAACTTCGGAGAATGAAAGCTCCCTTTGTCAGACACAGTGGGATAAAAATGGAGCACTGAGTTCTTTCATCCTAGTCAGAAAGTGGGAGGAGTGTTGTAAAGAATGCTTGAAAAGATACAAAGGTAAAGGGTATATTATATTCAGCTTGATGAGAACAGAGAAGAAATGCCGCGGGGCAGAAGGTTAGCATCTGCAGCGAGATAAAAATTCGATGTCCCTATTCAGCCCTCGGAGGTCCATTGTTCTAAACTTGTGAATTAACTCGAGTTAGAGAAGCTTGTGATGTAAGTCCCCTTTGATTTTTTGTTTGTTTGAGGACTGCCACTCTTAGGGCAGCAACTGAATTATTTAGAAGACTCAAATGTTCTCCAACTGTTGTTTTCCTGGGAGGAGGCCCTTCCTCAAGATCGGGCCATAGTATGGCGATGCCCTGGGGATGTTATAAAACGCCATCCCTTATGGGAGCCGTTTCACACAGGTGGCTTTTCGCTAAAATGCAGCAGCACAGACCTGGCTCCCCTCCACCACCCCCAGGGCAGCATCAGGCCGCCTCCAAAAACCTCCCTCCTGGAGGGAGGTTTTTAGAAAACAGCGCGTTCCCGCCAGCAGAGTGCAAACGGCACCGCCGGGAACACGCTGTTTTCCCCGTCCCTCTCCCACGCACCTCGTCGTCCTGCATTGCTCTACTGGACTGCTGAGCCCCTCCCTCGCTGTCCTTCGACCCCTGGAGGTCGGACGGCAGCATGGGCAGGTCTTAGGAGTCCAGCAGGGCGATGAAGGCAATGAGATGAGTGGGGCGGACAGGGAAGAGGCGGCTCCATGTGGAGCCGCCTCTCCCGTGCCGGCCTCTGCGGGGGCCGCTCGCATGCTCCCATGCGAACGGCCCCCACCCCTCCACCGGCAGAATTCCTGCTGGTGCAGGGGCGCCCTTTCCGCAGTGCGGAAAGGGCCTGAGTGTTGTGGCTTTTAATTACAGCCATGGGTCAGAGCAAGAATCACCTAACATTTATCTTCTCTGACCAACCCTCAAAGTAGACTTGAACTGCTATAATATGGTGTCCCTCAGTTCCAGTGGATTGCTATCAAAGATCACTGAGAGATCCAGCAGAACTAGCAAGGTCTTCAACCAAGGTGTTAGGTCTTGGAACCTTGAGTCAATAAATGGATTCCAAAGGGTTGATCAGTAGCATGCATTGATGAGGCATAGAAGCACCATACTTGGCGAAAGCCATTTCTGGCAAAGCTGGCATTCCCAGTCCTCTTTATCCCCACTGACAGCCCCTTCCTACTTTCCTAGGAATTTGTGAAAAACAGCCATTGGAGCCAAGACAGCAGATTGTCATTCCCTTAACAACTGACCAGGCAAGCTTCTGGCAAGCTTCTTTATTTACACAAACATTTGGCTGATTTTTAGTGGTCTCACCCTATTTACACGCTGCTTTTATTTTTTTTATCACTGCTTTTAAATGCTGTTGTTCAAATTACTTGGCATTTCGGCAATACAGTGGAACCTCAGTTTTCGTCGCCTTCGAAGTTCGTCGGTTTCGGTTTTCTTTGATTTTTTGGGCAAAAATTTTGCCTCGGTTTTCGTTCGTCGCTATTCAGAAATACTCACAAACAGGACGGTCAGCAGTAAGCAGTTTATTGTAGGCCCGAATGCAAAACGTGGAGAGAGAAGCAGCTCGGGCATCTCTCTGGGGTCTGTGTCGCAGCACAGCTCAATAGTAAGGCTCCTACTCTGTCCCCACGGCCCCCTCCTTTGGTCACGGGGCTCAGAATCTACCAATCTGCTTCTAACACATCTCCCTAGACCCGTGGTGGCAAACCTTTGGCACTCCAGATGTTATGGACTACAATTCCCATCAGCCCCTGTCAGCATGGCCAATTGGGCTGGGGTTGCTGGCAGGGGTTGATGGGAATTGCTGGCAGGGGTTGATGGGAATTGTAGTCCATAACATCTGGAGTGCCAAAGGTTCGCCACCACTGCCCTAGACACATTGGGGACTTTCCACATGCAGGATTTAGCTAAGCGAGCATCACATACTTTCAGTGGGAAATTGGCTAATTCTATATGTGGCACAAGCATGGGGCAACATCCCGTTTTTCTAACTACCACAGGCTTAGTTCCCTGTTATTTTCTCCTCTTAGTTCCTCTTTTCCCTCTGCCTCATTTTCTCCATTACAAACATCTGTAACCGATACACCCAGCTAAATTTCTTAGGTATTTTTCCAGATCAATCCAGATCAATTTTTTCCCATGTCAAGTTTTTGTTGGTTTTCGCTGGCGCATGTGCGCTAAATTTGCAGAGAAAACCGGTGCCCCTCTGCTGCTCCATTGCTTGCCAATGGGAGCCTCATTTTTCATTTGTTTTGGTTTTTGCCAAGGTTCGCCGGACGAATTAACAACGAAAACCGAGGTTCCATGTTTTGTGTATATTTCTAACATTTTTATATTGGTGTTGTGAAATGCCTTGACAATTGGGGGTGGGTGGGTGGGTGGGACAATTAGGTTCCACGTTATGTGTATATTTCTAACATTCTTATATTGGTGTTGTGAAATGCCTTGACAATTGGGGGTGGGTGGGTGGGACAATTAGGTTCCACGTTATGTGTATATTTCTAACATTCTTATATTGGTGTTGTGAAATGCCTTGACAATTGGGGGTGGGTGGATGGGACAATTAGGTTCCACGTTATGTGTATATTTGTAACATTCTTATATTGGTGTTGTGAAATGCCTTGACAGTTGGGGTGTGGGGTGTAGGGGTGTGGGGGACAATTAGTATTTTTGTTTGAATACATAACATACCAGAGGAATTTTACTCAGAGGGAAAAAGCAAATGCTAGAACCCACAAAAGGCTCTTGGGGCAAACCAAAAAGAATTATTTAGCTATCTATTTCTTGATTTAATTTATGCCCACCATTCTCCCCACTGGGGGCCCAAGCAGTTTACATCGTTCTTCTCTCCTCCATTTTATCCTCACAACAAACCTTGTGCATTTGAAATCCCTAATCTGTTTAAATATACTCCTATTCAATCAGCAGTGCCATTGGGGTATAGTATTGCATAGGTAAAATTCAAATTCTGAACCATAAAATGCAAATGATGTATTAAGGAAAACAATCTAAATTCAGAACAATCTGTGCAAATTAAGCATGTTTGATTGGCTTTGGATGCCAGCAGCTCAGAAAAAAGTGATCATATGCAGGTATCTGAATATTTCAGTTTGTAGCTTCAGGCTTACATAGATTTACGTCCTCGAGTCATCTTTAGCAGAACCTCTGAAATGCAAAAAAAACCCCCCACAAACAAAAATCACCTGTACAAATGAGGTACATTTTCCCACCTTAACAAAAATGGCACAGGTTTCTGGTAAAGGTGCTCTTATTCTTCTGTATCCCAGGGTTTCATATCTCCGTAAGAGTACCACTGTTACAAACAGAACAGTGACGTCATGCAGCTTCTACGGATCTCAAAGACCCTTTTACAATGATGAACTTAATAGTTGCTGATTTTCTTCAAGGACCCCATAACTGGTATGAATAGATATTCTTCAGTCACATAATGCTCAATGACTGCAGCAGTCTCTTGAACGTTGCCAAAAAGTAGAAGAAAATGATGCTAAGAAAACTCACACTGCAATGGCATCCTAAGCAGAGTTACACTTCAAAGCCTATTGAGTTCAATGAACTTAGATGAGTATAATTCCGCTTAAGATTCCACTGTCCATATCTAAGGGCACTTTCACACATGCAGAATAATGCACTTTCAATGCACTTTCACAATTGGTTGTGGTGGGTTTTCCGGGCTGTGTGGCCGTGGTCTCGTGGATCTTGTTCCTAACATTTCACCTGCATCTGTGGCTGGCATCTTCAGAGGTGGATCACAGATGGAAGTCTGTTACACACTGTGTTACATGTTAGGAACAAGATCCACCAGACCACGGCCACACAGCCCGGAAAACCCACCAGAACCAGTTGAATCCGGCCGTGAAAACCTTCAACAATACACTTTCACAATTGTTTGCAAGTGGATTTTGCTATTTCGCATAGTAAAATTCAGCTGCAAAGTGCATTGAAAGCGCATTATTCTGCATGAAAGTGTGAAAGTGTCCCAGTTACAGATCCTGTGAGATGTCAGCTAATTTTGTGGCATTGGTGGCTAAATTGAAATGTGTATGACGGTTCCTCCATAGCTGGAATGCAAATGAGGCCCATCCTCTTTCCCATGGTCATGTTAACAAAATTAGCAGAACAGCAAAACACCATAATGCAGTAGAGTTTGGATCCTAACCCTTACTTCCACATGAACTGTATAGCAGGGGATGATCCTCTACTACACAGTACATTCCTCTAGAGCAGCCATTCTCAACCAGGGTTCCCTGGTACCCTGGGGTGCCGTGAGCATGTCCCAAGGGTACCGCAGCAACACTACCACCACCACCCCTCATTTTTGTGGTGTCTCCCACCGGCGCCAGCAAGGACATGGAGCTGGCCCATGGGGCAGGGCCAGCCACAAAGTCAGCAGCCACCCCCACCCCCAGTGCTTCCCTTCACCCTGGGAGGGGAAGGTGGGGTGTGTGGCAAGCAGGGGCAATGGGAGGGGAAGGTGGAGGGTGGCAGCAGGGGTACCGTGAGATATGAAGAGTGAGGTCAAGGGTACCCTGACCTCGAAAAGGTTGGGAAACACTGCTCTAGAGCTAAAAGCATCAGCTCATGAAAGACTACCATACTTCAGTGAGATGGTACGTACCTGGCACCAGAGAAAAATGCTGCACAGTGGAAGATTTCCTCCACAATGTAGTAGTAGCAGGTGATGTGAAAGTCCTCCACTTGAGACCCCAGACAGCCGTAGCCAGTCCAAGTACACAAGGCTGGCCTTGACAGTATGCAGAGAAGGGCTGCACCAACACAGAATCAAGGAAGATAAGGGGGGAAAGTGATACATTGGAGAAGAATTTTTTTCAAGGATTTCTACACAGCTTTGTAATGGGGTCTACAACAACAGATTTTTTTGAAAAAAACTTTCAATACCAAGTATGTTACAGAAAACCAATAATCAGATCCTTTAAAAAAACCCTGAGAATCATAAAAACATTTGCAGTAGTCATACAAATACTTTGTCTTATCCAGAGATGAAATGGTTGGAGGCCTTTTATATAATATCCCTACAGATGTTAAGATATGATCTGTATGATTAGGGTGTGCCATTTTAATGGAAGGAGGGTAGGTCCAAACCACTACAGTTTCCATGAGTAAATGCAAGAATATAAATTCACCATTCCCTGTCTAGATAAGCGCCCAACTTTTGAAATTAACAAACTCCAAGTTAGGCTGCCATAAGGGACATAGGGAAGTGTCTCAAATTTGTAAGTCAGTGACTGGTAAAAATTAATGCCTACTTTATTATTATTATTATTATTATTATTATTATTATTATTATTATTATTATTATTATTATTATTATTATTATTATTATTATTATTATTATTTCGATTTGATAAACTGCCCTCTACCCGAAGGAACTCAGGAGACAGTGTACAACAGAACAACAACAACCATAATAAAACAAATCGAATAACCCCAGTTAAAATATACAAAACCTTAAAACTATAGCAGCAGCATCCTACAATAAATAGTTAATAATTAATAATAGTAGGGTTGGTCAATACTAAAAAAATTCGTTAAAATTCGAATTTGGGTATTTTGGGGCATAAAATGATTTGTATACCCGAATCCGAATCATAGCCGATTCGGATATGCCCGAAAATTCGGGTAAATCCGAAAAATTCGGGTCTGTTTTATTATTATTTTGAATTTTTGGTGTTTTTACACGTATTGGCCTTCAGGGGGTGCAATTTTAAAGCTAGCAGCACTAAACTTTCAGGATATCATCTGGAGACCGTCCTGATGATTCTCCCCAAGTTTGGTGCGGTTTGGTTCAGTGGGGGCAAAATTATTGACCCTCAAAAGGGTAGCCTCATCTCCTTAGTCCCCATTGGAAAGAATGGGGGATAGGGACACCCCTTTTGGTGGTCCATAACTTTTGCCCCCCTAGACCAAACTGCACCAAGCTTGGAGGGTATCATCAGGACAGTCTCCTGATGATACCGTGATATTTTGGTGCCGATATGTTTAAAAATGCGCCCCCTGCAGGCCAAAATGTGAAAAAACACCAAAAAATAAAAACGCAATTCGGTTGGTGATCCGAATCTCATGGATTCGGATCTGTTAGGATTCGGACAGCTCAGATTCGGCCCGTGCTCATCCGAATCCATCCGAATCAGTGCAGATTCAGTAAAAATCCAGATTCGGACTGTCTGAATCTTAAGTGGCATCTGGTATCAAACCCCAATGGTCAAAACCTGGGAGTGGACAAATTCTGGGAGGGGGCTGGCAGATGGTAAGGTGCACAACCAGTAAACAGGGCAATAAGAGGGGCGGAATCCCCCCCAAATTTAAAAATGTGGCACACGAGGGACAATGCTCAGGAAAGATGCAGAAGCATGTGCTTACACAATCAACTTTTTTCTTGCACAATTCAAATGTACAAAGTGTAGAAACACAAACAAACATCAGCCCTCTTCAGATATTATAGTAAACACACACACTTCCTGCTCGTACACACACACCCTCTTGTAAGAAAGAGCCAGTGTATGTTCACTTTATAAAAGAAACTGGGGACCAGTGTCTGGATAAACATGGAGTTTAAATCACATATTCAGCTGAACATAAGCTGAATGCAACATGGGGATTACTCAATGGATTAGTCAGTCTTTCTGCCCCACTCTTCTCTGGTCCTTTTTACACAACCGAAATAAAACACGTTGAGGCAGGAAGCAAAATATTTCCTCCCTGAATTCCCGCAGCTTTTTACCCCCAAATGTTCTGAAAACGTTTTATTTGCAGCCTCAAAATGTTTTATTTGCATGCTTATAATGATTCTTTAGCCTGAAACATTTTAAAAACATTTTTAGGGCTGTGTGGTCTATTTAATACATTTTTCATGCTTCTCTGCTATCCCCAAGCTTCCTCATCAGCACCATTTTCTATCATCTGTCCTCACTCCATTCCGTCTCGCCTGATTATTTTCATCATTTCTGGGGGGGTGGTTTAATGGGGTGTGTGTGTTGAATCTTCAAAGCTTTGATTACATGAGCAATGGAGAATTGCAGCACGAGGCATTGAAGCAGCAATTCCGCAGAGAATTAGAAAAAATACAAAATGGTGGCCAGTAAGTGAGGACAAACTGGGGGGAAGATCTAAAACAAACTTTCAAATGTTTTCGGGAACTTGTGCAGAATAAGCCGTTATCTTTAAGGAGTCTCAAAGTGGCTTACAGTCTTCTTCTCTTCCCTTCCCTGCAACAGACACCTTATGAGTAGGTGGGGGTGAGAGAGTTCTGAGAGAGTTCTGAGAGAACTGTGACTAGCCCAAGGTTACTAGCAGACTTCGTGTGGAGGAATGGGGACTCAAACCCACTTCTTCAGACAAGAGTCCACCACTCTGAACCACTACACCATGCTTGCTTTCAGGGCACTAAGTATGTGAGACATTCATTTCTGCTGATCGCAACTTGTAGACACTACAACCCAAATGGTAGGTGATGAAACATGTCTCACTAGCAGTGGCAGAAGAAAGCATCATTTGGAAAGAACCTCCAAAACTGAATGACTCTTTTTCCCATGAATCTTTACCCTTCCCACATTCATTCATTCATTCATTCATTCATTCATTCATTCATTCATTCATTCATTCATTCATTCATTCATTCATTCATTCATTCATTCATTCATTATCATATTTATATACCACCCCATCCCCTGAGGGCTCTGGGCGGTGAACAACAAAATAATGTTACATAAACAGCAATAGCAATAGCAATAAAATTAATATGGTTAACATCATTAAAACATAAAATTACAGTGTTCCACATAGATCACTTGACGTCCAGCATTAAAACTAACAGTAAAACCCTCTCAGAGAGGGGGACGGTAAATCCAGATGTCACAAACTCCCAGAATGTTAAAAGGGAGGGACAGAAAGGGCGTACACCATCAGCGGCTGGCTTCCCCAAAGGCCCGGTGGAACAACTCGGTCTTGCAGGCCCTGCGGAACTCTCCGAGATCCCGCAGGGCCCAGACAGTTGGAGGAAGGGTGTTCCACCAGGCCGGGGCCAGGGCCGTAAAAGCCCTGGCCTGGGTGGAGGCCAGCCGCATTCTACATTGAGAATGCTACATCATGAATTCTACATTTTTGCTCCATCCTGGGATTGCCAAGGGATAGTAACAATTAATGTAAGAATTCTGCCTTAGCCAACAGGGTTTAATTTTTTAAAAAAAGTTTAAAAACATGGCTTCTATGTATTCCAGGCCCACTTCTAGGTCTTTTTTCATTCTATAACTGCACCTCTAGGTCATGGCAGAAATTGCCAAAAAAGTATTCCCACTGGCTAATGAAAGCTTGATTGAACAAACAGGAAGGCAGGTAATGAGGAAGGTGCTAGCTCATTTATTCATGATAATATTCATCCTGTAACGGGGCCAACAATAGCCAGCTGTGTAGGCTGTGGAAATTAGATAAAAGTTTCATGGAGCTTCTCCCAGATTACTTTGATACAAGTAAGGGGAAAATATCATTATAGTTCAGCTTCCTTCCCCTCTGACCAGATGGTTGATTTTAGGCTCTTTAACACTTGATGCGTACAGTGAAAGCTCAGCCACATGCGGCTCGAATTGGATCATTGCCCCTTTGCTCCTTCTCGGGGTGACAATTTGCTGCCACAGCTGGGAGCCCCATCTCTTTCAAACTGTAGGAAGTTTTTTGTGATACCCTAATATGATAACAAGTATAGCCCAAACTATTATTTTTTTAAGCCGGAAGCACAATACATGTTAATGAATAATAAAGTCGGCATGCAAATGCATTCGCCTGATTGTGATGGTTCCTCTTGGAGCCAATTTTCACTTTTATTGATCTGCCAGCAATTCATAACAACTTTGCATCAAATGGCAACGCATTCAACAGAGTTTATCACAAGTATCTTATCATTTGAAGCCAGCTTCTGTGAGATATTTATGCATGGGCATGAACCAATGTTCAGGAAAATAGCAAAGACTTGGAATGGCTATGGCTGAAAGTTAGAGGAGAAAGTGCCAAAGCAGGACTTCAGTTGAAAATCAAGAAGATAAAAGTAATGATCACTGGAGAATTACTCAACTTTAATGTGGATAGTGAGGAAACTGAAATTGTTCACGACTCTCTATTCCTTGGCTTCATCAACAGCCAAAGGGTAGACTGCAGTCAAGAAATCAGAAAGAGACTGGGATTGGGAAGGGCAGCTATGAAGGAACTAGAAAAGACCCTTAAGTGTAAGGACGCGTCACTGGCAACCAAGATTAAGGTGACCAGATTGTCACCTTTTAAAACCGGGACAGGGGGTGGGTGTGCGGGAGGCTGCCGCATTGCCTTCTGGGGTGCTACCCTGTTTCCCGCCCTGTCACAGGGCGGGAACCGGGAGCACCCCAGAAGGCAAAATCGGGACAGGTACAAAACCCCATGGGACGCGGGACACATTGGTGTAAGGCGGGACTGTCCTGCCAAAAGCGGGACGTCTGGTCATCTTAACCAAGATCAAGTTGATTCATGCCATAGTATTGCCTATTACTATGGTTGGGCGAGAAAGCTGGACAATGGAGAAAGCTGACAGGAAGAAAGTAGATTCCTTTGTAATGTGATATTGGAAGAGAGTTTTATGGACACCATGGGCCATGTTGTGGTTTTTCTGGCTGCGTGGCCATAGTCTGGTAGTTTTTATTCCTAACATTTTGCCTGCATCTATGGCTGGCATCTTCCGAGGCATGTCATGGTGAGTTATGATGGCAGGGACCATGTTGAAGATATCATGCAGATGTTGGGGTTTAGTCTGGTCTGTTTTCATGCTCACATGATCCCTCCATCCTCCCCTTGCAGAGTTATGATGGAAGACTTCCTGGTTTTGGAAGTCTTTGATCTGATTTTAACTTGAGCGTCTGGATGTGAATGCCTCAACAAATTCTTCCCTTCAAACTGGGATCAGCTACAACTGATCCTTTTGATAAGAAAGGAAGTCTCCACATGCAAGGCAGAGAGTAGGGAGCATTATGACAGGTAAATGTTGGAATGGAAAATTGTATTGAGAAGTAGTTTCTTGGGGAACAAAACAGTGCTCAATGAGAGTGAAAAATGAACGTTTGGCAAAGTAAGCTTCTCCCCAGTAATTTATTTGCAAATATACTTTCAAAATATGGAAAAAAGAATAGTTGATGCAGTTCAATTTCATATGTAATATCAAGATAAAAATATAGATTTACTTAGAAGCCAGAGTTATGGCATTGCAGAAGCGTCTAGGTGGAAATGATCCCCCCCTCCCAATATTATTTCATTTTTGCAGAATACTGTGCAACTATTTTCCCACATCTGCCAAACATATAAATGTTTGTGGACAGGGGCAGGAATCATCTTTGACTTATCTCTTTAGAGGAGTATTTGACATGTGTCAGCCACATCACAACTGCGCAAAATTCCTCAGTTTCTAGCAAATGTCAAAGGGGTTCCTCTATTGAAAATAATCAATGTCTTTGACAGATAAAAAGAGGTAACACAGTGACATATTTAAATACAGCCTGACAGGCTTTTTACAGTAGTTTTTGCCGTCAGTCTATAGGATTTGACTTTTAACTGGCACCCAGGAGAGAAGTGACTGATAGTACAATACTGAGTCTTTCTTTAAACAAAAAAAGGCCTAGAAGTACCTCTTCACTTTCTATTCATTGTCAACTATCATTTTCAATATTTAATTACTCATTTTAATGCCTTCATAAGTTTTAAAAATCATCTCAAGGTCTACTCAGAGGACACATTTCCTTCTCTCCCTCACTGCTTCCTTGGTAGAGAGGTGCCATTTTGCAGGCTCAAGTTGGTCCCCTGGTGAGTTTCTTAATAGTGGTGTGTGACGATTGACAGTTTTGTCCCCTCAAAGACTCCGCAGTGTTACTCCTCAGAGACAAGCAGACAGTTAAAAAGAAATTATTAATATATTGATTATGAAATATTCAAACCCCCAAGCAAGAACAGTACAGGTCAGGAATAATTTCATTAGAATATCTTTTAGAATATGCAATTTAGCCGCACAATTTGAAACAGAGCTACTTCAATGGGCTTAGAAGCCCATAACTGTTAATCCCATTCCTTTGTTTCTTCACTCTAACTTCTACAAGCGATTGTCCCAAGAACATTCATAGAACTTGTTACCAGCCAGACGCATGGTGGGATGTGGGCCCTGTTTTTAAACAGCAGTGTCTCTACCAGTCTTGTCGCCTTAAAGGTACCTAGAAATACAGTGCAAAAGTTGGATGCCATCTCCTGTATTGACTCAGTGATCTCAATAGAGAAAAGCTGAACACTGAAATGCATAATAGCCAGCCTCACCTTTTCCTAAAGTAATCCGGGAAGACAAAAGCCTAAACCTGAAAAAGACCAGTTCCAGCTTCAACTGCAGGATACCTGTCTCTGGGGAACAAAAGATATGCAGATAGCCAACGGTCTAATACCATCATGATTTCCTTTCAGCCATTCTCTGCCTCACTAATTCTATCTTTCTCCTCTTGACTAACCTCTGGGTAAGACCATCTTCATTTGAATTGAAAAAGCCCCAGAGTTGTGATGCAATCAACTCACCCTAAAATCTAATCATTTCTGGATGCTCCCCAGGCCTGAGTCATTGAGCCGAAGTGTCCACCTCTTGTTTTCCTCCAGAGAACGCGAGGTGCCTTTCTCATGGAAAGATTAGCTCTCTCCGCATAACCAGTTTTCCCTACAACTAGACTGTCCACTTCGTAGTTGGCATTCAGTATTTCCTGGACTTTGCTTTGGTCTGGTAAAACTGTTGCAAGTGCTGTTGTAGGCAACCCCCCTAATGCCCAGGAATCGGGTTGGCCCAGAATCGGAGTTGACCCAAGGGGGGGTGGAGACTTCAGTGCAGCAGAGGCTGCAAAAACTCTTTGCAGAAGAAACAAGGCTACCAGACTAGGACCTTGATTTCTATAAATTATAGCACCTTGTTAAGGTAATTTCCAATATTGTTGGGAGCTACTGGTGAAGCAGAGAGGGGCTGCAAGAGCTCTTTGCAGAAGAAGGCTACCAGACTCGACCTTGGATTCTTATAAGCCCTAGCACCTTGTTAAGGTAATTTCAATATTGTTGGGAGCCACTGGTTGTAGTTGTTGTTTTGCTGTGTGTTGTAAATGTTGGAGTTTATTGTTTTCAGGGTTTTCTTTTGTGGTTGTAATGGGTGAGAGTTCTCCTGGAAACCTTCATCATGTTGCAACCTGTTCATCAAGCCCTTGGAGTCTTCAGGAGCCAGCCAACTTGCAAGAAGAAATTGGACTTGGCAATATCAGTAGACTGTAAATAGAAGGACTTGAAATGCAACCTGAACAGGACCTTGAATTGTAACGTTAAATCCTTTGATGTTTAATGTTAATTGTAAAGAGAAGTAAACCATATTGTTGTTTAAAAATTGTTGTTGCAACTCATTCCAGGTACTTGCCCCACAGAACTCTCACAAGCTGAGGTTACACTGTGTTGTCTAGGGAAAAACAGGTTGAATCCAACTGTCTTCCACAATGGTGGGGGGGGGGGGGGGTGGGGGGGGGGGGGGGTGGGGGGGGGGGGGGGTGGGGGGGGGGGGGGGTGGGGGGGGGGGGGGGTGGGGGGGGGGGGGGGTGGGGGGGGGGGGGGGTGGGGGGGGGGGGGGGTGGGGGGGGGGGGGGGTGGGGGGGGGGGGGGGTGGGGGGGGGGGGGGGTGGGGGGGGGGGGGGGTGGGGGGGGGGGGGGGTGGGGGGGGGGGGGGGTGGGGGGGGGGGGGGGTGGGGGGGGGGGGGGGTGGGGGGGGGGGGGGGTGGGGGGGGGGGGGGGTGGGGGGGGGGGGGGGTGGGGGGGGGGGGGGGTGGGGGGGGGGGGGGGTGGGGGGGGGGGGGGGTGGGGGGGGGGGGGGGTGGGGGGGGGGGGGGGTGGGGGGGGGGGGGGGTGGGGGGGGGGGGGGGTGGGGGGGGGGGGGGGTGGGGGGGGGGGGGGGTGGGGGGGGGGGGGGGTGGGGGGGGGGGGGGGTGGGGGGGGGGGGGGGTGGGGGGGGGGGGGGGTGGGGGGGGGGGGGGGTGGGGGGGGGGGGGGGTGGGGGGGGGGGGGGGTGGGGGGGGGGGGGGGTGGGGGGGGGGGGGGGTGGGGGGGGGGGGGGGTGGGGGGGGGGGGGGGTGGGGGGGGGGGGGGGTGGGGGGGGGGGGGGGTGGGGGGGGGGGGGGGTGGGGGGGGGGGGGGGTGGGGGGGGGGGGGGGTGGGGGGGGGGGGGGGTGGGGGGGGGGGGGGGTGGGGGGGGGGGGGGGTGGGGGGGGGGGGGGGTGGGGGGGGGGGGGGGTGGGGGGGGGGGGGGGTGGGGGGGGGGGGGGGTGGGGGGGGGGGGGGGTGGGGGGGGGGGGGGGTGGGGGGGGGGGGGGGTGGGGGGGGGGGGGGGTGGGGGGGGGGGGGGGTGGGGGGGGGGGGGGGTGGGGGGGGGGGGGGGTGGGGGGGGGGGGGGGTGGGGGGGGGGGGGGGTGGGGGGGGGGGGGGGTGGGGGGGGGGGGGGGTGGGGGGGGGGGGGGGTGGGGGGGGGGGGGGGTGGGGGGGGGGGGGGGTGGGGGGGGGGGGGGGTGGGGGGGGGGGGGGGTGGGGGGGGGGGGGGGTGGGGGGGGGGGGGGGTGGGGGGGGGGGGGGGTGGGGGGGGGGGGGGGTGGGGGGGGGGGGGGGTGGGGGGGGGGGGGGGTGGGGGGGGGGGGGGGTGGGGGGGGGGGGGGGTGGGGGGGGGGGGGGGTGGGGGGGGGGGGGGGTGGGGGGGGGGGGGGGTGGGGGGGGGGGGGGGTGGGGGGGGGGGGGGGTGGGGGGGGGGGGGGGTGGGGGGGGGGGGGGGTGGGGGGGGGGGGGGGTGGGGGGGGGGGGGGGTGGGGGGGGGGGGGGGTGGGGGGGGGGGGGGGTGGGGGGGGGGGGGGGTGGGGGGGGGGGGGGGTGGGGGGGGGGGGGGGTGGGGGGGGGGGGGGGTGGGGGGGGGGGGGGGTGGGGGGGGGGGGGGGTGGGGGGGGGGGGGGGTGGGGGGGGGGGGGGGTGGGGGGGGGGGGGGGTGGGGGGGGGGGGGGGTGGGGGGGGGGGGGGGTGGGGGGGGGGGGGGGTGGGGGGGGGGGGGGGTGGGGGGGGGGGGGGGTGGGGGGGGGGGGGGGTGGGGGGGGGGGGGGGTGGGGGGGGGGGGGGGTGGGGGGGGGGGGGGGTGGGGGGGGGGGGGGGTGGGGGGGGGGGGGGGTGGGGGGGGGGGGGGGTGGGGGGGGGGGGGGGTGGGGGGGGGGGGGGGTGGGGGGGGGGGGGGGTGGGGGGGGGGGGGGGTGGGGGGGGGGGGGGGTGGGGGGGGGGGGGGGTGGGGGGGGGGGGGGGTGGGGGGGGGGGGGGGTGGGGGGGGGGGGGGGTGGGGGGGGGGGGGGGTGGGGGGGGGGGGGGGTGGGGGGGGGGGGGGGTGGGGGGGGGGGGGGGTGGGGGGGGGGGGGGGTGGGGGGGGGGGGGGGTGGGGGGGGGGGGGGGTGGGGGGGGGGGGGGGTGGGGGGGGGGGGGGGTGGGGGGGGGGGGGGGTGGGGGGGGGGGGGGGTGGGGGGGGGGGGGGGTGGGGGGGGGGGGGGGTGGGGGGGGGGGGGGGTGGGGGGGGGGGGGGGTGGGGGGGGGGGGGGGTGGGGGGGGGGGGGGGTGGGGGGGGGGGGGGGTGGGGGGGGGGGGGGGTGGGGGGGGGGGGGGGTGGGGGGGGGGGGGGGTGGGGGGGGGGGGGGGTGGGGGGGGGGGGGGGTGGGGGGGGGGGGGGGTGGGGGGGGGGGGGGGTGGGGGGGGGGGGGGGTGGGGGGGGGGGGGGGTGGGGGGGGGGGGGGGTGGGGGGGGGGGGGGGTGGGGGGGGGGGGGGGTGGGGGGGGGGGGGGGTGGGGGGGGGGGGGGGTGGGGGGGGGGGGGGGTGGGGGGGGGGGGGGGTGGGGGGGGGGGGGGGTGGGGGGGGGGGGGGGTGGGGGGGGGGGGGGGTGGGGGGGGGGGGGGGTGGGGGGGGGGGGGGGTGGGGGGGGGGGGGGGTGGGGGGGGGGGGGGGTGGGGGGGGGGGGGGGTGGGGGGGGGGGGGGGTGGGGGGGGGGGGGGGTGGGGGGGGGGGGGGGTGGGGGGGGGGGGGGGTGGGGGGGGGGGGGGGTGGGGGGGGGGGGGGGTGGGGGGGGGGGGGGGTGGGGGGGGGGGGGGGTGGGGGGGGGGGGGGGTGGGGGGGGGGGGGGGTGGGGGGGGGGGGGGGTGGGGGGGGGGGGGGGTGGGGGGGGGGGGGGGTGGGGGGGGGGGGGGGTGGGGGGGGGGGGGGGTGGGGGGGGGGGGGGGTGGGGGGGGGGGGGGGTGGGGGGGGGGGGGGGTGGGGGGGGGGGGGGGTGGGGGGGGGGGGGGGTGGGGGGGGGGGGGGGTGGGGGGGGGGGGGGGTGGGGGGGGGGGGGGGTGGGGGGGGGGGGGGGTGGGGGGGGGGGGGGGTGGGGGGGGGGGGGGGTGGGGGGGGGGGGGGGTGGGGGGGGGGGGGGGTGGGGGGGGGGGGGGGTGGGGGGGGGGGGGGGTGGGGGGGGGGGGGGGTGGGGGGGGGGGGGGGTGGGGGGGGGGGGGGGTGGGGGGGGGGGGGGGTGGGGGGGGGGGGGGGTGGGGGGGGGGGGGGGTGGGGGGGGGGGGGGGTGGGGGGGGGGGGGGGTGGGGGGGGGGGGGGGTGGGGGGGGGGGGGGGTGGGGGGGGGGGGGGGTGGGGGGGGGGGGGGGTGGGGGGGGGGGGGGGTGGGGGGGGGGGGGGGTGGGGGGGGGGGGGGGTGGGGGGGGGGGGGGGTGGGGGGGGGGGGGGGTGGGGGGGGGGGGGGGTGGGGGGGGGGGGGGGTGGGGGGGGGGGGGGGTGGGGGGGGGGGGGGGTGGGGGGGGGGGGGGGTGGGGGGGGGGGGGGGTGGGGGGGGGGGGGGGTGGGGGGGGGGGGGGGTGGGGGGGGGGGGGGGTGGGGGGGGGGGGGGGTGGGGGGGGGGGGGGGTGGGGGGGGGGGGGGGTGGGGGGGGGGGGGGGTGGGGGGGGGGGGGGGTGGGGGGGGGGGGGGGTGGGGGGGGGGGGGGGTGGGGGGGGGGGGGGGTGGGGGGGGGGGGGGGTGGGGGGGGGGGGGGGTGGGGGGGGGGGGGGGTGGGGGGGGGGGGGGGTGGGGGGGGGGGGGGGTGGGGGGGGGGGGGGGTGGGGGGGGGGGGGGGTGGGGGGGGGGGGGGGTGGGGGGGGGGGGGGGTGGGGGGGGGGGGGGGTGGGGGGGGGGGGGGGTGGGGGGGGGGGGGGGTGGGGGGGGGGGGGGGTGGGGGGGGGGGGGGGTGGGGGGGGGGGGGGGTGGGGGGGGGGGGGGGTGGGGGGGGGGGGGGGTGGGGGGGGGGGGGGGTGGGGGGGGGGGGGGGTGGGGGGGGGGGGGGGTGGGGGGGGGGGGGGGTGGGGGGGGGGGGGGGTGGGGGGGGGGGGGGGTGGGGGGGGGGGGGGGTGGGGGGGGGGGGGGGTGGGGGGGGGGGGGGGTGGGGGGGGGGGGGGGTGGGGGGGGGGGGGGGTGGGGGGGGGGGGGGGTGGGGGGGGGGGGGGGTGGGGGGGGGGGGGGGTGGGGGGGGGGGGGGGTGGGGGGGGGGGGGGGTGGGGGGGGGGGGGGGTGGGGGGGGGGGGGGGTGGGGGGGGGGGGGGGTGGGGGGGGGGGGGGGTGGGGGGGGGGGGGGGTGGGGGGGGGGGGGGGTGGGGGGGGGGGGGGGTGGGGGGGGGGGGGGGTGGGGGGGGGGGGGGGTGGGGGGGGGGGGGGGTGGGGGGGGGGGGGGGTGGGGGGGGGGGGGGGTGGGGGGGGGGGGGGGTGGGGGGGGGGGGGGGTGGGGGGGGGGGGGGGTGGGGGGGGGGGGGGGTGGGGGGGGGGGGGGGTGGGGGGGGGGGGGGGTGGGGGGGGGGGGGGGTGGGGGGGGGGGGGGGTGGGGGGGGGGGGGGGTGGGGGGGGGGGGGGGTGGGGGGGGGGGGGGGTGGGGGGGGGGGGGGGTGGGGGGGGGGGGGGGTGGGGGGGGGGGGGGGTGGGGGGGGGGGGGGGTGGGGGGGGGGGGGGGTGGGGGGGGGGGGGGGTGGGGGGGGGGGGGGGTGGGGGGGGGGGGGGGTGGGGGGGGGGGGGGGTGGGGGGGGGGGGGGGTGGGGGGGGGGGGGGGTGGGGGGGGGGGGGGGTGGGGGGGGGGGGGGGTGGGGGGGGGGGGGGGTGGGGGGGGGGGGGGGTGGGGGGGGGGGGGGGTGGGGGGGGGGGGGGGTGGGGGGGGGGGGGGGTGGGGGGGGGGGGGGGTGGGGGGGGGGGGGGGTGGGGGGGGGGGGGGGTGGGGGGGGGGGGGGGTGGGGGGGGGGGGGGGTGGGGGGGGGGGGGGGTGGGGGGGGGGGGGGGTGGGGGGGGGGGGGGGTGGGGGGGGGGGGGGGTGGGGGGGGGGGGGGGTGGGGGGGGGGGGGGGTGGGGGGGGGGGGGGGTGGGGGGGGGGGGGGGTGGGGGGGGGGGGGGGTGGGGGGGGGGGGGGGTGGGGGGGGGGGGGGGTGGGGCCCCTGCCAGCATGGCCAATTGGCAGGGGCTGATGGGAATTGTAGTCCATAACATCTGGCGTGCCAAAGGTTCGCCACCACGGTCCTAGGCCCTAGTATGACACAATAAACGCTGACTCTGGATGGAAAGAGAAAGTTATTCAAACTAATGATTAGAGCGTCCCATGCAGTAATAATAGCATTGGGATGGAAGGACAAAAAAATCTGGGCAATGCAGAAATGGTCGGAATATACATGGGAACAAATACAATTAGAAATTTTTGACATAATGTCAAGAAACCAAATATGGCAAGAAAAACAAAAAGACATGAAGTGGATCTGGACTGAATTTAAAGACTGGTTAAGCCAAATTGGAATTACAGAAGAAAACTGGATAAGAAGATTAGAAAGAATGGACCTGCCGCTGCACATCTAAAGAAGAGAAGAGGGGGGGAGGGGGAAAAGGGGGGGTAAAAGGATACGGAGGATGAAATATAAAGTTGTATAATAAATCTGTAACAATCCAAAATATCAATAAAAAAATTAAAAACCAAAAAAATGGATGGGAGGAGTTATTGGAAGGGCCTTCGGAAAAGGACGCACAACTTCCACAACTTCAGTCCATGAGAAAAGCATCCTGCTTTTGTTCACAGGCCAACTACGTTTCAGCGTTGCGCTTCTCGTGCCTTGCCTGAAAGCACCTGATAACTTGCCTGACATCTCAAATGGCTCCTTAAAATATTCTTAAAACTTTGGCATCCTTTCCTGCCCTGGACCTCATGCATAAAACATTTATCCAGTCAGCAGCTTTGGGCAAGAGCAACAGCCAGGTTCTATCCATCAATGTCGGCAGATGAATTACTGAGTGATTTCGGATCCTTTAATAACTCTGTTTCTTTATGACTATGTTGGTAAACAATCAAATGCCACTGGTGCCTGCTTTGGGGGCACCTTTATTTTTAGCATCATCAAATATTCTTAATATCATCCCTCCTTTTTAGGGCCATTATTTTTTTTTTGGGGGGGGGAGTTATATGAAAAGGGGAAAACTTTGAAATGCTTTTCCTTTTAACTGAAAATATAATAGGCACGTCTTTTTTTGATTTTTTGTTATCTGAAGGTCACCAAACCAATTCATGCAGGCTCTATTGAGATTCGGGATAAAAAAATTCAGAATGAAAAGCCAAGGTTAATATCAACTTTTATAGCACCCATAGATTTTGCAGAAGAGCCACAACAGCCGGGCACACATGGGATAAGTAAGGTCTAGACCAGCCATTCTCAACCAGGGTTCCGTGGTACCCTGGGGTGCCGTGAGCATGTCCCAGGGGTACCACGGCAACACTACTACCACCACCCTCATTTTTGTGGTGTCTCCCACCAGCACCAGCAAGGACATGGAGCTGGCCCATGGGGCAGGGCCTGCCACAAGGTCAGCAGCCACCCCCCCCCAGTGCTTCCCTTCACCCTGGGAGGGGAAGGTGGGGGATGTGGCAAGCAGGGGCAATGGGAGGGGAAGGTGGAGGGTGGTGGCAGGGATACCGTGAGATATGAAGAGTGAGGTCAAGGGTACCCTGACCTCGAAAAGGTTGGGAAACACTGGTCTAGACAGCCAAAGAAAGAAGCAGTTTCCGGGATTAAGGCAGCACCATACTATTGTGGCAATTAAACGCCACATCTCCATTCCCCACTGCACCACTTGGGAATATTCCACATTGAGGCACACACAAAATGGCAGTCCCACAGCGGAGCAAGCAGGGTGGGGAGCAAGCAGGGTGGGGATGGTGTGGATTTGGCCCTGTCTACATTTCATGTACTGCAGTCCCCATCTCACCACTCTAATAATTCATCAAGTCATCTCAGAAGCATTGCGGTGATGAAGATCTCACAGACAGACAGAAACACAGCAACTCTCTTTGCCCCCTTTCCAGTTCGGCTGAAATTAAAGGACACTAGGGCCTCAGCTGTGAAACAACACACAAAAACAAGAACCCCACCCCCATTAATGGGCTGAAACTAGGGGTCAGGGAGAGAAGAAAGCAGGGCTTAGCTGAGGGTTGCCAACCTCCAGGTGGGGCCTGGAGATCTCCTGGAATTACAGCGGATCTCCAGATCCCAATGATCAGTTCCCCTGGAGAAAATGGCTGCTTTGGAGGACTCTGTGGTAATACATTATACTGAGGTCACTTCCCTCTCCCAACTCTGTCCTTCTTTAAGCTTCACCCCCTTCCAGATCTCCAGGAATTTCCTGAGCCAAAGTTGGCAACCATAGCTTAGCTTCACCTCCTCCCAATTGACTGCAAGCAGGACTTGCACATGGAGGTTCTACCTGCAGCCCCCTTACAGCTCCTTTCTCTGAGCTGCTTGAAAGGGAAAGCCTAAGACCCTTGTGAGTCATGCACTGAATGAGCATAATGTGGTGGGGGGATCTCTCCCGAAAAAGCCGACCCCCCCGCAATTGGCCCCACAGTGCAAAATACCACTGAGGAACACTCCATAAGTTATACACTTTTAAATGTTCAGAGATCAATCATAGATCTCTAACTATATATCATCTAGTTTGACCCTGAGTAGTATTTATAAATATGCTGAGTTGTGTTAACCCTTTCTATGCAAGCCACTTCAAAACATTCTGTCACAAGGTGGAATTATTTAAACTATAATTCTAAGCCCTAGGTGGCGAACCTACGGCACTCCAGATGTTCATGGACTACAATTCCCATCAGCCCCTGCCAGCATGGCCAACTGACCATGCTGGCAGGGGTTGATGGGAATTGTAGTCCATGAACATTTGGAGTGCCACAGGTTCACCACCATGGTAAGCCAGTGGTGGCAAACCTTTTTGAGACCGAGTGCCCAAATTGCAACCCAAAACCACTTATTTATCACAAAGTGCCAACCAGGCAATTTAACCTGAATACTGAGTTTTAATTTAGAAAAAGCAGTTGGCTCCAAGGCGTGCGTTTACTCAGAAGCAAGCCTCATTGCCAGCAACCAAGCTTACTCCCAGGTAAAGGATCGCGCTTTAGTTCTTCACATGAAAATCAGTGAGGTTTAACAGCACTTAACAGGGTTACCTACACTGCTTCCCCAAAACTAGGTCTTAGGATTAATGCTAATAATCGAGCCCTGCGGCCCAGGCCAGCCTAGATCCGTATGTGGGGGTGGGGGGACTCTGTTTGCTCATGCCCACAGAGAGGGCTCTGAGTGCCACCTCTGGCACCCGTGCCATAGGTTTGCCACCACTGTTCTAAGCAGACTTTTTTTTTTTGCCGTCAAGTCAAATCCGATTTATGGGGTTTTCAAGGCAAGACGTGTCCAGAGGTGGTTTGCTTTAACCTCTGGCTCCGGGGCAAGGTTCAGGACTGTTATTCCCTTGTTCTCTTTGGTCAATTCCGCACTTGAGTTATCTAAGTTCGAGCCGCTTTCGACCTAAGTGCTCCACACAACCACTGGGATCGACGTGGTTTTGTACCAGCTTCGTCCCGTGTAATGGTCAAATTTCTGACTCCAGTTGGGAACTACTACTTTTTCAGGGAACCACACTCGAACACAGCTCGATTCCAGTAAAGTGCGGAATCTCTGGGGCCAGGAGTCCCCCATTCAGCCAGTCACATCTGAGTGTTTCAGGCATGCGTACAGCTAGCCAATCAAAAAAGGCCACCTTCGTCCCTCCATTCCTCTGGCTGTTTTTTTAATAACGTGTGGGGGGATAGACGGAACATGGCCGTAGAACAATCGGAATGGAGCGGCGAAGAGGCACAGGATGATTCCGCCCTCCGAGCTGGGATCAAGCTGGTTGCAATGGGGAACAACAATGGCTTCGACCTAGGTCAGTACCCTTCTCAGGGAACTGGGTCGAACCTATTTTACTCATGTGCGGAATCGCCCTTTGAGTTCTATGGGATTCCTCAAGAGAACCAGTGGTAGGAGAAAAAAGAGTTTGTTACAGTGATGGATAAAAACAAGCCGTCATAACTCCATTCAGACGGAGAGACTGCGATCTTTCTAATTTGCCTCTCCCGCTGCTCCTGGGGAAGTTCCCATTTCACAGAGCAGCATTTCAGTAGGGATGGCAGGATCCAGGTGGGACCTGGGGTTCCTCTGGAATTACAGCTCATCTACAGAGTACAGAGATTAGTTCCCCTGAAGAAAGGGATGCTTTGGAGGGTAGACTCTATGCCATTGTGCCCCACTGAGGTCTCTCTCCACTCCAGGTTTCATTCCCAAATCCCCAGGAGTTTCCCAACCTTGATCTGGCAGCCCTCCTGTCCCCTCATCCCCGGCAGATAGCTAGGGAAGTGGAAAGGTAAGACCATTTCATTCTACTTGATAGTAGTGTCTGCAAAAGTAGGGGGGAAATAGTCTGGTTCCAAACCATTCAATTCGTCAATTTAATATAAACATATCAGCCAAAGTTTTCATGGGTACCAGGGGGTTTAACACCACAATTATTTTCCACAGCCTTACAGATTAAGTTCCCCTATGTGGCAAATAAATCAACTGTTCCTGTTTTGTACCCTACCTAAACATTTCCATTGTCACTGCTGACGTTTGTCATCGTTTTTGCTTCTTACACCTGGATGCCATCCTTCACAATGATGAATATTTCACTATTGAACAATAATTATGCCCATGTTCAGGGTGCGATTTACAACATAACTCAACGGTCAGAACAGGAGAGAAATCAAATATATGGCAGTCTTTGGAATATGACATATCATTCCCAGATGGACCTAGCTAATAGCCACGTCTTTCCTAAATAACCCTGTCTCTTGCCCAGATATACTGTCGGCCTTCACTGCCTCCCATGACAACACGTTTCACAGGTCAGGAAATCTCCTATGAAACACTTTTAAGAAATCACACATTGAAGGCCATGCCTTTGTTTCTTTTCTTTGGGCTTCAGCTGAGGAGAACATATTCCCGTTGCCTCTTCACTGACAGCAGCTGAGTTGCCCAGGGCTATAAAACCTTATTTTAATTTTTTTTCTCTTTTTTTAAAAAAGGAGGCTCTTTTCTTGCCTCATTCTTAAAGAGAGATGTTGCACGGTTATCAACTGGAAACATGTCCTAGAGGCATTTACATTGTGCATGCTTTTTTGGGTATAAGTTATAAGGAAAGACAAAAGGAACAAACTTCGATGGCCAGAGGGGAAACATCTGGAACTGCTAATTTGTTAATGGTGACATTTGCTTCAAAGCGTCTGTATTAGAAATATTTTTTTCTACGCCATAATGTCATATCACTGAACTTAATAAGAAAGACATCAACAGACCTGTTACAAAGGCGGAGAGGTTGAGAGGAAGGTATGAAAAAAAAACCCCCTTCGTTGGCTTGTGTTGTATATTGACTTCTGGTCAGCATTTCCAAATATTTTCATTAAATGTAGGCCATCAAAAACATAACATACAGACTCAAAGTACAGAAATTCATACCCAGACAAGACTAACACAATTGTTTTCCCCCTCTGCATTGCTATTTATCATCTATTCCATTATATGCTACCATAGCCTGTCGTTTTTCTTTAAATGGGTTTGAAAAACAGCTCTTTTTCTGCTGTGTCCAATATTATTATTTACTAGCACGTCTTATGCATCAGGCCGGCACAAAACATCTCACCTAGCTGAAAAAGTTTTCTTTGCAGAGTTTTGCACTTAATATTTCTCCAGTAAAACAGGGAAGTTATGAAATGACAGTAATTCGGCACTAACTTTCTTCCCCCCTGGGGTTTTCAAAGAGCTGTGTACAGGTCCCAATTCAGGGCCACACTAGACATTTTTATGAGGGAAAAATTTGGTTTCCAGACCTCCCTTTCCCATGAAGTCTTTTGTAGGATGTCTGGTGGACACTGTATGGGGGATAATAGATAGACCAGATGGAAACCTTCAGTCTTTTCCTTGCCCACCAGTTTCTTCTTTGGCAAATCATTTTGAAAAGTCCCCACCTCCCACCCCCCCACCCCAGCTGGTGATTCCTGGAGATCTGGGGATGAGGTATGAAGAAAGTGGGATTTGAGGAGGGGGGAGGAGAGACCTCGGGGGTTATAATATTCTATTGCTCAGTCATGTCCCCACAGAGGCTTTTGTTATTTCCCCATTAAGCTTCAGTTTCCCCATAGCTAGCGTGGTTTTAGTTCTTTGTTCTAAGGGAGGGTATTTTAGTTAGCCCTTGTCCCTTTAAGACATTTCCCAATAGGCAGTTTCCTTTCTTTACCCAGCAATCCTCTGCTTTAATTCTAGTCAGTCAGTCAGAGTGAGGTGTCAAGGATAGTTGGAGACTGCAATATTCGCAACGTCCGTATTATTATGTGGTGGTCCACAGGACACAAGTTAAGTTTAACAGTAGTTAGATCTAGACAATGACTGAAAGAACTGAAAGGAAGCAAGACACAGTGGACTTTCTTGAAAGCAGCCAAGAGAAGACACAGTCTACAGTTTCAAACCTTCCCAAGACAAGCAAGTACTCTGATTAGATAGACCCAAGGGAGGAGTTAGGGTCTTGTTTCTCTCCCGTAATAAATCTATTGTAAGAACTGTTGAACCTGGCTTGTGTCTCCCCCACTCTGTCCTAGCCAAGTACAGGGCACCTCAAATAGATTCACTTGTGGGGGGGGGGGGTTCCATGTGCCCTAAAGGAGATCCAGAGGTTCATAGGCTAGCCAAATCTCATCAGATATCTGAAGCTAACAAGAGTCTACACAGAAGCAGGCATGCCACTTGTCTTCATTCCTCACCTTAAAAACCCTACAGGGTCACCATAAGATGGCTGCAAATGTTCTGTGCTCCATAAGACATCAGACTTTTGCAGTCACTACTCACCTGTGATTTTTTTCCCCAATTGTTCATAAGAAAACTATTTTCATCTCTCTCTCTCTCTCTCTCTCTCTCTCGATCGATCGATCGATCGATCGATCTATATCTATATATCTATATCTATATATCTATATCTATATCTAGATAGATAGATAGATAGATAGATAGATAGATAGATAGATAGATAGATAGATAGATAGATAGATAGATAGATAGATAGATAGATAGATAGATAGATAGATATAGTGCACACCAATTTTCACACTGCCTCAAATTGATTGTTTATCTTCCTTGCAGGCACATATCAACCACTGTATATTTTTAGACATTAATATCATATTATTATTATTCATACATCCCTTGGTATGTTTGTGTAAGTTCTTGTTATTTCAGCAGACTTTGTGACTAACGCTCATTGTGATATTTTTTTTTTTGTTCTATTGTATTACTTCTGCAAGGAAAAACGGCATGGATTTTGCTGTTTGGCCAGCTGTTCTCTGAAATTATATTGCCTTGAATATTTATCATCTCAAGCCTGGGACTGCAAGGCCAGGCCTTGCTGGCCTTTTGATTTGTTTTGTTCTTCATACAAAGGAATTCATTCTGGTTGCTGTTAAGTACAATGAGATTTAGGATGGTACTAGACATTATCTCAGAAAACACATGCTTCAAAAACCAGCTTTCCCAACTAGTACATCTCTGGGAATGATACTGCATACCCATCTACCAACTGGTGCCTGCTGATTCTTAACTGGATGTTGAAATTTTATTTATTTTCTCCAATTCCACATCTATGTATGTACATTGGCTGTATTAAGGAACATTTTTTAAAAACATGTTAAGTGGAATTCCCCCATTTTAGCATTAATTAATTTTAGCCTTCGACAATATTTTGGTTGATTTTGCTGTTAGAATATGAGATTACCCAGTTAAAATTCCCAAATTTCCCTATAGGTTTTGCCAGCAAGTATATGTAATTAAAGATACCTGTAGATTAAACACTTAGGGAATTTGGGGAATTTTAACTGTGTGCGTGTGCGCAATTTCGCACCATTGGCCTTGACCTTGTTTTATTCTATGTCTTGCAGTTTTTTTAAATGCCACTCTCCCTGAAAATGCTGAACCATCTGTCCACAGCAGAATAAAAGTCAGCTTAAACAAGTTGTCAGTGGATCATGGTACAATTCAGGAAGGACTGTACTATTTGAAGCTATAAAGAAAGGGTAGTATTCCTTACACTGTTGCATGTAAAGCTCTCCCCCCCCTGCATAGAATATTAGTATGGTATGGAGAATGGCTTAATCTTCTCTGTCATTCCAGATTTTCATGAGCGGAAAAGACATTTGCATTTTTTAAAAATGAAGAACTGTTCAAACTTGTGATTACCATTACCAACTTGCCATCTGAAGTGGGACAGCCTCTGTTTAAAAACCTCCAAAGAAGGACTCTACCACTCTTCGATGCAGCATATTCCACTGTCGAATAGCCTTTACTGTCAGGAAGTTCTTCCTAATGTTTAAATGGAATCTCTTTTCTCATCATTTGAATCCATTATTTCATCTCCTGATCCCTGGAGCAGCAAAATAAATAAATATTCAAATATTTAAGCATGACTATCATGTCTTCTCTTAAGAACATAAGAACATAAGAACAAGCCAGCTGGATCAGACCAGAGTCCATCTAGTCCACCTCTCTGCTACTCGCAGTGGCCCACCAGGTGCCTTTGGGAGCTCACGTGCAGGATGTGAAAGCAATGGCCTTCTGCGGCTGTTGCTCCCGAGCACCTGGACTGTTAAGGCATTTGCAATCTCAGATCAAAGAGGCTCAAGATTGGTAGCCATAAATCGACTTCTCCTCCATAAATCTGTCCAAGCCCTTTTTAAAGCTATCCAGGTGAGTGGCCATCACCACCTCCTGTGGCAGCATATTCCAAACACCAATCACACGTTGCGTGAAGAAGTGTTTCCTTTTATTAGTCCTAATTCTTCCCCCCAGCATTTTCAATGAATGCCCCCTGGTTCTAGTATTGTGAGAAAGAGAGAGCAATTTCTCTCTGTCAACATTTTCTACCCCATGCATAATTTTATAGACTTCAATCATATCCCCCCTCAGCCGTCTCCTCTCCAAACTAAAGAGTCCCAAACGCTGCAGCCTCTCCTCATAGGGAAGGTGCTCCAGTCCCTCAATCATCCTCGTTGCCCTTCTCTGCACTTTTTCTATCTCCTATCTCTTCTTAACCTTCTCTTCTTCAGACTGAACATATCCAGCTCTCTATGTCTCTCCTCATAGGGCATGGATTTCAGACCATTTCAGTCGCCCTGCTCTGGGCTACCATTCGGAAGTCCCTGGGAACATGCATCACACTCTGATAAATTCATCAACACATTGTTCTCAAGAGGCACACTTGCGACTATTGCCTCAAGATACATTTCACCCTATAAATTTGGAAGTAGACTGCCTCCATGTGTGGTTTCTTTTCCCCATCCACCGCTGCGTCTTTTGTCTTCATGTCAATATGCACTGGTTGTACATTGTTCTCTGCTCCCTGGTCTTCTGGACAGGTAATGTATCACTCTGAACAATTTCTCTGCAACCCCCACTCCACTTTACTTTCTTAGGCTCTGTGCGATTGCCACGCTCTTATTTGTAATATTTTCCTCTTCCAGTAAAAGCCGCTTTGTTTTGTCACAATTGTTCTCAATGTCTCTAATGTCCTAAAGAAGGATTTTGGTATAAATTGGTAGAGAACCAGGGTTACCCAAGGTGCTGGTTTACTGAGAAGCTAGGTTTTATATCTTGGGGCGGTGGCAGGAAGAGGAAACACATTTTATATGCAATCAAGCACACAATGCACAGATGGAAACACAGAGACCCAATTTGGGAATGTGACAAAGGGGTCTAGGCAGTAGTGGGATTCAAATAATTTAACAACCAGTTCTGGTGGTGGGATTCAAATAATTAAACAACTGCTTGTTTACACGCACCATTTTAACATCCGGTTCTGCCGAAGTGGTGCGAACCTGCTGCGTCTAGGTTAAGGTGACCAGATGGTCACCTTGTAAACCCGGGACGGGGTAGGCGGCTGCGCACGCACGCATGCACATGCATGCGCGCGCAGCCACAGGAGCACACTGCCTTCTGGGGTGCTGCCGTTTCCTGCCGAAACGGCAGCGCCCCAGAAGGCAGTGCTCCTGAGGCCATGTGCGCATGCGCGCACGGCTGCAGGAGCGCACTGCCTTCTGGGGCGCTGCCATTTCCCACCCTGTCACAGGGAGGGAAACAGCAGTGCCCCAGAAGGCCGTGCTGCGGCCGCACATGCGGGAGGCTGCCACACTGCCTTGCGCCCCAGAAGGCAGTGCAGCAGCCTCCCAAAAATCGGGACAATGCAAGGAACCCGCGGGACGCAGGACAAATTGTGCGAAGGCGGGATTGTCCCACCAAAAGTGGGACGGCTGGTCAGCCTAGTCTAGGTCTTCTAGGCCTCTGCTTCTCATTTGCTTTTAATTCTTCAACCCTTTGCACATCCCTCAGATCTTTGTACTGGAAAGCCTCTCTTAGCTGCAATCTAGTAGCTGGTGTGCCTCTTTAAAAAAAAAACTTCCTGATCAAGAACTCCCAGAACATAATAAATGTAATTGAATTTGATTTTTAACAGTATCAAATAACCTCCCAAGAGATAAATAACCAGGCTTGGAAGGGTTATTATTTTTCTGCTTTATAAGCACTGAAGGATGTTTCATTGGCAAAAGGTCCACAGAGATTTCTTGTGTTATGGTGGGTGGCACTTCATCTCTCAAAATCTATGATCCAGCAGAAATGTTCTGTCAACGACCCAACCAATTGAAAGGTATTGATTCTCCTCATTTCTATAGCAACCCATCAGTTCTGAGATCTCATTCCCATATGCACAGATTAATCTGCCTTCTCTTGGCCTTTCTCGGCTTTTCCGTTTTCCTGAAAGACAAAGAGAGGCACTGCAAGAGGGAGAACCATCGTAAGAGCTTGCTGATTCCTAGAGGGTATTTGTGAGCCCATGCTGAAGAAGGTTGTGACCTTTATGGCCTGTTCATAAGCTTCCTCAAAACCATCTGGTTGCCATTGTAGGAAAAAGAACTTAGGCCCCTTCCGCACACGCAAAATAATGCATTTTCAAACCACTTTCACAACTGTTTGCAAGTGGATTTTGCTATTCCGCACAGCTTCAAAGAGCACTGAAAGCAGTTTGAAAGTGCATTATTCTGCATGTGCGGAATGAGCCATAGAGTCCAGTCCTTCCATGTGATCAAGGAGGGCTTTTCTTGCATCTCCAATGAATGTCTGATCTGGTATGAACCCGAATCTCATCCTTGCCCAGTGATAGGCTTTGGTTAATATCACTTCACATAAGGAAAGGACCATGGTGCCGGCCTTCATGGGGTGGCTATGCAGGGGCATAGCTGTGTAAAACAGTGCATAGGACTTACCCAGCTGTGCCCCACCCATTCACAACACCCATTCACAAACGCTGCTCCCTGTGGCATTTGGGGCAGGGGGTGAGGAAAATGCTGAGACGTCCTGCTGGCCAGTGTTCAACTGCACCTTGCCACAAATTCCATGGGGAGTTTGGGAGTAAGGCGCAGTTGCAAGGAGTACAGCCCTGCAGTGCACCCCCCACATGTCCCCAGGAAGTGGCACTTGGGGCTGTGGCTCCCCTGTGCCCCCCTCGCTACACCACTGGATCTGTCACTATTAGAACTGATCTCTGCATGATAGACACGAATTCTCCTGAAGAATTCTCCTGGCAACCCTATCTTAGCTCAAACACAGGCTTTCAGAGTAGGAGCTCCATCCCTCTATCACTCACAGAAGCTAACGTGCCTACTTTACTTATTCAGTAAGCCTGAAAATGTTCTATTTTCAGTGGCAGTAATGGACACGCACAGCTGGCCCAGACTGTGAGAGATGCAACTGTAGAGTCCAGGTAGGGCATAGGTGTCAAACTCGCAGCCCTCCAGATGGTATGGACTACAGTTCCCATCATCCCCTGCCAGGATCATGCTGGCAGGGGATGATGGGAACTGTAGTCCATAACATCTGGAGGGCTGTGAGTTTGACACCTGTGAGGTAGGGCTTCCAATCTCCAGGTGAGGTCTGGAGATCTCCCAGAATCACCATTGATCACGAGGTGGCAGAGATCAATCCCCCTGAAGAAAATGACTGTTTTGCAAAGTGTATGGCTTTATATCCCACTGAGGTCCCTCCCCTCCCCAAACTCTAATCTCTCCAGGTTCCAACCCACCCCTCCACCTCTTCAAATCTCCAGAAATGTATAGAAGAGGGGGGTCCTCATAAGGGTACAGCAGGGGCGTAACGAGGCAAACTGGAGCCCTGGGCAAAACCTGAGTTGGATGCCCCTCCCCATGGGCAGCCACCCCACCACGACCAAAAAATTTTTTTTGCACCAGGTCACTGGTGCCTGCAAGGGGTGCATTTTTAGACATATCGCCACCCAAATTTCAGTGTATCATCAGGAGACTGTCCTTTTGCTACCCGCAAGTTTGGTGCATTTTGGTTCAGGGGGGCCAAAGTTATGGACCCTCAAAGGTGTAGCCCCCATCTCCTATTAGCTCCCATTGGAAACAATGGGGGATGGTGGCACCCCCTTTGAGGGTCCATAACTTTTCACGCCCTGAACCAAACTGCACCAAACTTGGGGGGTGCCATCAGAACAGTCTCCACATGATACTCTGAAATTCTGGTGCCACTAGCCTAAAAACTGCACCAAAAACGGAAAACCACTAAAAATACCCAAAAACGAACCCTGCATTTTTGGTGCCCCCCCACAAGGTGATGCCCTGGGCAGCTGCCCACCTTGCCCAATGGACATTATGCCCCTGGGGTACAGTGCTATAGAGTTCCCCTTCCAAAGCAGCTATTTTCTCCAGGGGAAACTGAGCTCTGAAGTCTGGAGATCAACTGTAACAGCAGAAGAGCTCTAGCCACCATCTGGAGTTTGGCAAGCTAGTGTAATTCTTCTGCAGTTTTTGCTCAGTCAGTATATTCCCTGACAGGCTGCCAATGCACAGGCCTAATACTGGAGAAGGGTTTTCAGCAAAGAAGGATTTGATAGTGTAAGTTCTGTGTGCTCCCAAAAGACCTAAAACTGAATGACAGTCTTTTTTTCCCCACCAGTGTATAATCCTTGAGGATATTATTCTATCTCTGCCACCCCTTCACCCACACACTTAACATTTTAGGTTGTCAGCATGGCTAGTAGCTCCTGCTAATTTTATACATCCATGCCTTTTAGCAACTTTATAAATGCGGTCAGCAATTTTTTGCGAGCTAAGTAATTAAACCTCAACTTCATTTCTCGTTGATTGCTATCTAAGCTGTTGCAAAGAATTTCCCTGAAGCCAGGAGTCAGGAAAAACATAAGCAATTATGCAGAGACAATTATTCTTATCCACAAACTAGACAAAAGTCCTCATCAAAGGCCATCATAGAAATGAAAATTAATAATGAGTTATGATTAATTTATGTGTCATAATATTTCTTCTTAATTCCACCGCACTTCATATCGCCTTCAGTCTTTTTACATTATTGCAAACTGAAAACACAATCCCAGATGGGCTCTCTGCCCTCCTGCTTTCTCACTTTGGTGTTTAAAATATGCAAGCAACTTTATTATCTGAGAATGGAATACAATTATGTCTTCCTACTTTATAGGAAGGACAGTTGTTATGCATTTGCCATGGGGGAAATGTCCTCACATTATACATTTGTATGCTGCTAAGTGCCTGCCTTAATAACTTTGCTGGAAACTCTGCTTCTTGAGGTGATGCATTTGAGCTAATGAATTAAGCACTCTTTTCTCATTCATAAAACGAGACACCTAAGTTTGCCAGCTCCAAAATGGGAATTGTCTGGAGATTTGGTGTGGAGCCTGTGGAAGATGGCATATAATGCCATAGAGTCCATCCTCTGAAGCAGCCATTTTCTCCAAGGAAACCAATCTCTGTTGTCTGGAAATCTGTTGTAATTCCATGAGATCTCCATCTGCAGTCTGGCAACTCTAGCAATACCCCAGCTCTGCTTCAGTGTCAAATGAGAAAGGTGGGCACCTACAAATATGACAACCCAGTACATTGGAGGCCATTTTGAATGTAATTCAAGAGTAACTTTTTTTTTAAAAAAAAGGAAGCTTTCTGAAAATCACCAGAGACTTTAAAATAAGAACATGAGAACATAAGAACGAGCCAGCTGGATCAGACCAGAGTCCATCTAGTCCAGCTCTCTGCTACTCACAGTGGCCCACCAAGGATGTGAAAGCAATGGCCTTCTGCTGCTGCTGCTCCCGAGCACCTGGTCTGCTAAGGCATTTGCAATCTGAGACCAAAGAGTATCAAGATTGGTAGCCATAGATCGACTTCTCCTCCATAAATCTGTCCAAACACCTTTCAAAGCTATCCAGGTTAGTGGCCATCACCACCTCCTGTGGCAGCATATTCCAAACACCAATCACACGTTGCGTGAAGAAGTGTTTCCTTTTATTAGTCCTAATTAGGGTTGGAGATTCGGACAGTCCAAATCTGGATTTTTACCGAATCTGTACTGATTCGGATGGATTTGGATGAGCAGGGTCTGAATCTGAGCTGTCCGAATCCTAACAGATCCGAATCCATGGGATTTGGATCACCAGCCGAATTGCGTTTTTATTTTTTGGTGTTTTTTCACATTTCGACCTGCAGGGGACGCATTTTTAAACTTATCGGCACCAAAATACCCTCCAAGTTTGGTGCAGTTTGGTTTAGGGGGGCCAAAGTTATGGACCCCCAAAAGGAGTGTCCCTATCCCCCATTCTTTCCAATGGGAACTAAGGAGATGAGGGCTACCCTTTTGAGGGTCCATAACTTTGGGCCCCCTGAACCAAACTGCACCAAACTTGGAGGGTATCATCAGGATAGTCTCCTGATGATACACTGAAATTTTGGTACCGATACATCTACAAATACGCCCCCTGCAGGCACCCCCAGAAATTTGCACAAGATTCTTTGTTCTGCAGTGACTTAGCTGCATTGCTGTCAATAGGGAATTTCTGATAGAGGGCTGTGGAGTGCACATTTTTCATAGTAAACCCACAAAACTTTCAGGGGTTATCTTCAGAAGGAGTCTCTGGATGACCACCATCCAGGGTTTTGGGGAACTTTACTTCAGGGGGGGCAGTGGGAGATGGGCCCTACCTTTTTTTGGAGTCCCCATAGGAATTAAACCCCTGAAACCACTTTCTGCAAAATTCCCAAACCTGGGCAGTGTCATCCAGAGACTCTCTTGAATTAACTCTCCTGAAAGGAACCCCAATGACCCCAATGACCTTCAGAAATGTGTACCTCACGGACCCTCTACCAGTTATTCCCCATTGACAGCAATACAGCAAGTCACTGCAAAACTAAAATCTTGAACAAATTTCTGAAATTTCCTACGAAGGGGACGCATTTTGAATGTATCAGCACTAAATTATCAGGGGTATCATCCAGGTGACTGTCCCTGATGTTATGCCCACCAAGTTTGGTGCAGTTTGGTTCCAGAGTATGGACCCTCAAAAGGGGTGCAACTTATCCCCCATTGTTTCCAATGGGGAGCTGATGAGGGATAGGGGCAACACCTTTGAGAGTCCATGGCACTTTAGCTCCCCTGAACCAAACTGCACCAAACTTTGTGAAATTTATCATCAGAGACAGTCTCCTGATGATACCCTGAAAGTTTGGTGCCACTAGCTTTAAAAATGCTGGTTTGCGTGTTTCACCGCTCACTCACTCCAACGGGCTTCATGTGTGCAGGAGGCGGTGAAACATGAAAAACGGAATTTTTTAAGCTAGTGGCATAAATCTTCAGAGGCTTATCCATCAGAAAACTTTGTCCTGATGACACTGAAGATTTGGTGCAGTTTGGTTCAGGGGAGCCAAAGTTATGGACCCTCAAAGGGGGGCCCCTATCCCCCATTGTTTCCAATGGGAGCTAAGGAGATGGTGGCTACCATTTTGAGGGTCCATAACTTTGGCCCTCCTAAACCAAACTGCACCAAGCTTGGGGGGTGTCATCAGGACAGTCTTGATATTTGATACCTTGATACCTTGATATTTTGGTGCTGATATGTCTAAAAATGCGCCCCTGCAGGCACCCCCAAAAATTTGCCCAAGATTCTTTTTTCTGCAGTGACTTAGCTGCATTGCTGTCAATAGGGAATTTCTGATAGAGGGCTGTGGAGTGCACATTTTTCATAGTAAACCCACAAAACTTTCAGGGTATCTTCAGGAGAGTCTCTGGATGACACCATCCAGGTTTGAGGAACTTTGCTTATGGGGGCAGTGGGAGATGGACCCTACCCATAACATTGAACCACTTGAAGCAACGGTCACCAAACCTGGATGAGGTTGTCATTAGAAGAGATCTCCTGAGGCTACCCTGAAAGTTTACAATGGAGTTTACCATGAGAAATGTGCACTCCACAGCCCTCCCACAGAAATTTCCCATTGGCTGCAATGGAGCCAGCCAGCCACTACAGAGCACAGAATCTGGGGAAATTTCTTTGGGTGACTTTGAGGGGTGCAGTTTTAGAGCTACTGTCCCCAGAATTTCAGGGTATCATACAAGTACGGTCCCTATGATACTCCCCAAGTTTGGTGAAGTTTGGTTCAGGGAGTCCAAAGTTATGGACCTTCAAAAGTGTAGCCCCCATCTGTTAGTTTCCATTGGAAACAATGGGGGATGGGGCACCCCTTTTGAGGGTCAATAACTTTGGCCCCCCTGAACCAAACGGCACCAAACCTGGGGAGAATCATCTGAACAGTCCCCAGATGATATCCTGAAAGTTTAGTGCCGCTAGCTTTAAAATTGCGCCCCCTGCAGGCCAAAACGTGTAAAACACCAAAAATTCAAAAAAATAATGAAACAGACCTGAATTTTTCAGATTTACCCGAATTTTCGGGCATATCCGAATCGGCTATGATTCGGATTCGGGCATACAAATCATTTTATGCCCCAAAATACCCAAATCTGTATTTTACCAAAAAAATTTAGTATTGACCAACCCTAGTCCTAATTCTTCCCCCCAGCATTTTCAATGAATGCCCCCTGGTTCTAGTATTGTGAGAAAGAGAGAAAAATTTCTCTCTGTCAACATTTTCTACCCCATGCATAATTTTATAGACTTCAATCATATCCTGACAAACTGCCTGACAGTTTGAATTGGTAGAGGAGAAGAGGGCTGGGGAGTTACAGCTAACACGCAAACTTTCTCTTCAGCTCCCCACTTCCTGCACTTTATGGGGCTGGGGTTACAGGCAGAATCGGGGCCACTGCTTCTGGTCCAACAAGTTCAGGCCAAAAAGACCTGGAATAAACTAGAAGGCAGAGAACCTCTCTCCTCTCCACGCTGCCCTCAGAGTCTTCAATACTGCTTTTGATAAAATTCTCATACAAAATGTAGGGGAGGGGGGCGAAGAAAAAAGACAAAGAATGACAAATAGTTGGGCATAGTAATGAAATTTTTTAAAAAATAAAGTTAAATATAAGCTCACTTCCCAAATTTGCCTGATATTGGAATGTGTGGTTACATTGCAGCCAGCTTATGGGAATGCCCGTAGGTTTTTGGAATGGAAGACAGGCATGGAAGTGGTACAGTCATTAGAGTGCCAAGATAAGTTCTGAAAGAACCAGGTTCAAAGCCCTGTTCTGCCATGGGATATTGCTGGGTTATCTGGACCAGCCACTGTCTGTCAGGCAAACCTTCCTCACAAGGTGGCGGTTATTGTTGAGCAATGTTATAAGCAGAGGTTCGATCCAGCAGGTTCTCACAGGTTCCCGAGAGTAGGTTACTAGTTATTTGTGTGTGCTGAGAGCGGGTTACTAATTGGTGATTTTGCCACATGATTTTGGCCTTAGTTACGCCCCTCCTCTCAGCGGTAGCGTGCAGAACTTGAAGCAGTCTAGCAGGAGGTGCACCGGCGTGCGTGGCAGCCTGCGCCTGCGTGCATACGTTTCCCGCCCAAAGACCGACTCAGCAGCTGCGTCCTTGCCACAGCCCTGCCCAGGAATGCCCCGCCCCCGGAATGCTTAGCCACACCCCCGGAATGCCCCGCCCAGCCCCAATGGCGTAGTTTGAATCCCACCACCATGGGAACCTGTTACTAAAATTTTTGGATCCCACCACTGGTTATAAGGTGAGATGGCCTTTGGTCTTTTTCTCTCTTCTGTTTGAAGAGCCCACCCGGTGGTGATAAATGGACATTTCTCAGTTCCTCAGAAAAAGAGGCGTTTGCATCCTGTCGTCCCCCTATCTAATCAGTAAAATAACTTCACTTACACTCTTCTGCTGCCAACTGCTGTAATTAACACTTCTCTCTGATCAGTCCTGCACCCTGTAATATCTTAGTTTGACATTGCTAGATCACCTCTGGGGAAGACACCTGTTGCCACCGAAGCCGCTCTGCTGTTGCAATGTTCTGAGCCATCTTTCAGTGACAGAACACTGCCAAAGCAAGATCAGACTGCTCTTTCCCTTATTAAAACATTTATGTGGTATTAATATAACTAATTGACACGCATGTCAAAAATACAAGCATGTCAAAAGTTTCCAAAGCTGTTTGAAATGGTGGAAGGTACGCGGTGCCTCAGCCGTACTGAATTCCCCAGTCCCTGTCAGCGTGGGTTCTTAAAATTGGAGTCTGCTATTAAAGAACAGCTCCCAGATTTAAAAAAAAAAAACCTGAGATTTTGTTCTGAACTTTTCATATATTCAGTAATCCACTCACACTGATTCATATCTCCAAACTCACAACAGAAAAAAATATCAAAGAGCAGAAAGGGAGGAAAAGATAGGGAGGAGAAGGAAGAGGGATCCACGAAAACAAGTCAGGCAAGAATAAGAAGCTTCCCACAACCAGCAGCAAGAAGGATTGACCAGAGAGAACTAGCTTTCTTTTCGGCTTTCCAACTTTTTCCTGCTTTGGGGAGCCGACTGGTTGCATTGATGGGTGGATCATCCCTGGGTTTATAGCCCCTGAAACCAGAGGTGTAGCTGGGCCAAACTGCGCTTGGTGCGCAGTCTACATTTTCCACACCCCCATACCCCCCGTGGCGCCCAGCCCCCCCCCCCCCGCTGTGCCCCCCTTCCCACACTTATCTTAGTTCCTTTCCTTTTCCTAGAACTTGTTCAGGCTGAAAAAAAAGGCATATTCACAGTTCAGGCGTAAAAATGGCCTGATGGGAACTACACTTTCCAGGAGACCTTGTGAGCCCCAAGGTCTCCTGGGAACTGTAGTTTCTCAGGCCATTTTTAGCCTGTACTGTGAACAGGCCTTTTTTTCAGCCTGAAAAAGTTCTAGGAAAAGGAAAGAAACTAAGGTAAGCATGGGAAGGGGGGTGCCACAGGGGGTGGGGGAAGGGGGAGAGGCCTGGGGAAGGGGAAGGGGTCAGGTGGAATTTTGCGCCCCTCACGTGACCTTTTCATTAGGATATAAATGGGTGGAGGAGTGTAACAACCCAATCCTGGACGGGCAAATCATCCACTGGAGCCAGTGCAGCCCAGTGCTAGCATGGGTGCCCATCCCACCGGTGCAAGGGGCAAATGTGCCAGCAGGGGGGTAATTATCCCAGCGGCCAGGTGCCGCACAGCTCCACAGCACCCAACTGGAAGCTGTCACTGTTGGCCAGACCTGCTGTCACAAAACTCTGTGCCGGCATGATTGGGGGTATATCAGGGACAGGTCCAACCTTAAGTCAGCTTCCGCTACCTGACCAGTCCCTGTGCACTGGTGGAGCTGCTGGCAGAGATATGGCAGATTTTTTGTGGCAGATTTCTACTCCCCTATGGGGGATTTACACAGGTTTTTTTTTTCACTGGGCTTCCCACACTGGGCTTCCTTGCCTGCTGGGCCCCTGTAGATGAGGCTGTGAAGATATTTCCAGGCACAAAGAAAAGGCTAAAGTATACAGCTAAAGCATATGACTTGTAGTCCTATCCAAATGGAGACCAGGCAATATAGCAGACTTACAGTAGAATTCAAGAGAGAGGCTGCTTAGCTCAGTGGCAGAGCATCTGTTGTGCATCCAGAAGGTCCCTGGTTCAGTCCTCGGTATCTCTAATTGAAGGGATCAAGTTCTAGGTCAATGTGGAAGACCCCTGCCAGAGACTTTGAAGAGGTGCTGCCAGTCATAGTGGATGGGAATGGCCTTGACAAATGGTTTGACTCAATATAAGGCAGTTTTATGTGCAAAAGCATTCTTGCATCGTTCTGTGGCAAATGACTGCTTCAAGACTGCACAGTTTATAAGGTGATGGAGTAATGGGTGTCCAACAGATTCCCCACAGGCTGCTGACTTAGAAAATGAGAAAAAATGGTCACTCTTCCTTTTGTTGGAAACATTAAAGGCAGCAGCTAATCAATCAAAAAGTACCAAAACTGTTCAAAAAAGAGTCAGAAAAGCTTGAATTGCAACAATTGTTACGCAATGGGCTTAAAACAATTTTTTAAAAAGGGAGCAGCAGTGGCATAGGAGGTTAAGAGCTCATGTATCTAATCTGGAGGAACCGGGTTTGATTCCCAGCTCTGCCGACTGAGCTGTGGAGGCTTATCTGGGGAATTCAGATTAGCCTGTACTCTCCCACACATGCCAGCTGGGTGACCGTGGGCTAGTCACAGCTCTTCTGAGCTCTCTCAGCCCCACCCACCTCACAGGGTGTTTGTTGTGAGGGGGGAAGGGCAAGGAGATTGTAAGCCCCTTTGAGTCTCCTGCAGGAGAGAAAGGGGGGATATAAATCCAAACTCCTCCTCCTCCTCCTCCTCCTCCTCCTCCTCCTCTTCTTCTTCTTCTTCTTCTTCTTCTTCTTCTTCTTATCAATCAAAAAGTACAAAAACTGTTCAAAAAAGAGTCAGAAAAGCTTGAATTGCAACAATTGTTACGCAATGGGCTTATCTTGCTACCCATTGATTTTAGGAATTAGGTTAATTTAATGATCATTTATCCTGACTTTCAAATTGCCATCCTTGCACCCAACCTATTGCCTTTTGCTCTTGGGTAAGGAATCAAGAAAGTCTCAAAAAGAATTATATCAGGGGTTTTTTTAGACTCTACTTGGGAGGCAGGCAATGGCAAGCCACCTCTGAATGTCTCTTGTGATGAAACCCCCATGGGATCACCTTTGGTCAGCTCTGACTTGAGAGCACTTTACCCCCACATTGGTTTACTACGGAAGGAAATAATTTCCCTCCTGTTCAAAACTGTTCAAAAAAGAGTCAGAAAAGCTTGAATTGCTACAATTGTTACGCAATGGAGCAGCAGTGGCGTAGTGGCTAAGAGCAGGTGCACTCTGATCTGGAGGAACCGGGTTTGATTCCCAGCTCTGCCACTTGAGTTGTGGAGGTTTGTCTGGGGAATTCAGATTAGCCTGTACACTCCCACACACGCCAGCTGGGTGACCTTGGACTAGTCACAGCTCTCCTGAGCTCTCTCAGCCCCACCCACCTCACAGGGTGTTTGTTGTGAGGGGGGAAGGGCAAGGAGATTGTAAGCCCCTTTGAGTCTCCTACAGGAGAGAAAGGGGGGATATAAATCCAAACTCTTCTTCCTCTTCCTATTTTGGCAAATGAAATACGCCCATTGGATATCAGAAGGAGGAAAAGAGAGCTCTTAAATCAATATAAGTGCTAATGTGCCCGCTTGCACACATAACTGGAAATGATTAGCAGATATGAATCATTCCCCTTTCGCCTGCTGACAGACAACTTTTGATCAATGGCTTCAGTCACTGAGATCTGAAGGCATAATTTGATAGCAGACAAGTACAAAATACAGCTTCAATTTTTTTTTTTAAAAAAAAAGACTGCTCTTATTTACATGTGACCTATCTAGACAGCGTGTCATGTCCACAACCTTCCCGCCAGGCAGTCAAATCACTATGTGGTCAAAGTGGCTGTCACAGAACCCTCTATATTTCTCATAATCAAATAACCCCCTACCACCAAAAACTCACCTACCCCCAACCCCAGAGGGGTATCCTCGGTATTAGAGATTGTTGTTCCATCACCCAGGGTCAGGGATTTTTTTAAAGGGATCCCTCCTCCTCAGATTGACATAATCCAACCTTGAATTTTTCACCCTCCACAACAGCAGAAGAGCTGTCACCACAGGAGGGCCCCTGTTCTGGTAAGTTCCTGGGGTCCCCTACCCAAATGTATCTTTCTGCCTCAGTTTCTTCCTAGCCTCAAGGGAATGAACCTGCTATCTGAAAGCCAAGAGTTCCGTGAACTGAGCAAATACCCGTGATTTTTGCACTGTGGTACAGTCTGCATTGTAGTAGCCTGGCCTTTTGATCCCTTTGATTGTTTACTGCCTAGAGACATCCTTTGTCTGGGTGGTGTTCATTAGTCACTGTCTTGATTGCAGATGCCCTCACTAATGTATGCCAGGGGGCATACATTGAAAATGCTGGGGGGAAGAATTAGAACTAATAAAGGGAAACACTTCTTCACGCAACGTGTGATTGGTGTTTGGAATATGCTGCCACAGGAGGTGGTGATGGCCACTAACCTGGATAGCTTTAAAAGGGGCTTGGACAGATTGATGGAGGAGAAGTCAATTTATGGCTACCAATCTTGATCCTCTTTGATCTGAGATTGCAAATGCCTTAACAGACCAGGTGATCGGGAGCAACAGCCGCAGAAGGCCATTGCTTTCACCTCCTGCATGTGAGCTCCCAAAGGCACCTGGTGGGCCACTGCGAGTAGCAGAGAGCTGGACTAGATGGACTCTGGCCTGATCCAGCTGGCTTGTTCTTATGTTCTTATGTTCTTATGTTCTTATGTTCTTATGTTCTTATGTTCTTAATTAACTATGCTGTCTTCATGGCTACTCACATGCTAAATGAGTGGATTCCACCCAACACATGCAAATCAAGCTTGCTAATTGCACCATGCTAAATGCAAATCAAGCTTGCTAATTGCTGTCTTCATGGCTACTCACATGCTAAATGGGTGGATTCCACCCAACACACGCAAATCAAGCTTGCTAATTGCACTTGTTAACAGGCAAATGGTTCTTTCTCCCACCCTGGACATTCCACAGGTATATATAATCCACCTGCTTTACTACCATCAGATTCTCTGAAGATGCCAACCACAGATGCAGGCGGAACATCAGGAGGAAATGCCTGGAAACCACACAACACCTCAGTGATTCCAGCCATGAAAGCCTTCGACAGCACAGTGTCATGGTGGCTTCCTGGCAGGGGAAGAACTTTGATTTGGTTTTCTATAGGCAGTAGTGGCTTCAGGTTGGTTTGCTATTCTATTCTGCCTGGATCTGAGCCTGGTAGGCAGTAAAGCAGCATAGTGTAATGGTTACAGTGTTGAACAATAATGGGAGAGATATTTGAGTTTAAAACCTTGCTCGTCCCTGAAGTCCACTGTGGGCCAGTCACTACCTCTCAGCCTCAGAGTTCTTGTATTATTCGATTTGTATACCACCCTCCCCCGAAGGGCTCAGGGCAGTGAACAACAACAGCATAATAGCAAACATCAGTAATCGTAACATCAAACAACAAAATATTGATAAACATAGCATGACTAAACATAGGATCAATAAACATAACATGATAAACATAGCATTATAAACAAGAACATCAATAATCATAACTTCATCAACTATAAGGCAACGATCATCATAGCAGCATACATAATCAACATAGGTAGACATAATAAGCATAGATGGAGACTTTTCCCTTCTGTAGCTTAAGACTGTGAGGAGAAAATGGGCTTGTTCTTTGTCTTACATCCCTGGTCACACCCAGGCTTTAAACATCTTCAGTGGTTGTGGGGCAAGCACTCAGCCTGTATGTTTTGAGATGGCAGCCTTTTTCCCACAGTTCCTCCTGTTACGTGGACTTTCAGCCAGAGGTGGGACCCAGCAGGTTCTCACAGGTTCCCGAGAGTAGGTTATTAATTATTTGTGTGTGCCGAGAGGGGGTTACTAATTGGTGATTTTGCCACGTGATTTGGCCTTAGTTACGCACCTCCTCCGCTCCTCAGCAGTAGCGCACAGAACTTGATGCAGTCTAGCAGGAGGTGCACCGGTGTGCGTGGCAGCCTGCACCTGCATGCATTTGTTTCCCACCCAAGGACCGGCGCAGTGGCTGCGTCCTTGCCACAGCTCTGCCCAGCAATGGCCCGCCCCCGGAATGCCTGGCCACGCCCCTGTCATGCCCCGCCCAGCCCCATTGGTGCTACACCACAGTTTGAATCCCACCACCATGGGAACCTGTTACTAAAATTTTGGATCCCACCACTGCTTTCAGCCCTGTGAGAACGGGAATAGCCATCATATAAAAATCTATGTGTACCGGCACGCGTACATGAGCATACTTCTGCAGATGCAACCATCTGGTCAACTGGTGAACTGACACAACAGAGGACTGCTGAACTCCTGTGTGCAAGGTCATCAAATGAATAGGGATGACGTAGACCACTGCATCCTGAATTACAATACAGTTCTAGTGCAATACAGTCCTTTGAAGCACATTCAAGTCAATAGGCTTAGGAGGGTTAAGTTCTGTTTAGGATTGCACTGTTAGTTTGCTAGCCCTCAGAAGTAGGGTTACCAACCTCCAAGTTGGCTCTACAGTTCTTCTGAGACTACAGATGATTCCCGGAACTTCATAAGGTGGACTCTATGGCATTACATCCTTGCTGAGCTTCAACCCCTCCCCAAACCCCTCCTTCCTTCTGGTTCTGTTACCGCGGGGTAACTTGTTAAGAAATTCAAGCCCAAAAAGCTCAAGCCGACAAGGAATAAAATTAAAGAAATATTTTTTATTCAGGCCAACAAAGGGCATGTTAGCATCAGAGGAGCCACACCAAAATGGCTGATGTCTCTTGTTTTTACAGGTTACATCAAAATAGTACCATTAGAAAGAATATACCCCAAAGTAAGCATCAGCAATCAATCATTAAAGAGGGAGGAGATCATCCCCCTTACCCAAAACAATTTAGACAGGCAGATGCCCTCATTGGAGGGCGTCATAAATTCACGCTTTTGACATCCTGTGAACTAAGGCCCAGCATCACCTTATCAGTATTATTCTCAGTTGCCCTACTTATCTAAACAAAGAGCCTAAACATTTGGCTGTGTTCTAATTTGTATCAGAAAAAGGACAGACTTACGGTGCCAGTAAGGACAAGAAGACTTTAAAAACAACACAATTTAAAATCTTCTAAATTCGAAAGGGGTAAGTTAGAACCAAGGGTATTAATCAAGGCTGTTACTGTTCCGGTTAGTAACAGGAAAGAGGAGCAAAGAGCAAAAGGCTTACATGCTTTTTGTTTGATTTGGTTACGGCTGAAGCACAAAATTATAAAGACAATGTCATTAAAGAGAGAACAATTTTCTATAAGGATTTAAAGAATCCTCAGAATATACCCTGCGCCTACAGTTCTACCCCCACCCCAAAAGGCCAGGAATTTCCCAAGATAGAGTTGGCCACAATACCCAGATGGTGTTGCCCATCCAGCACAGTTTCCTAGTTTCAGCTTCCAAGGACTGACAACTGTTTAATCAAAACCCTTCTCTCCAGTGCAATCCATATCTTTCTGTTCCCAGCCTTTAATTTCAAGCATCAATGAGTGGTCCCACCTGTAGCTACCTGTGACTGGTATATTTAATTACATTAAAAACCTGCTGTTGCACTCCATTTGACATTAAATGAAGAGCTATTCAGAAGGGGTTTTTTTCCCCCCTTACCAAGGAAAAGCTGTAGTTTACTAATCACTCCGTAGCTTTCTCACCTTCCTGAACAGCCCTGGCTTTTTCAATTTATATGGATAAACATACTATGTAATCTGAGTTCTCGTGATTATGGCTGGCAGCCATCTGTGTGAACTGTGTCTTTGGGGAAAATGCTCAGGCTGATCAGCAAAGTTGCTGCGAGCAATATGCAGAATTGCTTAGATCAAACATTACTTATTCCATCTGTTGATGGCCAGGACTGCCTACATGGGCAACAAATGAATCCCGCACTCTCTTCTCTAGTCGTTTGAGCTGCCCCAGCCCACTGAAATGTCAGCATTTTGTGGAAGCACAATGTTTGGCATGTCCTGTTCTGAGAGCTCAGAGCTTGCTGAAGACCCACAACAAAAGCCCATCTCTTCCACAAACTATCCCACAGGAAGTTTTCGAAGCAAAAAATGTAGGGGAAAAGGTGCAGTTTGGTCTTAATGAGGAAATTAACTAAGCAAAAACGTTTGGGTTGTTGTCAGGAGCATAACACATCTGATTGCTATGAGCGACAAATCAAAAATCTATGCAGATCTTTGTAAATATCCATCATAAATTTGCAGCTTGTTTTGCTTTTCATGGGCTCTTTCCTAATGAACATGTGAGTCAGGGAATAAAATGTTTCCTCTGTGGAATCCCACATTGTTTTTACCTCAGATGTTTTATTCCCAGCCTCAAAATGCTTTAAATGAATCCCCTTTTTAAAAGGATTCTCTGACTGAAACATTTTGAAAGCGTCTTCAGTTGCTGTGCCATCTACTGCGTTCGTTTCTCATGCTTCTCTGCTTCCTTGAATGTCCTTCTTTGTGTCACTTTCTGAGTTCACTCATTTTCCCCTTGCCTGTTTAATTGCAGCATTTCTCTGTTTGTTCTTTTATGGGGGGGCAGTCTTTGAAACATTGAATATACGAGGAGCACAGAATTCAATATGAAGCTATGAAGCATTGAAGCATTAATTCAACACAGAACCCAAAAAAAGGTATATGTTGGGGGGAAATCATGTAATGAATTGTTTCAAGGGGATGAGTGCAGATATATAGCGCTGTAAATCACAGCACTTGAATCAACAAGGCCCGTAATTGCGACGGGGGCAGGGCATCAGTGAGCTCCGGAATAGGGAGCATGCGCAGCCCTGGGCAGCTGAACGGCCAAGCCTTACCACCCGGCAATGTCATGTGACATACACGTGGGCAAAAAGGTGGTGCAAGCTCCCTATATATTAGGCAGCATGCGGTTGCTTCGACCTCTTTTGGCGCCTTAGCAAACTGACCCACCCACCCTTCCTCCCTGTTTTGGGACAGTGTTTCGTTGCTACTACAAGTCGCAGCTCTGGTGGCTTGGGCAGAGGAGCGCATCCTTGTGGGGAGGCACACCTCCCCATAACTGGGGGCCTCCAGAAGAGGCTTGGGGTGGGGCGGGCTGAGGCCTCTGCAATCGAGGCCGACACCCCAGCAATTAGGGGGCCAAAATAGGGTAAACACCCGGTGGCCCGGTAGCTTTCTGTCCTCCCCAATAAGGATTGGGGTTGTTGCCGGGGTCAGCCACGGATGCTGACCGGCTGCTACAATGCGCTCCTCTTGCTCGCCCAGCTTCAGCATTAATAAAGGGCTGCGGCCCAGTTTAATCCAAAAAGTGTCCTGTGGTTATTCACCTGGAAGCTCTGCACATTTGGCCGCAAATGGGAGGACGGATCAAAAACATTTTAGAAACATTTTTTGGGAATTTGTGCTGGAGAAACCATAGTTGCACATGGAAGCAGCAGGGTTGTCAATGAATGACAGGCACTTTATCCACCCAGAAGATGTAGCAGATGTTCCCCCAGAAGAGAGTGGAATTAGGATCTGCAAAAGCCAAGTTCTTATACCTAAACTTCTGTTAAGTTCACTGAGTGATGCTGGAACAGTTGCACTCTCAGCTCCCTAATGAAGTTGTTTAGAGGCTAAAAAGGGAAGAGAGAGTCATTGTCCTGAATTCCTTAGAGGAAGGGTTGCACAAAAATACCCTCGTTAAAGTGAAAGAAGACAAAGGTACACCAGTGAAGCACACCGAAAAAAAGTGAACATTTACCTTTGTAGGCCATTATTATGGGTTAACAGTCATGATAATTGTTAATTTAAATTGTTAGTGATAATTGTTCATTTGTAACATAAGTCCCATTTCCATCCTATTCAGTGCTCTTCCCTTTTGGAAACCAGTGGCCCCCATATGAGATCACGACTACTTCCATTCCTTCTTATTCACCCGCCTCTAATTCTTCACCAGAGAGCAAAATTTGCCGAAGCTAGAACAGTGGAGTTGAAGCATTGTTCTACTGCTCTCGAAAGCCAGGCTGGCATAGTGGTTACATCAGGATAGAATCTGGGAGGCCCAGACATGAATCCCTTTCTGCCATAAAGTTTGTTCCTTGTGCCCGTCACATACTCTCATACATGTCCGAAGCTCCTAACCTACCTCACAAGACTGTCGTGGGATAAAATGGAGAATAATTGGATTATTCCCTGCATTGAGTTGCATTGGATTCCATTAAGATACACGTAGGCTAAAACCATTCTGAGCCTGCTATAACAGGGTGAGTGGGGAATTCAATCAACCAACCAACCAACCAACCAATTAATTCAATAAATCTTTGAGATGTATGCTTTCTTCAGTTTCTTTGTTTTGTTGTCCATTGTCAACAAAAAGTCTTTCCATTTTATGCCTGGATTTCCAATTTGTTTCACTTCAATGAAATTTTATAAGGCATACTTTTTGACATAATTTTTCACAGTTTAGCTACCGCATGCTATTTATTTTCATGGCATACTTTTTGACATACTTTTTACGGTTTATATACTACACGCCAGTTCTTTATCAAAGTAACACAAAAATAATGTTGGAAATGTAAAAAAAAAAAGTGACAATGCAAGGAAAAAGAAAATGGCAAGAAAGCTGACTTGGGGCTTCAATAGACTCAAGGGAGAAATCACGTTGAAACTGGGACTTGTAAATCAACATGGGTTAGCTGCAAACATTCCCAGTTGTAACCTATTCAAAACAATGAACACTGTAATTCGCCGTGTCCTCTAAAATCCTGGAATCAACAAAGCATTATTGTTTATACCCAGACTGTCCCCTGGTGATCAATGCTTTGGGGCAGTAGCCCTGGGACTGCTGTTGCCATGGCTACAGATCTTCTTTCCCGTTCTATACAATTGACTTCAATTCAATTCCATTCCAGGGCGGTGTGGGCAATCCTTTCACCCCAAACGTCACCGTGCACCTGGATCAAATGCGCAATCAAAGCTTGGTGACTTGGTGAGATGATTTGGGTTGACAGTGCGGTTACCTAATCCGCAATCCAAGCAGGGTAGCTGCTTCACTTGCCTGAATCCTGATAACCTTTTTGATTCTCTTGCATCTTCTAGGGAGATTAAAACCAAATTATACGTTTTAGGAATACACACCTTTTCATATCTCAGTTATGAGATATAGGGACCATATCAGTCCAGATGGTGAAAGATCTGCAATAGGTGATTGGTTGCTTCTGGGCACAAGTCACACTATTGGTTCTTACCATCAAAACCCTAAATGGCTTGGGGACAGAGTACCTGAAACAGCATCTATTCCCATACTATCCAGCCAGAGGTGAGGCAGGTGCTGACCAAAAAGAGGGCTTTTTCATTAGTGGCATGTCATCTATGGAATGCTTTCTCCAGTGGCGTAGTGCCAACGGGGTGGGGGGGTGCCACACCATGGGCACGTGCCAGTGCAGGAACAGGGCAGGGTGGGCAGAGTCATGGCAGGGGCGCAGGGCACGTGCATGCCTCGGGCGCAGTTCCCCTTTGCTCCGCCCCTGGCTTTACCCCTTTAGGCTCACCTACACTGTTCTCTTTTAAGCACCAGGCCACCATGTTTCTGTTGCTCTATCCAAACCTCCTCCCTGTTCTCTTAGCTAGCTCTTGTATACTTTATTTGTGTGTGTGTGTTCACTCCTTGAGATATATTTCTTGTTTTATTGTTTTATTATTTCATAAAACCCATTTCAGTTGTAACTACTGCCTGCTTTAATCCCTGGCATCTCCAGTTGAAGGGCTTCAAGTAGCAGATATTGAGGTGGGAACCATCTAGGACTGAGAGCCAGAGTAGCCAATGTCAAGCTAGTTGGACCAGTTTGTGACTTGGTACAAGATAGTTTCATATATTCAGCTTAGGGAAACATAATGCTATCTGACTGTCAGATAGCGTTATAAATCCAATGAATGAATACTAAAAAATTATTCTGACAAAAAAAAATTCTTGAGTGCTCAGATATGGTCTGTACAATTCTGGTTGTATTGCAAACGTTAGCAACAGAATGCGATTCGCACAACCTGCAAATCTAAACACAGTCGGGCTCAAGAAACCAAGAAGTCACTTCTGTGGCAAATTCCACATTGAGAATTGAGAGCCTGGTTTTTCCTTGGGCACCTACAGCACAGGTCTGCCTAGATTTAGTGTTTGACTCTCAAAATAGCTCCTGATTTACTCTCCAATAGCAAGCGGGAACTCATTTTTGTGACCTTTTGTGTTGCTACATAAATTAAGTCATGTGAAGCGCAGGAGAGCTTTATGGGCTGGGATGTTCTATAACACATAATTTGCTACACCTTTATGTCTTTGTCAGTGTAGCGGAGGCCAGCCAGATGACCTGTACGTGAAAGCGGTACTTGGACACTATGTTTATTTAATTAATTACTTCAGCATTTAAGCTGGCTTGGTCTTTTAGCCCCAGTTGGGTAACAAAAAATAAAATGATGAAAACAAAGGTACAAACAGCAGTAGAACCAAGCATGGATAGGCTACAGGGCCCAAGCGGAATCCAGGGGAAGTTTTATAAGAAGACGTACAGAATAATGGTCATGTAGACGAGACCAGGGCATCATCTAGAGCCATGGTGGCGAACCTATGGCACTCCAGATGTTCATGGACTACAATTCCCATCAGCCCCTGCCAGCATGGCCAATCTGGAGTGCCAAAGGCTCGCCACCACTGATCTAGAGACTGGGGGAGAGAAATCATCCCACCTCAAAGGAAGAGGTGACAAATGTTCCCCATGTTAATAATTTTGTAAAATATATATTTATATTTTAATGGTGGCTTGCGTTCTTTGCTTTTCACTTTTGTTTTGCATCATACGTCACTGATACGATAATCTATGTATCGTGTGCCATGTTGGTGCTCTGATGCAACAAATTCAGAGTGAAGAAACAGAAAACAGCATGGCAGTGAAAAATCAAAGATTCAAGGCACACAAGGGAGAAACAAACATCAAGCTGGGAAGATGGGGGGATAGGAAATTCAAAATCATTCCTACATCCAAGTTTTTGGTATAATATTCTGTAATTCTGAGGATTGCCAACTCTTAAAATGATAAAGTCTAGTTCTTGGATGAAGTCTCAAGTGGACCCTTCTGGTTTAGAAAGAGGTGACCAGATTCTGTCTAGACTCTAGAGGGGCCCAGAACCTTGTTAGTTCAGGGATAAACTTTTTTATATGACAGCCCTGATTTTGAAGGGTCTGGAAGCAGTTCAGCCAGTCTGGTATAGTGGTTAAGGGACTGGAGTATGATCTGGGCAACCCAGATTCAGATTGTTACTCTGTCATAAAGCTTACTGTTTGACCTTGGGCCAGATAGTGAGGGAATCCTCCCCATCTTACCACTCCACTGAGCAAAGTTTATTTATAAAACTATATTCCGCCTTCCCTTTTGGCTCTGATATGAAGCTTTCCCCCAGCCAAAGGAGCCTTCCTCCAAATTAAGTGTCTCTTCCATTAGAGGAAGAGCCACTTAAATTGTAGAAATGCTCCTTAAACTGGATGAAGGATATCTGCAGGGTGGCTGTGGTGAAGATAAAATGGAGGAGGGAATTCTAATGGACACTATGGCCATTTACGCACGGCCAAGGCAGCGGCTCTCCACCAGCTTAAAGTAAGCCGGTGGAGCATCAGGAACTGCTTGCACAGATCTGTGTGAGCAGTCCCGATGCTGCTGCTGCCCGCAGGGGTGACTCCGCATGGACCCGCCTCTGCTGTCCAACAGGAACTTACCTTGCCTTCTGTGTGCAGCTCAGGATGGCTGCAAAGACATGCCCACGCTGCCCTCCAACCCCCAGAGGTCAGAAGGCAGCATGGGTGTGTTTTTGCAGCTGTCTCGAGCTGCACACAGACGGCAAGGTAAGTTCCTGTCGCACAGCACAGGGGCCAAAAGCGGTGCCCTCATGCCAGTGCGGTTCACACCGCACCGGCAGGAAGGCACCGCTTTTGGAAAACCTCGCTCCATGAGCGAGGTTTAAAAGCGGCTCCTTTGCACCGTTTGGGGGTGGTGCGGCGAGCGCTGCTGCGATGCAGCAGTGCCAGCTGTGTGAACAGTTCCCCAGGGACGGCGTTTTTGCTGTCTCTAGGGCGCTGTATTCTGCTCGTGCAGAAAGGGCCTACCATTCTATCCTACCGTTACTTGAAGGAACTTAAAGAAATAGTAGGATAAAACTATGCTAAATAAATGTTTTCCCCACATTCCAGGAAGTTTACAAAGTCCCAGAGGTATTGTGGCACAGCAGTTAAAATATATAAAAATGCACAATAATTGTTGTGGCGGTTGTTGTTAATAATAATTGTTATTAGTAATATTGTTATCATTAATTAACAATAACAACATCAACAACAAGAAGTATAGGTTTTTTTAAAAAAAAATCAATTAAGTATCAGTCCACTCCAGCAAAGCTTCCATTCACATAGCAAATATCAGATACACATTCAATCTTTACTGCAATGCATATTCGAATTCCATTGATCTGGTTGGATGCATCTTTTGATGTGATAGGTTCTAGTGCAAAAAGAAGAGGGATTTCTTAAAAAGAAGAATCGGTCTATCACTTACCGTTCTCTCCTCTCCACCGGAGTTCCCAGTGCACAGTGGTCAACTCATTAAGCAGTCTAATAGGGTGTGCTATTTCTATAGGGTATTTTCCCCACCCACTCTTTTAAAAGATCATTAAGTTTGCTGAGGGTATTTTTTGTGTGTGTGTGGCTGTCATGAATGCTGAAATAATGAGCCTATCTTTAGAAACAAGCCAATGGGGACAAACGGGAAGCATTCCCGGTAATTATATGACTCACAATTAAGTTCCGACAGGAGCTGTCAAAACAAAAATACCTCTCAGACCTGCTGCTCCCACCCTTCATGATCTGTTTTTTTATGAGTCTACTGGCTGAAAAACACAGGCTTCTGAGTCTTCATTGTTGGGGCTCTTGCCTATAATTGACGCTGATGGAGAATTGAACAGCTTCACGAGTGGCAGAGAGTGGAGATCTCCGCCGAGATGAGTTGCCCAGCATCGTTACTAATCGTTAGTTTTAACTGTCAAACACAATTCCCCAGAAGGGGAAGAATGAATTTAAGAAAGAATAGCAAGACTTTTTATCTATATTGACCAAATCACTGTTTTCTGCAGGTGTCGCAGGGCCTTTCGCGACTGGGAAAGTTGGAGGGACGAAATGTCCATAATCAGAAACGCTTCAGAATACCAGCCACGTTCATTACCGAGAAGGAGTTTGATGGCATCTTAACAGATAATCAGTCTGTCAGCCTTGAAGGCTAACATGTTGAGCTCCAGTCATATTGAGCTTGTGAGATATGTTTGGAGTTGAGAATATGTATTGTGCAACAGCACAAAATGGCTTCCGTTAGGTGCTGGAAACAACCACAAAACATGGGGTGATTGGCTATTATTGGTTTTCTGGGTGGAGTGGCCATGGTGTGGCAGTTTTTGTTCATAATATTGCCTGCATCTATGGCTGGCATCTTCAGAGATATTCAGAAACAAAAGCCAAAGGCTGTGAATGTGCAACTAGAGTCAATTTAAATTAAAACACAATCTTACAAGCATAGAATGAAAGCTCCTATAACAGTGCTAGCAAACCTATGACACGGGTGTCAGAAGTGGCACTCAGAGCCCTCTCTGTGGGCATGCACGCACAGTTTGTCATGTGGGGGGGCTTGCTTCTGAGTAAACCCTCCTAGGGTGATGATTTGCCCATTCAAAGCATTGCACGGTTGCTTCAAAGCAAAGCCACCGACTACCACCAAGCTTACTCCTGAGTAATGAGTGCCTCGGAGCCAATCATTTTCCCTAAACTAAAACCTCAGTATTCAGGTTAAATTGCCGTGTTGGCACTTTGCAATAAATAAGTGGGTTTTGGGTTGGGGTTTGGGCACTCGGTCTCAAAAAGGTTCGCCATCACTGTCCTATAATAACTTGAGAAGTATGCTAATACCACAAAGGGTGTATACAATCAATCCAGCTTGCTCAGTCAAAATCATACAATCAATATTGATGGAACAGTAAAAAAAGAAAGTACAATGAGGAGGTGAGCTAGACCCCCAAAAGGGGCAAATGGTCAAATTAGCTTCTTCAGTCATTTTCTATATGATATTGTCAGAATGAAACAACCAGTATAATCTAACCCATTTTGCAAAGAACCAAGCTGTGGCACAGAAACACATCTTGCTGTGACATATCTCTGAAGATTCCAGCCACAGATGTGGGCAAAATGTTAGGAGCAAAAGCTACCAGACCACAGCCACACAGCCAACCCCTCCCCCCACAACAACCAGTTGATTCCAGTTGCGAAAGCCTTCAACAATACATAGGGGGATTGCATGCCTATCTTCCTATGTTGGAGTCACCTGTTCCTGTAGACACAAAGATGGCGCCTTCTTGGTTCTTCAGAAGAACCTTTTGCTCCAGTGAGGAAGTGAACAGTCAGGACTGGCTCCTTGTTTTGAGGAAGAAATAGCCCTATCATGGTGAGTGTGGTGAAATAACTTACAATCCAGAAATCAGTGGCAAAGTTCATTTTATTTTACAAAATTTATACCCCGCCTTTGTGCCTTCATAAAGGCCATCAAGGGAGCTAACGTATTAAAACATACATAACCACATTAAACATCAGAGGCGTATCTAGGCAAACTGGAGCCCAGGGACAAAACCTGAGTTTGCCCCCTCCCCCCCGCATGGGCAGCCACCCTCCCCCACCATGATCAAACAATGATTTTTGCACCAGCTCACAAAACACCTCTCACCCCCAGCAAAACATACACGGCTTTCTCCCCACCAACTCTCCTAATTTTGTCCTCACACCAACCCTATGAGGTAGGTTGTTAACCTGAGGAACAGCTCCAAGCCAGTGCAAGTGGGTATTAAGAATGTAAATCTCTCACAAATCACCCCCAGCAAAACATTTACCAAACAAATGTCAGCATCATCTTTCACAAAACACCTCCAGTGGAATCCACCCCCAAACAGCATCACTTTCAATGGTGTTTAAACTAGGGAGCCCAGAATCTTCTTTAAATACACCTTAAAGGGAGAATCCGGTGTCCCCAGTTAAAACAACATTGGAAGTGATGCTGTTTTGGGGTGGATTTTTCCCTACCCTGAAACAGCATCACTTTCAATGTTGTTTTAACTGGGGACCTCACATTCTCCCTTTAAGTCCATGCCAAAGGGGGGGGATTTAAAAGGAGAACCTGGGGAAATTTGGAGGGTGCCTGTTGTCAAGGGTGCAATTGTTAAGCTAGCAGCACCAAGCTTTCAGGGTATCTTTAGGAGACTCTCCTGATGGTACCACCCAGGTTTGGTGAAGTTTGATTCAGGGGTTCAAAGTTATGGACCCTCAAAGGTGTAGCCCTTATTATCTCCCATTGGAAACAATAGGGGATGGGGCACCCTTTTGGGAGTTCATAACTTTGGACCCCCTGAACCAAACCTCATCTGACTTGGGTAGTATCATCAGAAGGGTCTCCTGAAAAATCCCTGAATTTTCTGTGCTGCTAGCCTAAAAACTGCACCCCCTGCAGACCACAAACTGAAAAAAACACTAAAAAATACAAAAAACAACACAAATGAACCTGAAATGTTTGCACCCTCCACTGGGGGGGGCGCCTGAGGACATGGGGTACCCCATGTCCCTAGGCAAATATGCAATTGTTAAAAACTATTAAAACAACAAAAGCAATTAACACTGGACATATATAAATATAAACACATTTTTAAAACTATTAAAACACTGGGCAAGGAGGAATCCCTGAGGAAACAAATAAAATAAAAAGTCTTCACCTGCTGACAGAAGATGGCAACAGAAGTGGACAGACAGTCTCCCTGAGGAAAGAGTTCTAGAGTGTTGGTGCTATGACCAAGAAGGCCCTCTCCCTGGTTGTCATCCACCAAGACTCAATTGCCGAGGCACCTGAAGCAGAACCTCCAAAAATGACAAATAGTATTTGCTTGACTTGTTCAAAAAGCAATAAATAAAAGCCCAGATGCCAATTCTCACCTGGGCCTGAATAAGAAGCAAGCAAATCCATGAACCAACTCTCATCTGAGTCTTGATGAGGCAAAAAACCACACAGTCACTCAGTTCTGGGTGGGGCATATTCTCCTCATTCCCCACCCCCATTTTTATCAAACTTAAAATAGAATAAAATCAGTTCAATCATATGTCCCCAATCCAAAACCATTGTCTATCTGTCTCCATTTGCAACAGAAGGTTGAATTCGATGTCATTCAGTGGCCATAGCCAAACAATGCCTGTCTTCTCCCATTGCCATATTTATTTAAAGATGTTGATTGTGATGAGAAGTAGGTTTTGTTAAATCCTCTTTTTTCCCTCCCTCTCTCTCTCAATAAAAGGTCAGGCAGGTAGATATTCCATTTATCACGATTACAAAAGACTCCAGCACAGTGATGAAAAGGCAGAGAAATTAATTACAAGTCAGGGGCTGCAATAACTCTTTCTAATAGTGACAAAATTTTTAAATTAATGTTTCTGACACTGAGAGAAGTTTGATTAATTTTTGGCGATGCTATCACAGCAATATCAGTGGGGTAGAGAAACATCATTCTTTGCTATTTAGATGTAGATCATCCCTTGAATGTTCTCCATGAAGCTTCAAGGCACCTTCACACTTTATTAACAGCTTCATTCACTGCTATGTGAGCAATAATTAGTAAAAATCGACTGTATTCCTGCAGTAAATATGACTTGCTTTGAGAACAAATATATTTATACATCAGAGTTAATGCGGTTTGAATGGTGAATGAATGGTGGTAATTGGATACGTTCACCTGGAGGCTTGAGAAACGTGCCCAAATTGATAGCATGAACATGGAGTTTCATATCATACCTAGTTGATATTCATAGCCCCCAAATCAGCTGGGTATTTATTTATTTATTTATTTATTTATTTATTTATTTATTTATTTATTTTTATGTATGGGATTTTTATACCGCCCAACCCCCGGAGGGCTCTGGGCAGTTCACAACACAGGTTCTACATATAATATATACAACAAAACCCCATTAAGTTAAAATAATTTAGATTTAAAACACAGCGGTAGATTCAATAAAATGGCGTCAGCAAACCCAAATTAAACCCTCCCAAGGGGGGGGGGATCAGAACAAAAAAAAAAAAAGTGCTGAGTCCCCTAGATGGCAAGTGGGGGACTCTCTGAGACCGGAGGGAGTAGGTAGAAGGGGCTCCCTGCATAAGCGGACCTGGACACTCCAGAAGCCCAGTGGGAACAACTCCAGTCTTGCCCACAGGCCCTCGCGTGAATTCACCAAGATCCCGCAGGGCCCGGACAGCTGGAGGGAGAGTGTTCCACCATCAGGGGCCAAGGCTGAGAAGGCCCTGGCCCGAGTGGAGGCCTGCCGCATCATTGAGGAGCCAGGAACCACCAGTAAATTGTAGGGACATATGGGGTAATGCGGTCCTGAAGGTACAAGGGTCCCAGGCCGCGTAAGGCCTTAAAGGTCAATACCCACACCTTGAAAATGATTCGGAACTCAGCTGGGACCCACCTGGGAACCAATCAAACTTGCATAGGAGTAGCACCAAGTTACCTGGGGAATTATGCACAAAATGGGTGAGGTTCTTAGGATTCTCTGGTTCCATTCAACATCTGCAGGTACTCACATGTAGCCTTCAACATCCGCTGCCCCAACGCTACCAGTTGTTCTGTGTAAACCCGCAATATGACAAATAGTACAAAATTAAAGGATAATGGGAACAGCGAACTGTCCACGCCAGTATAGTGGAGGCAAGGCAGAATGTGGGATTACAAAGGCTCAGGCAATGCTCTTCTGCCCCATTACAGGTCAGTTCTGTTAAAAGAATGATAATGCTTTGGATGCCTTCTTCACCTTATCAGGCAAAGTGGGATCCACCACAGAGAATGTAGATGATTGGGTGGTTGCTGATCCTACAAGTTTGCATGGAGTAAACGTTAAAGCAGGGATGGCCAAATCATGGCACATGAGCCGCATGTGGCTCGCAGCTGGGGAAACTGGATGATAGAGCGGGTCACCCCTTTCCTGGCAAGTCCCCCACTGTGCACACTATTGTCCCTGGCCACACTGCCACTCTTTGATATGGGGCAGGGAGGCCAGAAGAAGCAGCTAGAGCAGGGGTCTGCAACCTGTGGCTCTCCAGATGTTCATGGACTACAATTCCCATCAGCCCCTGCTGGTGTAACCTCAGCTTGTGGGTTCTGTGGGCATTTGGGAAGGAGCTAAAGAACCAAATTTAACAAAAATACATTTGCATTTAACAACAACACTTTTAAAACATTTAAATATTTACACTTAGATTCCAGCTTGGCATTTTCATAAGTCCCTATTTCTAGTTCACTGATATTGCTAAGTCCAATTCTTTGCTAAGTGGTTGGCTTCCTAAAGACTTTGAGGTTTGGTGAATGGGCTTCAAGATGATGTATAATCTCTAAGAAACTCTCACCATTACATACAAAACCCTGAAACAATAAATTCTAACATTTGTTAGCAAAAAATAGTCCCTTCCCAATTAGTTCCCCACAACATTGCAGTTACCTTAAACAAGGTGTTAAGGGCTTAATAAAATCAATCACAGAATCCCTGTACCAGAATCAGCTCCAACCTCATGAGTTCTGCAGCATTCTACTTCATTTCAGACTCCACCCCTTTCTGGGTCATCCCATTCTGACACAGGGGTTACACTGGCATGGCCAATTGGCCATGGGAATTGTAGTCCATGAACATCTGGAGAGCCACGGGTTGCAGACCCCTGAGCTAGAGCTTGAGTATGGGGTTTGGAAACAGAAGTGCCCAAGGCCCTATAGCCCCTATAATTCGTACAGCCTTGACAACATATCAGCCAAATTAAGTACCTCACACTATTTCTGCTAGCAGGAACAGCCAGTAATCATCATTATCAATATCTGTTTTTACCCTTTTGATTTTGATTTTTGGCAGTCTCCTTTAATGTTAATAAAAATTACATAGATGAATAGTTATTATTGCATCGGTGTATTTCTTAATATTTATATAAAAAGAGTTGTAACAAAATGTGCATCTAACGATAAAAAACGTGTGCAATATTTGTTCATGTCCTGTTTATTCTATGTGGCTCTTATGTTAAGCAAGTTTGGCCAGCCCTGCTTTAAAGGGTTCTGTTCAGACACCTGAAGCTGCCTCCATGGTGCATAGCAGGAGAGGCAGTCCCGCAGGTATGTGGTTCCTTCTAGGTCATAAAGTGTAGGTGAAAAACAGTGCCTTCAACTGAGCCTCTAACTGATCAGCAGCCAATAAAATTAGTGCAGGATGTTCTGCTAACAATCAGCCTCGCACATTCTGTATTAACCAGAGTATTACCTGAACTGACTTCAAGGGAAGAGCCATGTAGAATGCATTGCAGTAGACTAGACTTGAGGCGGCCATGTCTTGATTTTCCCGATTTACACTTCTAAGCCTTTGTAACAAGGAAGTCTTTAATATGAGTCAGCACAGTTGAAGTTGATGTAGCTCTGAAGGCTCCTGTTCAACTTTCAATGCTCTCATGAATTCACTACCCGTCAGGGCTCAAAACAAGAGCCTTGAAGATCACCAGGGCTGCTTATTTGGAACTATGAGGCCAGCTGAGAAATTGATATAGCAGCTCACAACATGTCTGGCCTGGCTTTTTAGCACAACCAGATACATTTAAACAGTTCAAACACTGCCAAACTGTTTGCCGAATAATGTTGTCAAAGAGTTTCACGGTTGCAATTAACTGGCAAACACCACACTGTGCCATGGAGAGAAACGCTTCTTACCATGACACACCTGTGAAGATACCAAACTTAGATGTGGGCAATATGTTAAAAGCTAAAATTACCAGCTCACGGCCACGCAGCCCAGAAAATCCACCCCAGCCCGTTTGCCAAATAAGAACATAAGAACATAAGAACAAGCCAGCTGGATCAGACCAGAGTCCATCTAGTCCAGCATTCTGCTACTTGCAGCGGCCCACCAGGTGCCATTGGGAGCTCACATGCTAGATGTGAGAGCAATGGCTTTCTGCGGCTTTTGCTCCCGAGCACCTGGACTGTTAAGGCATTTGCAATCTCAGATCAAAGAGGATCAAGATTGGTAGCCATAAATTGACTTCTCCTCCATAAATCTATCCAAATGTTTGCAGGTTGGTGGATATTCAAGTATCTATTATATATAATATATATATATATAATAGTCTATAATATATCTATCAGTCTATATATATATATATATATATAATATATATATAATAGTCTATTGTATATCTATCAGTCTATTATATATCTATCAGTCTATTATATATCTATCAGAAATAGTTTTTTACGGTTATAGCTGCTTTTAAATGCTTTTAAATGTTTTAATTATTCTACATTGTTATCCCTTGTGTTGTACACTGCCCAGGGCCCCTCGGGGATGGGGCGGTATAAAAGTTTAAGAAAATAAATAAAATAAATAAAATAAATATCCTTGGCCATCAGGAACTGAATGAATGCACTACATCATATAAATTTAAAATCTTCCCGTTCTGCGGGCCAGTCAAACTTTTCATTCCACGTAGCAGACTGCAATATGCCAAGATGAATGCCTGGTAGACTGGATCCAAAGTGAAGTTTACCCTGGCTGAGACTAATCAAGACGTATTACTCTATTTGTTTCATAAACACTGAAATGATAAAAATCTTAACAAAGAAATAAAACATCATCGCACAACGCTCCCAATTGCTCTAATGAAAATGTATCGGATTTGTGGCAATCGATGCCATCCAGCTTATGGCGAAAACACGGCTCGCTGTCTGTCCTCAGCTCCCTTTAGTCAGCAAGGTTGATGTTTTGCAGCACAGATCAATGAACCATTCATTAAGGGAAGTGAACCTGTACGATTAAGCATTCATTCCTCTCTGCCAAGATCAAACGCAACTTGTACCGCGAAGTTGTGGTTGGAGATTTTAAATTATCGCGAAATCTTTCGGTCTTTGGAGAACGCTTGGACCCTCAAAGGAAGCTTTGTCATAACACTGTGAGACAAACGGTCCTCGGAAAGAGTCTGGCCGGAAACTCAATTCAGCCGGGGAGGGATTTTTAATTGCTTGGGTATGCTTAACAGTGCAAGGAGAGAGTTTCAACCAAAAATGGGCTGTTTCCCCACATCCTTCTTATTGAAGGTAAACCTCGCCGTATGGGTCAACGACAGCCTTTGGACGACAGCTTGCAGCATATAAAACACCAGACAAACACATCTCGATCAATTTAATGGAAGCTGAAAACCCTAAACAATCCAAAAATAATGCCAATCCAGAGGAATGACATACCATCACTACTCAGACTCATCTATGCGATGGGAGTGTGGGGAGTAAAATATTTCCTTCATCTGTCAGTAGCAAGACCTGTCTTGATATTTCTAGGTATCCTTCCTACAAGGGGATGAGTGGGACATACATAATTTTCCCTCCCCATTTTACCCTTACAACAACAGTGAGTACATTAGGCTGAGACAGACTGATAGGCCCAAATTTACCCAGTGTGTTTTATCAGCTAAATACAGATTTGAACCTGAATTCCTCTGATGCTAATCTGGCTGGAAACAAGACACCCTTCCCTGGAAGCATAGCCTCCATCTTGTACGCTAACAACACAGAGGCCCCAGTATCACTAGGGTTACTACCTTACTTCACATACACACTACAGGGGTCAGTGCTATCAGTCACAGACCAGGAAAGGGATTTGGGCGTCTTAGTTGATAGTTCCATGGGAATGTCAACTCAATGCATGGCAGCTGTGAAAAAGGCAAACTCTATGCTGGGGATAATCAGGAAAGGAATTGATAATAAAACTGCAAAGATTGTCATGCCCTTATATAAAGCAGTGGTGCAACCGCACTTGAAGTACTGCATTCAGTTCTGGTCTCCACATCTCAAAAAGGATATTGAAGAGATAGAAAAAGTGCAGAGAAGGGCAACGAGGATGATTGTGGGACTAGAGCACCTTCCTTATGAGGAGAGGCTGCAGCGTTTGGGGCTCTTTAGTTTGGAGAGGAGACGTCTGAGGGGGGATATGATTGAAGTCTATAAAATAATGCATGGGGTAGAAAATATTGACAAAGAGATGTGAGCTCCCAAAGGCACCTGGTGGGCCATTGCGAGTAGCAGAGAGCTGGACTAGATGGACTCTGGTCTGATCCACCTGTCTTGTTCTTATGTTCTTATGTTCTTAGGGTTGTCATAGCCAAGTTTCCCAAATCTGGGAGATCTAGTTCTGGTTCTGGTGGGTTTTCCGGGCTGTGTGGCCGTTGTCTGAAGAATTTTGTTCCTAACGTTTCGCCTGGATCTGTGGCTGGCATCTTGAGAGGTGTATCGCAGAGAAAAGTCTGTTTCACACTGTGTCTAAGTGAGAAGGGGAAAGTTTAGTGTGGTATATTGTCCATGTCCCAGGGAGATCTAATTTGCATATTCTGCAAGTTGTGAATTAAGCAACTCAAACACATTAAACGTTGCGCTACCTCCCACTTACTTTGCATCTCCTCCTATTAGGTCCTAGAAAAAGGAAATAAAAAGCGGGGGGGGGGGTGTCAGAGAAAACATCTCTTTATGAGGGAAAATGCTGTCAAGTTACAACTGACTTAAGGTGACCGTGACCCTGTAGGATTTCAAAGCAAGAACGTGGCAGAGACTTACTACAAAATTCAAGATTAATGTTTCAGGCCCCAATCTCATGTAGTTGAACCCCAAGGACACTTATTGCAGACTCCTTGCTAGCAGCAAACTATACCACTGCCCCACTCGGATTCAGATTTGAAAAATCTGAACATGCTGCTGCTGTCCAATCACTAGGTAATGCCACCCAGATTGGTTCTGCTTTGTCAGAGAGAGCTTTTGAGGGGATTTATATTTTTTTCAAGAGAGTCTTGAGGTTTTTTTATTTTCTTTCTTGATGACACCACAGGTTTCTTTCTCCTTAGAAATAGCCTAGCTGGATGGAGAGAGAGACTATTTCTGTCACACAGAATTTCCTAACTTCCCAACACCAGAGCTATTTGTGGCAGAAATGGGCACACGTGGTATGAGTCGGAGCTAGAATGTTTGAAGATGAGACGTGTGAGGGCCTTAGCTGGAAATGAACGACCGAAGTGAATTGCAGCATGCTCAGAAGGAGATCCTATAGCCAGGTGGTATGAGAAAGTAAAGGTCACTGGACCTCTGTGGGAGCCCTACTGCATCTAGCTCAGTGGTCTGCAACCTGTGGCTCTCCTAATGTTCATGGACTACAATGTCCATCAGCCCCTGCCAGCATGGCCATTGGCTGATGGGAATTGTAGTCCATGAACATCTGGAGAGCCGCAGGTTGCAGACCACTGATCTAGCTCCTCACGTACCACGGAAGATGGAGATTTGCAGCCAACCTTGTTCTACTTTATTCTGCAGATCCAATTCCTATCAAAACTATATGTATTTTTAAAGATGACCTCAATAGAAGAACAGATTCATAGAGGAGTGACCAATCAATGTCTAATAGCCATGGGGACTTAAAGGAATCTCCATATTAAGAGGAACAGTAAAACTTCTGAATATCAGTGCTAGGTGACACTACTCTGATCCAGCACGGCTCATCTTACATGTGTGCAGGCAGTGCAGTGTAGTGATTAGAGTAGTAATCTCACATCTGGGAGAGCCAAGGTTCACATTCCCATACTCTCTGCATGGCCTTGGACCAGCTGGTCTTTCTCAACCCAAATGAAGGATGGGAAAATGATGTAAGCTGCTTTTGGGTTCCCATTTAAAAACAAAGCAAGATATAAATCTAAATAATATGTATATGGGGTTGCTGCAAATTTTGCCCTGAACTTAGTAATCAGTTGAACAAACCCTGCTTTACACTCATAATCAAATGATGAGCCAATCAAGGATGTGTTCGGCTTGCATCAAGCGACTGAAACAGCAGACGGGCAAGTTTGCAGCTGTCTATTGGTCAGAAGCCAACTGACAACTTGATCGGGGGATCAGCAGGTAATCTAATTCCCCCTCACCTTGAGAAGTGGCTACACAGTAAAGGTGGATATCAGAAGCAATATTTTCAGTCTCACTGTTGCAAAAGAAAAAGGAGAAGGCATAATGTCTCTCTTTTCAATGCTTTTCGTTTATCCTTTGCCAAAAGGAGCTGGAAAAGAGATTATTTCTCTTCTCTGCAGCCCAAACTAAATTTTTTTGTGTCTCAGCAGATCTGGCACACAGCAAAGTTCCCAGGACAGGAAATCAGAAGAACCCAATTTGCACAGATCAAATGGGAGTAGCTTCTGCCCTCTCCCCCCTCCCTCCCCCCCCCCCCGGCAAAAAAGTGTCTGGGTACAGAACAATTTATCCAGCAGAAGATTAGGTGCCAATTCTCAACTGAACCCTCATCAGCTGGAAGTCAGTTTCTGGTGGCTGGAAGTAGCCTATGTCTGCTAATAGATGTTAAAAAATTGTGAATAGCCAAACAGTGCTGGTTAATCGGCTGCCTGATCTCCTCTGGCAAACAGGACATAAACCAAACTGGCAGTGGTTTTAGCATCCCACCTTCAGCCTAGCTCAAGAAAATTCAGATTCATAATTCAGAATCTAATTACCAAATCAATGCAATGATATATAATCTTTCTCCACACACAACACCCAAATTAAATTATGGTATCGATTCCTTCTGATGTCTCCGTCTTCCCTGGAACAAATGCTGAAACGACCAAGAACTTCAAACAGAGTTAGAAACAATTCTTTGCATCCCCCATCGTCTTTAAGAAGTGTTGAGAGGGAGAGGTGCATTATGGGTGAGTGTTCCACCAGTAGAGGTCAGTGATGTAAAAATATCACCTTTAGTTCCCCTTCAGTTTCATACCATTAGCTAACAGAAGTTGGCAAAAAAAAAAAAGGCTTAGCTGTCTGTGCAAAGTCTGCTGTAAAAGTGAGATTTGGAGGGTGAGGTTTTTTTAGGGATAAATCCTTCCTTTGAGCATCCATTATCATGTGAACTATGCCTGACAACAGGCCCAGACTACCCTATGGGGGAAAAATACACATAATTGGGAGCAACAGGGATCACTGAGTATCTTCCAGTCCAAGCCTTTAAAAGTATTCTTTTCTCATCAGGGAAGATGATGTAAGCCACTTTATGAATATATTCTACCTATAATTACCTCACCGGTTTCCTGTTTATTGCTGTCTTCTGTGGAAAGGGACTGAGAATGTCAATGGCCATCTGACAAGGCAAGAAAGCTGCCACTGTGGAAAGCTATCGTGAATTTACACTCCTTAGGAAATGAATAATATTCTCTGATTCCATAAAGATGTTATGAAGAGCCTTTAAATTCAAGGCACAAAAGCTAGGCATAAAGAACAACCAGGAGTAGCCAACAGGTGTATTTTTTTTTAATTTAAAGGCCATAGGAAGACCTAGGTGCCACCACAAGGAATATGATCCACATATTGTTGTTAATTGTACTCATCTAAGTTTCCTCTGGGTCTTTCAAAATGTCTCAGATTATGTGGAATACACTACCTTGGAGTGTGGTGGAATCTCCTTCTTTGGAGGTTTTTAAAGAGAGGCTAGATGGCCATCTGACAGGAGTGCTTTGATTGTTTATTCCTGGATTGCAGGGTTGGACTTGATGGCCCTTGGGGTCTCTTCCAACTCTATGATTCTATGTCTGCTGTTTTTACAACACAATAACTAGCACAGCAGCCCAGATTCCTGGTACTGGAAATCAAGTGATCTCCCAACACTGTATTATCTCTGTGCATATATTTCGCATTCCCAGAGTACCTTACTGCTTGTACAGGAAGTTTGTGACAAGTGTTTTTATTTAGCAAAAATTCTTAAATAGCAAGCTGGGACCCAACTGTGAGCTGCAATAAAATGTACATTGGAAATAATGCGTCCTTAAAATACTAGCAGCCTCTGGCATAATTTCCAGAGATCACTAAGGTCTTTTCACAGGCTTTGTTCGTGCTCCCTCCAACCACAGGCCTCTTTCTGTGGAGGTCAAACTAACCTGTGATGCTTCTTTCTCCAGGACTCGTGGTTGTTTACCTTCAGCCTGACAGGTCCAGAAGAGAATAGTAAAGTGGTTGTTCTATTTATATAGAATCCAGGCCAATAAAAATTGAGGCTTAAAATAAGTGTTTTTAAAAAGTTGAAGAAAGTGGTTACTTATTGCTGAAAATAAAAAAAAACCAGATTTGTTTGGACAAGATGATGAGGGACAAGAAGAAAAGGTCAGACAACCAACACTCCAATAGGGACTGGAGGTGCGTGTGTGTGGCTGCGCCACTGTTTGAATCCCACCACCATCGGAACCTGTTATTAAAATTTTTGGATCCCACCACTGACTTCAACACCTTGTATGTTGAGAGTAAATGCACATGCATATGGGTCAAATTAAATTAGGGACCACTGCTTATGTATATCAGAGTTCAGAATTTGGGTAGAAGCAACATACTAGGGAATGGAGAGGTTCCCAGAAACAAAGTAGCTGGAAAATAGAATCATAGTCAAAATCTTTATTGCGAAATATAGATTAAAAAAAAGCAGGAAGAACTTGGAGAGCTTCAGGCTGCCTTGCACACACACGCATGCACACAGAACAAACTTCATGCTGGAAGTAAGAGTGTCTAGCCTGCAAAGGAACAGAGAAGAAGACCCAGCAGGGAGTGGCAAGTGGCCAACTAGGTCGGGCTATAAGGTTACAGACCTTTTCATCTTCTCACATCAGCTCTTGTCTGCCTCTGGACTGATAATCGCAGATCTATTTTCCTCCTCCTCCTTGGAAGTCTCCTCTCCCTCCTTTCCTATCTAATGAGGCAGCTGAAGGCTGTCCCTGTCTCTCAGCTTCCCTGAAACATAGCTCCTTAATAAACACACCACTTTACCTGCAATCAGTGAGGGTGCCGCTTCTCTGCGCAACTAGCCCTCTGCCAAGACCTTGACCCTAGACAACTTAACACCTAAGCAATTAAAGTGCACAATCAAGGGGGTCGAATGAAAACATACAAAATGGCGAGGAGGCCCTGGGGGGGTCCTAGGTGGAAGGAGAGCAAAGAAGGAAGAAGCAAGACAGAGAATGAGGCAGGCTCTAAATCTCCAAGTGTCTCATGTTCAAGCTACACAGGAGAGGCAGTGAGGAATTCCAGGCACATGCCTGCTGCCAAGTTCTAGAGTTTGGGGTGGGAGGTGGGGGAGGACTCTATACCAGTGGTGGCGAACCTATGGCACGAGTGCCAGAGGTGGCACTCAGAGCCCTCTCTGTGGGCACGCATGCACAGAGTTCAACACCCCCACCCCCACACATACACACATCTAGGCTAGCCTGGGCCTCTGGACACAACGCCCCACAGCGAGCAGGGAGGACTCGGCTGGTGGGCCTGGTGCCTGTGCTCTGGGTGGCTGATGCCCGAGTGGGGGGCAGAGGAGGGGGAGATGCTAGAGAGGTGCAGAGCAGTGTGCACAGGACTTGGGGTGCATGCAGGACTAAAACTTCAGTATTCAGGTTAAATTGCTGAGTGGGCACTTAGCAATAAATAAGTGGGTTTTGGGTTGCAATTTGGGCACTCAGTCTCGAAAAGGTTCGCCATCACTGCTCTATACTGTGAAAATGTTGGAAGGTGATCAGCAAGTGAGCTCCAAAATCAAGACTGATTTGGAGCAACTGTGTTTGAATCATACTGGCCAATTGAGTCTAACTGCCAGGTAAGGAAAGATGCAAATTGACACTCCAAAGGATGGGGATGACGGATGAGTGACTGGAGTAAACTGGTCGCTGAGCTAGAGAGTGGACATAGAACTGCTTGTGAACTGATGACCTGGGAAAATAAGAGTCTTAAGATGGAGGTGACAGCTCTTTGATCCTCCCAAGCATTCAGGGTACATTGTCCTATCTAATTGTTTTGAGCAGCGAAGGGACTAATTCACAGGACTGACCTGTATATCCATTCAGTCTCTATCCATTTCATTGGCCCTTTCCGCACTTACCTTAAGCCCCGCGCTACTCTCCTCAAGTAGCGCGGGGTCCAGCTGCACTCCCCACTTTAGGGGCGGCGAGAATGCAGCCGCCCCGACGCTGCCTCTCTCGCGCCCCCTCAGCGCTCATAATTCCTGGCGCCTTTTGAAATGTCGCCTTTTGATGACCCCGCATGGGGTCGTGGGGAAGCCGGCGCGCGCGCATGTAATGGTGCGCGCTGGGAATTGCGCGCAGCAACCCTCGGACAAAGGTAAGTGGGGAAAGGGCCATTATGAGCTTTAGGAAGAGTGAAATTCAGACTTATTCAAGCTGCTTCCCTGTTGTCTTGCTTGGAAATATCTTTCTGGAGCCACATTTGGATTTTACTTAATTGGAGGGGGGTCCCCCTTAAGGATATCTATCTAATCAGGCATCAGAAGATCCCAGGCTCAGTCCCCTGCTTTTCCAGTTAAAAAGATCAAATAATGGGACACTGTTTTAGAATGTAATTGTTTTAAATTATATGTATGTTTTTATATATGATATTATATTGTTCACCGCCCTGAGCCCTTCGGGGATAGGGCGGTATATTAAATCAAATAATAAATGAATGAATGAATGATTCCCTTGATATATGGTAGAAATATTTTTCCTGTGGGGAGCTGTTTCTCCTCAGTCTTCTGGGTTTCTCTTGGTCTTAAAGCTCTCCTGATTTTTGTTATGGAGTAGCCATTAGCCTGCAGAGCCTAGTCTAGATTATTTATTTCATCAAAGAGGAGGTGAAGTTAACAAATTTGTTTTGCACGATCTATCAAAGTTTTGATTATACCCCTTTTTGTTGCAGGTGGTGGTTAGAGTTTTTATGTAGATGCCGGGGTTCCAGGAGAGCCTAGACATTCTGTGGCCCAGCGCTTGATGGTTGGGCTTACAGAAGACCAACTCCATTCTTTTTAGATATTTTGTCTTCTTTCTCAAACTAACTACTCAACTGGGCCACAAAGTATAGTGATTTCCAAAAAGAGAAATAAAACTTTTTGAACATATTGTGGTGAAGAGAACTGTGCGAACTTCTTCCCCCAGTTTTAAAAATGTCCTTAAAACATTTTATTTCTGCTGTATGGAAATCACCAGTGAGTGCCTTAGGTGAATGCATTGGTTCCAGTTTAAAGCAAACAGTAGTCTATGTATATAACTATAATTTGTGCTTGTGCTTTTAAAATGAATTTCATTTTAGACTTGGTTAAAACACATACAATTTGAGATTAGAACTACCCCTACCTAGTAATCAGAATGCTCCAATTGCATTTTAAACACCATTCAAGCAAGGGAATACTATTATCCTTACTGTATTGGTGGAATCTCTGATCCCTTTTGTAAATAGAACTTTGCTGCTTTAAGCATTAAGCTTCAACTGAAGTCCACTTCATCAGAGGTAAGACATGTATCCTTATTCATAGACATATATGCAGAGGTGGGATCCAGCAGGTTCTCACCAGTTCCCGAGAGCGGGTTACTAATTATTTGTGTGTGCCGAGAGGGGGTTACTAATTGGGTCCGCTTTTCCACCTCCATGCCCTCGCCTCTCCCAGAGGCATACTGCCTTTGAACATGAAGGTTCTATGTAGCAATTGCGAGTAATAATGTAACTCCCTGAACTGGGTTAATCCCTTTCAGGTACTGCAATTCATTGATTCTCAGCCTTTCGTACCTTTTATCTCACCAGTCTCTGTCAAAGAACCTGTGTGTTTCACCATTGCTGTGTTCAGATTGGTGAGTTGGGGCATTTTCTATAATGTGATGATGATTTAGAAATGACCTGGTGCAAAAAAAAAATTGGGAGTCGTGGTGGGGTGGCTGCCCAGGAGTGGGGCATCGAACTCAGGTTTTGCCCAGGGCTCAGGTTTGCCTAGGTACGCCTCTGCCCCCTTTGCTGAAGGGGGGCTGGCGAGGGAACCTGTTACTAAAATTTTTGGATCCCACCATTGCATATATGGGTGTGTATATAAAAAAATAGACACATGGAGAGAAATTTTGAGAGGCACAGAGTGTGCAAACACAGTATATTGCTGATACCAAGGCAACAGGGAAGTTTCCGGAATTTTTAATAGACAGAAAAGAAAGAAATTTTGGCAGGAACAGTTTGGATAGAAAGAGACAAGGAAAGTTGCCCTGCTTCTTTTACACATCAGCGAGTCAACACAGTGTCCATCCAAAGAGGTATGTGAGGACCTTTCGCACAAGGTCAAGCTTTCTTTCATGTTCTCAGCAGCAGACCTCTGAAGGCTGGATAAGCCATTTGCTTCTTTCATGTGCCTGAGCAGCAAACTGCTTCATCAGGCAGGCTCCCTGCTGAAGGGGAGCTCTAAGCTGTGTGAATAGTTCTCACCGATGCTTGCACATACCTAACTTCTTTGGTTTTTGACCCTAGTTTTTACTGAAATATAATACAACCAAAATTACTTGGAAATTAGAACAAGAACAAACTGAACCGTATGCTTGTCCATGACTTCGATCCAGAGTAGACATTTCTGTGAATGCAAGGACCTTGGCCAACAGAATTCCTGCCTCTCCGCCACACTCCACTCTCCCATCGCAGCCTGAAATGCTCCCCTGCATACCTAATCTAAGGGTCCCCTCTCTTTCAAGAACAGGCTTTGAGGGGAGGGGTTGGCAGGAGAGTCCACAGGAGGAGAGAGGCAGGAAAATCATGTTCCGTCGGTGGACCTCATGTGATAAAGACGGACAAGATAAACCATGGCTACCTCTTCTCAATAAACAACAGGTGAAAATGTATTGTCGAAGGCTTTCACGGCTGGATTCAACTGGATTCAACAGATGAAAAGTCACAGGCCAGGAATGCCAGCATCCAGGTGTAACCAGAATTACATCTCCTCTCCAGATGACAGAGAACAGTTCCCCTAAAGAAACTGGATGTTTGGAAGGTGTTGTCTATGGATTGTACCCACTTAAATCCCTGTCATACCCAGGCTCCATTCCCAAATCATCAGATATTTCCCAGCCTGGTTCTGGAAATTCTACTCCCCCCCCACCCCCAACATCCTCCTAACTTCATGTCCATGGAAACAACTAATTTGAGTCTAGGCAAATTTGTGGTTCAGAAGGGGGCCCCAGAAGTGTTGTTTTGTAACCATGTAGACTCCCTCTACACAATTCCTCATGTGTGGTCAAGATCTAAGCATGTGTAACCTCTAACTGTGGGTTCTGTGGGGCAGAACTTGGAATGAGTTTGCAACAGCAAATTTTAAAAACAAAATGGTTTACTTTCTTAACATATAACATCAAACATCAACATTTAACATCACACTTCAAGGTCCTGTTCAGGTTGCATTTTCAAGTCTTTATATTTACAGTCTACTGATACTGCCAAGTCCAATTCTTCTTTGCAAGTGGGTTGGCTCCTGAATACTCCAAGGGCTTGATGAACAGGATTCAACATGATGAAGGTTTCCAGGAGAACTCTCACCCATTACAAACATAAACAAACCCTGAAACAATAAACTCCAACATTTACAACATAGCAAAAATAAACAACTACCTTCCCACTAGTTCCCAACAACATTGCAGTTACCTTAACAAGGTGTTAAGGGTTTATACAACCAAGGTCCGAGTCTGGTAGCCTTGTCTCCTCCAACTACATGAGCTCTGCAGCCTTCTCCTGCTTTGGGTCTCCACCCCTTTTTGGGTCAACCCATTCTGAGCATGGGGGTTACACGTGCATCAAGATTTCATCAAGACAGTGGCAGATCCTACCCAAAAGCACTGAAATAACCTATGATCAAGATGGACAGCAGAAGTCCTTTGAGTTAGTCATTAGAACATGAGGCCATCCATCTGCAAAGATCACTTCAGGCTGATAGTACCGAAGACGTCTCATTAATCAGGTTTTCATAGTGATGGATAATGGAAAGATTTAATGGGTGAAATCCAGGATTAGAATTTACTTTGGCGCAGTGGCAAGTATTTAAGAAAGCTTTAAAAAAATACCAGCAGCAGTTTCTTTCTCGGGGCTGGCTGCTCTTTACAAACCGCGGGAGCAAGTGAACAAGCTGACTGTCAAAATACCACATCCATTCAAATGCTTTCAGGTGGGAGAATTGAGCGGAATCATCTGCGGGGAAAAACAGGCCTTCTGGAGAGATACGAGGTCTCCTGCTCTGCAATTTAGCTGTCAGGAGAGCGCCGCTAACATAATGCAATTGTATTTCCATGACTTCTGCAAGACTAAGGATCATTAGTTATCATCTAAAGACACCCAGAAGCTGAAGTCACACACGTGATTATTGAACGTCACAGTGCTTATTGTGTTCATAGGTTTGCCCATCACCATTCTTTAAAGTCAAGGTCTGGAGGAGAGTGCAACGAGTTAGAAACTTCCCGATGCCTAATTTCCTAATGGGGAAGGAATGTCTTGGAGCAGAAGCATTTTCACTCGTGATCCCAGAGGTTCTTGGGTAGCAGCTCATTTTTGCGTTCGTACATAAAAAGAGAGAGCTGATGTCATCAGTGGAGCCATCCCTAATGACTGGAGCTGCCCTGCCATTGCGCCAAGGATGTGACCAGATTGTGCGGCTAATTTGCTTCTGCTGAAAAACTGGAGTTTCTTTTATAAGAATAAAAGAGGTTCACCGCATTGGTCGGCTGGGCTCTTCACTCTGCTGAGAATCACTGGGGTGTTGGGAAGCTTCCGGTCTGTATGGCCGACTTCTAGCAGTGATTCTCTCCTGACGTACTGCATCTGTGCCGGGCATCCTCTCAGATGATCCACGGTAGGAATGGAAAGTAAGTGGAATATATATAGGCCATCTGAATAGGCCATCTGAATAGAGTAGCCTGGCATGTGATCAAATGGCCTCACCTTTTGACCTCACAGTATATATACTCCACTTGCTTTCCATTCCTACCATCAGATCCTCTGAAGATGCCAGCCACAGATGCAGGCGAAACATCAGGAGAGAATGCTGCTAGAACATGGCCATACAGCCCGGAAACCACACAGCACCCCAATAAAAGAGGTTGTCTGTTGCATCAGACCTGTGGTCTGTCCAGACCAGCATCCGTTTTCATGTAGTGGTCCTGGAAAATCAACAAACAGGACAAGCGGTCAAGGTCTTCCCTTGATGTTGCCTCCCAGCATTGGCATTCAGAAGTTGACTGCCCCAGATTAGAGAGGTTTCCTTTATTCACCCCCTTGCCCAAGGACATCCTAGCATAATTAAATCATCCCGAGTTATTGCACTAATTGGCCAACATATAGCAATTAGACAGTGGAGAGATCATGAGTGGGCTTTTCTGCACAATTAATTTAAACCATTTTGAGGCAGGAAATAAAATGTTTCCTCCCTGGAGTTCCACATTGTTTTTACCCCCAAAACTTTTTTTTATTTCCAGCTTTGAAATGTTTTAAATGAATCCCCTTTTAAAGCAAGTCTCCAGCTGAAACATTTTGAAAACATCTTCAGTTGCTGTGCGATCTACTGACTATGTTTCCCATACTTCTCTGCTTCCCTGAACTTCCTCCTTAGAGCCATCTTCTGAGCTCATCAGTTCCCTCACCTGTTTATTTGTAGGATTTCCGTTTTTTTGTTTGGGGGGGGGCAATCTTTGAAGCATCAAGTATACCAGTGGTCTGCAACCTGTGGCTCTCCAGATGTTCATGGACTACAATTCCCATCAGCCCCTGCCACCATGGCTGATGGGATTTGTAGTCCATGAACATCTGGAGAGCTGAAGGTTGCAGACCCCTGAAGTAAAAATTAATAGAAAATGCATCAAAAGGCTGTGAAGCTTTGAAGCACAGAACGAGAGAGAGGCCCCTCCGCACATGCAAAATAATGCGTTTTCAAACCACTTTCATAACTGTTTGCAAGTGGATTTTGCCATTCCGCACAGCTTCAAAGAGCATTGAAAGCAGTTTGAAAGTGTATCATTCTGTATGTGCAGAATGAGCCAGAGAGAGAGAGAGAGAGAGAGAGAGAGAGAGAGAGAGAGAGAGAGAGAAATCACAAATTGCCTGCCAGGAATCATTTCAAGGGGGTGAGGGCAAACAAAAGGGGTGGAGCGAAAATGTTTTACAAACGTTTCAGGAGATTTGTGCAAAAAGGGCCAGTGTGAGAATGCAGGTGCATGATCAAGTTCTGAATGTTTGAAAAGGGGATTTTTGCGCCAGGGTGCTGCTGAAAGTTTATGAACAAACCTGTGATTTGGACACAACGGTGCTCAACCGCCTGGCTGAGGTGGCTCACTTTAGAACCCTAAAGATTTTTCATATAAGTTCCATTGCCAATGGTTTCGAAGCATGCAGTGCATTTAGGATTAAAGTGTTAAGCTTTTGTCTATTATTAAGCTTAATTATTACCATGCTTTTGTCCATTTCATGTTGAACTCAGTTGGATGGGGGAAAGTAATATGCTTTATTTTTGCTCCCAGCTAAGAATGCTAATGGAAGTCCTGAATAACTAGCTCAATAGCAGCTTGGAGGAAATGCGAAGATGACCTGCTTTTATTATTTTTCAATCAACCAGACACACTAATTTGTACTTGGTAGAAAGCTTGTTCCTTGCCTATTGTTCATCTAAATACTAAAAGCGAAGCAAGCTCTAAATATCTGCGGCCCACCGTTGTTACCAACCTTTGCAGCCTTGCAGTATGAGAGAATGAATAAGCTTCTCTTGAGGGGAAATGAATTTGAATGCATTTTTCAGAAGAATCAATGTTAATCCTTATCCTTATACCCGATGGCACTAATACAACCCATCATGGAACAAGATAATCTCCTTTTAAAAACATTCATTATACTAACAAAAGCCTTCAAAGGTAGCTTTCCCTCACAAAATCTATACTGTTTCTACAGTTCTTCCAGCTGATCCTGTAACTAGGTAATGAAGATAACACATTTCCATAATTTAAGAGGAAATGCGTTCCAAATTTCTTCCTGTTGTTGGGTGTATTCTCTGCATAAGCCTATTATTACGTATTCCTTATTTTCCCAAGGAGGGGGAAGTTCCAGGTATACCATTTCCCAGGTTTGATTTTCTTTGGATGAGAGAGCTCTAGAGACTTCTGGTGACTTCATAGTATTTTTGTTCTGCACAAAGGTATAAATAGAGCACAGGTGGAGGGAAAAGCCGTTCCTACATGGCAGCAATTTGCTATCCCAGAGTAAAGAGGACTAGTCACTGGGCTTCTCCACACAATTCATTCAAAAGGTTTTGAGGAAGGAAATAAAAAGTTTCCTCCATTAAGTTCCACACTGTTTTTACCCCAAAACATTTTATTTCCAGTCTCGAAATGTTTTAAACGAAGCCCCTTTTAAAGTGATTCTCTGGCTGAAATGCTTTCAAAATGTCTTCACTTGCTGCGTAATCTATTGACTTTGTTTCCCGGGCTTCTCTGCTTCCCTTCCCTTTCTTCTCAGTGCCATCTTCTGAGCTCACTCGATACCCCTTCGCCTGTTCGTTCTTTTATTGAAAGGGGGGAATCTTCGGAGCATTGAGTGTGCCAGGAGTACAGAATGCAACACGAGGCTGGAAAGCATTGAAGCATCGATTCAACACAGAACTAAAAAAAAAAACAGAGGGAAAAATCACGTAATGGCATCCGGGAATCATTTCAAGGAGGTGAGTGTGAACAAAAGGGGGGACTGAAAATGTTTTAGGCCGTTTCCCCACTTTTAAAAATGACGTTGGTTTCATCCGGCGTGGACCTTTTCAGCGGGGGGGTTGTGTTCCCCGGCTTCCCCACTGCCCCACGCTCTGTGCGGGGTCATCAAAAGACGCCGTTTTCAGCAGCGCCAGAAATGACGCGCGCTGAAGGGGCGCGAGAGCGGCAGAGTCGGGGCGGCTGCGTTGTCGCTGCCCCTGTAGTGGGGAGTGCCGCTGGACCCCGCGCTACTTGGCAAGGGTAGTGCGCAGCAAATGGTGAGTGAGGAAAGCACCTTAGATCCATTTTAGGGGATTTGTGCAGAAAGGGCCAGTACTTCACTTTGAATTAGGGTTGCCAGGTCCCGCAACCACTGGCGGAGGATGGGGGTAGGGTTGCTAGATTTAGGTTGGGAAACTACTGGAGATTTGGGGATAGAGCCTGGGGAAGGCAGGGACCTCAGGTTGGGAAACTACTGGAAATTTGGGGATAGAGCCTGGGGAAGGCAGGGACGATGCTATGGAGTCCCCCCCCCCTCCAAAGCATCCATTTTCTTCAAGGGAACTCATCTCTGTGGGCTGTAATTTGTAATAAAATGTAACACAAATGTAATGCAAATACATTATTTGTAATAATGAGCTGTAATTTGAATTAACTCCCTGTAGCCTGGTACCTATCTCCTGATTGAGGCCCGGTGGTATAGAGCAATCACCTTAGCTAGGTGTAATGCCCTGCCTTCTTCCTTTAGCCTTGGATGCCACCTTGGAATTCCACATAAAGAAAGGAAATGCCCGTGTGGCATTCTGTGGAAACAGTATCTCATATGCTGTTGAATTGTCCTTTTTATGAGATAGGTAGGAAGAAGCACATAATCCCTTTCCTGCATGGAAGTGAAGGCATTACAGATAAACAGAAGGTTATATATCTTTTAAACAGCCACAACTACGAGCTGTTGGAAGCGGTGGGTAAAATTTTTAATGGTGTTATTTTAACTCGTCAGAAGTTGTAAAGGCTGTTATTATCTTGCAATGTTAATGTTAAACTATTTATATGCCATTAAAGGTATTCGAAATCGATCGAATTAACTCCCCCCTCTTTCTTTTTTCTGTCTGTTGCAAACCCCATTTCATAGGATCTGACTGCCCAACGAATCACAGTTTTGACCAAGAAACTGCATTGGTTTTTTTTCCTATTGTTGTTCCGATTTGACTTGTGGTCAGAGATCATGTGCTAGGTAGCCAGCAGAAGTACTCTATGTATTAGCCCAACTTAGCTTCAAGTGCCAAAGGGTTACAGTATGTAAGATTAATATTTTTCTTTCCCAATTGGGCTGCAGAGGTGATAAATTAAAGCCCACCACTTTTTAATGATTTTCATTATTAAAAACATTACTTAGCTTTCTGGGGCATGACAGAGAGCATGATTCATAAGCTTGATAAGACTTTTATCAGGGCTGCATAATATAGCGCATGGGGCATTTCTTTTAACCCCTGATATTCTTATACCAGCTAGTGATCAGACCCCTTAAACTAGACAAATGGCAAGGGTGAAACAGAAAGAAGAGTAATGTATCTCTTTAATTATTACATGGGGTTCCTAGATAGAGACTGCTCTTTAGCCAGATAAAATTAGGAACTACAATTCCCATCAAGCCTCCTACCAGCATGGCTACTAAATTGGCCATGCTGACAGAGGCTGATGGGAATTGTAGTTCCTGAACATCTGGAGAGCCACAGGTTCCCTACCCCTGCTCTAGACTTTTCCTGCATATTTGCAGGGAGAGTACCATCTTCCACTCAGCCTTCTTTCCGTAAGGGTTCTTTCACACCCGGTACTAGGGAATGTTAATGTAACCCCTATGTTCAGAATGGGTTGACACAGAAAGGGATGGAGACTCAAAGCAGCAGGAGGCTGCAAAAACTGGTGAAGTTGGAGGAAGCAAGGCTACCAGACTGGGACCTTGATTTAATCATTTATAAGCTCTTAACACCTTGATTAAGGTAACTGCAAAGTTGTTGGGAGCTAGTGGGAAGGGAGTTGTTTATTTTTGCTGTATTGTAAATGTTAGAATTTATTGTTTCAGGGCTTGCTATGTATGTAGTTGATGGGAGTTCTTTTGGGGACCTTCATCATCTTGGATCCCATTCA